>NC_054826.1:23401364-23711171 GCF_018345385.1 Vulpes lagopus
ATACTAAGTATATAAAATAAACTAATGATTAATTAGGTTTTGATTATACATAAGGGATAGTTTTAATTAACTTATGGCCATTCTCATATGTTCATAATCATAACATTGTTATTACATGGAAGAGCTTGGTTTCTATGCTTGCAGAATTTTAAAAATATCACAGGATTAGTAATATTATTATTAGGGCCCAGATAATTTTGAGTTTGTGTGACTATTTTAATATAACTAAATATATTGGTCTTCTCTGATATTGGTCTCCTCTGATATTGGATCTGACAACATAAATCCCACTGTATTTTAAGGAGTTCCAGATCCATTATCAGTTTGAGCTAATGGGCTAACCCTGGAACAGACACCTACACTGAGCCAAAATCCACTCTATAAAACAGAACATTTGGACTTCTTCCTGTTAACTTGGCATTATTTAAAGTCAAGAGGATTCAGTATTTCTGACAAGTTCTAAATGGAGGAGTTCAAAAGGTTACTATCATTATTATCTGGGCTTTCACCCAGCATTCAAACTCACAAATCACTGTCATGTATTCTGCTAAATTCAGCAACAATTCTGGACTCCACATTATTTCATATATTTGGTATATTTATGTAGCATGAGACCTAATAGAAGATAATATTTTTGTATTATGCTTAGTAGTGTACTTAGAAATAAAAACATGGCAATTTTATTTAAGACTTAATAAAGGTGAAAGTTTTAATATATCTATGTCTCTATATACTTACATTTCTGTAACCCTTTTTTTCTAACTTTCTTCAAAAAATATCAACATTTCCCAAAAAACAGTCATCATATTGCAGGGGCCAATTTCTGGGTTGCATGTCCAGAATGTGAGAAATACTAAAACTTTTAGAATTAAATTTTAATGAAAATATTTACAAAACATTTTTAAAAAGCAGCAGGTGGGCAGCCCGGTTGGCTCAGCGGTTTAACACTACCTTCAGCCCAGGGCGTGATCCTGAAAGACCCGGAATCGAGTCCCACAGGGCTCCCTGGGTGGAGCCTGCTTCTCCCTCTGCCTGTGTCTCTGCCTCTCTCTCTCTCTCTCTCTCTCTGTGTGTGTGTCTCATGAATAAATAAATAAAATCTTAAAAAAAATAAAATAAAAAGCAGCAGGTGAAGTAGCTAGGTCATTTTTACCCTGAAAGGGAGACAAAAGCATTTTCAAGATTCCTATAGATGCAGTCAATACCACAAAGCTATTCTAAGGGTTTTAGAATCTCTAATATCCCTCAACCAAATTGATAGATAACCATCCTTTAAGGGAATCCTATAGATTGGATTGTGTCTCCCTCAAATTGTCAGCCCTAACATCTGACATAATAGTATTTGAAGATAGGGCCTTTGGAAGGGAATTAGGACATGGGGGTAGAGTCTTCATAAAGGGATTGGTGCCCTTATAGCAAGACACCAGAAAGCTTGTTCTTTCTCTTTCTGCCATGTGAGGATAAAGCAAGAACATGGCCATCTGTGAACAAGGAAGAGGGCTCTAACCAGACATCAAATCTGCCAGCACTTAGATCTTGGACTTTCCAATGTCCAGAACTGTGAGAAATAAATGTCTTGTTTAAGCCACTTAGTCTATGGTATTTTATTATAGAAGCCCCAGATGACTAGGAGGGGACATTAATTTTGCTGTAAATTTGCAAATCAGAAGTCATATTCATTTAGCAAACTTAAGCCATCTAGCTAAATAAATGAAAAAGGCATACTTATTTAAATATTCGGCTATCATGTTATAAATGAGAATGTAATACCACTGAGTGGTATGTAATAAAACCATTAAAATAAATAAATAAAATAAAACCAGTAAAACCATTATTAGGTGAATAGTGTGTAATATGTGTTTTTAAATATAAATGAAAAATCTTTTCATTTTATGTTCAAATAGATTTGTCTCTTAGGGCACGTCAGGCCACAGAGAGCAAGTTTAAGTCCTGAATAGACTAGGAAGTCTACAACAAAGTTGATAGGGTTTGCAAGACTGGAAGTTAGCACAGAGTACAACTCTTATTGCTGTACTAAAAACAAAGTGAAATGGGATATGAAGCAGGTAGGTTTAAAAGTAGACTCACTAGCAAAAATTCAGAGCAAAGAGGACCTAACAGTAGGGGAACCACAAGGCCCAGACTCTTCCAGGTAGAGTGGGACAGTGATCAGCATCCTAAAATCAAGGAAATTCACTGCTTCCATACAACTGGCCAAACCTAGAAATACTTTGAGTTTCATGATCATTCAATTAGTTGGCAACTATTTTTTATTTGGCTTTCTTCTCTTTCTTTTCTTTTTTTTTTTTTTTTAGGATTTTATTTATTTATTCATGAGAGACACAGAGCGCGTGAGAGAGAGGCAGAGACACAGGCAGAGGGAGAAGCAGGCTCCATGCAGGGAGCCTGATGGGGGACCCAATCCCAGGTTTCCAGGATCATAACCTGAGCTGAATGTGGTGCTAAACCGCTGAGCCACCCAGGCTGCCCTCCTCTCTTTTTCTGTCCCTCTGCTTCATTTGTATTCTAGACCTACATTAATGTACTGAGTTTGAGTTTCTGCTTTCTAAATGGTTTCCCTATGTTTGGACTGGCTTTTAGACCAATAAGTTCTTCTTGATGGCACTGTGTGAAGTCAATCTTAAACTCTATTCTTTATAATCTGCTTAATACCTTTGGTTTGTCTCTTCTATAGTCAGTTGGTACGTGCCAAGAGTGGAGTTTTATGTTGGCCAGCCTAGGCTCCATTTAGAGGGAAAAAAAGAATGAAAGGAAAATTTAATCACATTTGATATCTTTTTCTACATTTTCCCCCCTTAATTTGAGCAATTTTTGAATCCTGGGCTACAAAGATACGGTTGTCTCAATCATTCTTTAAAAAATAAAAACAACAACAACAAAATTAAGATTGGAAAGAACTCTCCACTTGAATTCCCACCTAAATATCATTCTCTTTCATAGTAACTATCTACACTTCTTCATTTTCTACTCATTGTCTTAGCCCAGTCTCATTTTATGCCCATTGTCCATATCAATGTCCTCAAGCAGTTTATGTTTTGCAGCCTATGTTTTTTTTAACATCTCCATTGCTTTTCACATTTTTGATTATTGACTTTCTGAAACATTTCACTCTCTTAGCTTTTAACACATCCACACTATCATACTACTTCTTTTAGCCTCATTCATAGATTTTATTGTTATTGTTGCCCTTTACTAAAAATCCACTTTCTCTAGATGATTCCTCTAATTATTCTCCTAAATATCTCTTCTTATAGAATATGTGTTCCATATTTATTTCTCTATTTTTTTTTGTTTATTAACTTTAACATATGCTCTAGACTCATGTCACATTCAATATGCCCCAACTTAAACTTTCTCTCACTGAGCATTCTGTATTTTGGTCATTTTAGTTAGTGGCAAAGACATATATCCAGAAAGTGAAGAAATTTGAGCTTCAACCTTAACTCTTCTCTTTTTGATCATCTTCTATTCCCAGTAAATTTATCTCCTAAATATTTTGTGCCTTTCTCCCATTTATATGTTTCTTGACTACCAGTAATTCACATTCTCATCAATTTTAACCTGGATTGTTATAAAGACTCACAACAACTAAAGGAGTATATTCATTGATGAAAGCTTACAAAAACTAGAGCCAATCAAAAAAGCAAATACAAAATTGCACTTAATGCTACCACTTACTTTACCATTGTTAATATTTTTGTATTGGTCTTCCTAGATATTTTTTTCTATTTGCAATCTCTCTCTCTCTCTCTCTCCATATATTTTGTTTATTTTTTATCTCCATATATTTTAACATGTACATATATTTAAAAGAATAAAGCAGTGCATAATTTTTTTAAAACCAGTCTTTCATTCAAGAGTATATAATGGGCTTTTACCCCCATAGAAATAAATGTATTGTTCATGATTATTTGTTATAGAGCTTATTCTATGGATATGAATGGCATTTAAAATTTCTATATAGAATATTGTAGGTCAGGCTCTAATTGTTTATCCACCTCTTAATTCATTGTATAAATGAGCTGAAGTTTATCCAACCAATCTGCTATGACTGGACATTTAGTGAGCTATTTCAAACATAGCTTAAAATTTTGTAATTGAACCATACCTATAAAAAGAAGAAAAAACAATAAATGTCCTCAGCATTGCATATGTGACTCTGAATTATCCAACCTCCTCCTCTATTTCTAGTCTATATCCTATTATTCTAGAATTAAAACATCTACAGAAACTGACTAATAATACAATCACACTGTAAGATCATTAAATGTATATACAGGGATATATTTAAATGCTAATAGATTTGTTACATGCTTCAAATTAGAGATTGAAGGTCATATATTCTTCCATTTGGACCTACTGTAAGCCAGACACTTTGCTAGGTACAGATAAATCACAGGTGACCAAGGGGAGCACAATCCTTGGAATATTTGTTCTCATGTAACAAAAGAGGGTCTGCTTTACTTTGGTTTAAGCAAAACAAACAAACAAAAATTTAAATATAACTAACCTTAGAAAAATCATATATTATATTTTCATCTTTTGGGGGAAAAACAAACTGAGGGGAGGACACAGGAGAAGAAGGCTGACTGGAAGCATGGGACACTATCACGACAACACACTGAAGTTTCTAGGGTGTAGTGGACACCCAGGATGTAGATGCAAACCTGTTGTGCCTGCAGGTAAGAGAACCAACAAAAAGCAGAAAGATACATGGGGAATATGTTAACAAAAGTAAACATAAGCTCTTGTGTTTCCTCAGCGATACTAACTTATATGTACAACTGGCATGTGCCAGGTCTAAATTCAATATTTATATGAAGTATTTCAAGAAGGAGGAGTTGAGATGGCAGAGTAGTAGGGGCACCCTGGGCTTGTCTCAACCTTTGAACACAGTTAGATCAACATGGAATCATTTTGAACAACTAGGAAATCAATCTGAGGATTAAGAAAACAATCTGCACAACTGGAGGAAGAGAATGTGTCAAATGCGATGTTCAGGGACATGAATTGGGGGAGGGAAAAGCTTAAGTGCCTTGGAGGAGAGGGAACTCTTTTTCACAGAGAGAAGTCAGGGAGAGAGCAGGAGAGAGGGAGGGGCATGTAGGTTTCACACAAGACACTGTGGTGTGGGATCCCCTAGGTGGCACTGGGAGACAATATTCCCCTTCCTGATCATATTTAAAGGAGGGTATACTGCATCTCCAAGGACAGAAAGTCTAAGAGGTGCCATTGAGTGGTAATTCAACAATAGGGGACAGAGGCACACGTCAAGGGACAATAACTTGGTCACAACTTTTCGCTGTGCTTCACCATAGACTCCAGACACCTGCGCAGGTGTGCAACAGTTTTCTGGGACAGAACCATGCTGGATGCAATGCCTCAAGGATCTCCTCTGGGGTAGAGGAGCCAGTCTTCACCTTGCTGGGTCTTTTAAGATTTGTTTTGAATTCCAGCCACCAGCCAGAGATAAAATACAGGAGAACTGTGATTCTGGATGTGCCAATGGCAGGGATCTGATGAAAGCCTGGACACAGGAGGGGCGAGTCTTCACTTTTTTGTTAGGGCCTCCTGAACAGTGGTGGCCAAGAGTTCCCCTCTCCTGGATCAGAGGGCAGGGTGACACCACCTTCCACCAGACAACTCACCAGAATGTCAGACTTCAGAGAGAACCACAGAGCTTCCAGTGGAGTCTAGAGTCATACACACCAAATCCTGTCCACCCTATGCCCTGCAGGGGCATCTTTACTAGGGAAGATCCGATTGTAAAAAGGTACACTGGGCCTCTCCCTCAGAAGACCAACACAGAAAAAGAAGAAGAAGAAGAAAGAAGAAGAAGAAGAAGAAGAAGAAGAAGAAGAAGAAGAAGAAGAAGAAGAAGAAGGAGAAGGAGAAGGAGAAGGAAGAAGGAGAAGGAAGAAGAAGACAGAAGAAGAAGAAGAGGAAGAAGAAGAAGAAGAAGAAGAAGAAGAAGAAGAAGAAGAAGAAAAAGAAGAAGAAAAAGAAGAAGAAAAAGAAGAAGAAGAAGACCAACACAGGCATCTAAATGCATCAAGTGTACTGATAATAGAATGCTCCAAAGCATCAGCTTCAGTTCTGGTGGAAATAGGATCAGGCTTCTTTATTTTTTCAAATATATATTTTATTTTATATTTATTTTACTTTTTTTCCCCTTTGGAATCAGGCTTACAGTTTTTTGTTCATTTGTTGGTTTGTTTCTTTCCTTTTCTCATTCTTTGGATCAGGCTTCTTTTTTTTTTTCTTTCTTTTCTTTTTTCCTTCTTTATTTTGGAATCAGGGTTATAGTTTTTTGCTTGTATGTCTGCTTTTTGTTCCTTTTATTTTTCTCTTTTCTTGGACCATGCTTTTTTTTAATTTTTTTTCTTTAATCAGGCTTATCTTAACAAACGAATCAAAGGACACATAGTTATGTAAACAAACTAAATGTTCCAATCAAAAGACATAGGGTATCAGAACAGGACCCATTGATACATTGCTTATAAAAGACTCATTTTTAGACAAGATATCTCCATACTTAAAATGAGGGAGTGGAGAACCATCAATTAAGCTAAAGAACATCAAAAGAAAGCTGGAGCAGCCATACTTCTATCAGAAAAACTAAATGTTTAGCCAAAGACTATAAATAAGAGGTGAAGAAGGGCACTATATCATAATAACGGGGTCTATTCAACAAGAAGATCTAACAATTGTAGCTATTTATGTCCCAAACTTCGGAGCAGCCAAATATATAAATCAATTAATAACAAACTTAATAAAACTCATTTACAATAATATAATAATAGTAGGAGACTTAAACCTCTCACTCAGGAATGGACAAATGATCTAAGCAGAAGATCAATAATGAAACAATGGCTTTGAATGACATACTGGATGGACTTCACAGAGATATTCAGAGAATTTCATCTTAAAGCAGCAGAATACACATTCTTTTCAGGTCCACATGGAACTATTCTTCAGAATAGATCACATACTGGGCCACAAATCAAGTCTCAATCAGTATAAAAATATTGAGATCATACCATGTAAATGTTCATACCAAATGCTATGAAACTGGAAGCCAATCACAAGAAAAAATTGGGAAATACTGCAAATACAAATAGGTTCTGTCTCCCTTTCTGATATACTAACTAGGGGTGGTGGAAGGGGAGGAGGGCAGGGGCTGGGGGTGAATGGGTGACGGGCACTGAGGGGGGCACTTGACGGGATGAGCACTGGGTATTATTCTGTATGTTGGCAAATTGAACACCAATAAAAAATAAATTTATTATTAAAAAAAAAGAAAACAAAAAAATCTAAAAAACAAAAAACAAAGAGGTTAAAGAACATCCAAATGAAGAATGAATAGGTAAATCAGGAAATTATAGAGGACTTAAAAAAATAGATGGATACAAAAGAAAATGAAAACACAGTAGTCCAAAACTTTTGGGATGTAGCAAAGGTGGTCATGCAAGGGAAGAATACAGTAATACAGGCCTTTTTCAAGAAGCAAGTCAAGTCTCAAATACACAGCCAAACCTTACACCTAAAGAAATTGGAAAAAGAACAGAAAATAAAATCAAATGCTAGAAGAAGAAGGGAAATAATTTAGATTAGAGTAGAAATAAATGATATAGAAATTAAAAGGACAGTAGAACAGATCAACAAAACCAAGAGCTGGTTCCTTGAAAGAATTAACAAAATTGATAAACCCCTAGACAGACTTATCAAAATAAAAAGAGAAAGGACTCAAATAAATGAAAGAGGAGAGATTACAAACACCACTACAGAAATATAAACAATTTTAAGAGAAAATTCTGAAAATAAATATGCCAACAAATTAGGATATCTGCAAGAAACAGATAAATTCCTAAAAAACATATGAACTACCAAAAGTAAAACAGGAAAAAAAGGAAATTTTGAACAGACCTAAAAACACCAAAGAAACTGAACTGGTAATCAACAACCTCCCAACAAACAGGAATCCAGGGCAGGATGGTCTCCCAGAGGAAATCTAGCAAGCATTTAAAGAAGATTTAATTAAAACCTATTCTTCTGAAGCTGTTGCAAAAATAAAAATGGAAGAAAAACTACCTAACTCATTCTATGAGGCCAGCATTGCCTTGATTCCAAAACCAAAGACATCACTAAAAAGAATTACAGACCAATATCTCTGATGAACACATATGCAAAAATTCTCAAGAAGGCACTAGCTAATTGAACCCAACAGTACATTAAAATGATTATTCCAGAATGATCAAGTGGGATTTACCCCTGGGCTGCAGGGGTGGTTCAATATTCACAAATCAATCAATATGTTACACCACATTAATAAAAGAAGGGATAAGAATAATATGATCCTCCTAATAGATGCAGAAAAAAACATCTGATGAAGTACACCATGTATTCTTGATAAAAACCCTCAAGAAAGTAGGGATAGAAAAAATATACCTCAAGTCACAGAGGCCATATACGAAAGACACACACCTAGTACCATCTTCGATGGGGAAAAACTGAGAGCTTTTCCTCTACTGTCAGGAACAAAACAGGATATCCATTCCCACCATCGTTATTTAACATAGTACTAGAAGTCCTAGGTTCAGTAATAAACAACAAAAAGAAATAAAAGACATCTAAATTAGCAAGGAATAAGTCAAACTTTATTTCTTTCCAGATCATATGATACTCTATGTAGGAAGACTCCACCAAAAAATTGCTAGAATTGATACACAAATTAAGCAAAGTTGAGGATACAAAATCAATGTACAGAAATCTGTTGCATTTCTATACACCAATAATGAAGCAGCATAAAGAGAAATCAAGGAATTGATTCCATTTACAATTGCACCTAAAATCATAAGATACATACCTAGGAATAAGCCTTGCCAAAAAAAAAGTAAAATATCTGTACTTCCATAGAACACTTTGTATAGAACACTTATGGAAGAAATTGAAGCTGACACAAATTGAAAAATATTCGATGCTCGCTGATTCAAAGAACAAATACTGTTAAAATGTCTATAGGACCCAAAGCAATCTACACATTCAATGCAATCCCAATCAAAATAACACCAGTATTTTTCCCAGAGCTAGAACAAACCCTTGTAAAATTTGTATGGAACCACAAAAGCCTCTGGATAGTCAAAGTCATCTTGAAAAAGAAAAGCAAAGTAGGAGGCAGCACAATCTCAGACTTCAAGCTGTATTACAAAAGCTGTAATTGTCAAGACAGCTTGATACTGGCACAAAAACAGACACATAGATCAATGGAAAAGAATAGAAAAGCCAGAAATGGACACGTAACTATATGGTCAACTAATCTTCAACAAAGCAGGGAAGGATATACAATGGAAAAAAAGGCAGTCTCTTCAATAAATGGTGTTGGGAAAACTGGACAGCCACATGCAGAGAAATGAAACTGGACCATTTTCTTATACCATATACAAAAAATAAATTCAAAATAGATGAAAGACATAAATGTAAAACAGAAAACCATTAATCCTAGAGAAGAAAATTGGCAGCAACCTCTTTGACCTCGGCCACAGCAACTTCTTAGTAGACACATCCCTGGAAACAAGGGAAACAAAAGCAAAAATGAACTATTTGGACTTCATCAAGATAAAAAGCTTCCGCACAGTGAAGGAAACAATCAACAAAACTAAAAAGCAACTGACAGAATGGGAGAAGATATTTGTAAATGACATATCTGATAAAAGGTTAAATATCTAAAATCTATAAAAAATTTTCTCAAACTCAACACTCAAAAAACAAATAATCTAGTTAAGAAATAGGTAGAAGACATGAGCAGACATTTTTCCAAAGAAGATGGAAAGATAGCTAAAAGATACATGAAAATTTCTTAAAATCACTTATCATTAGGAAAATACAAGTCAAAACCACATAAGGTATCACCTCACATCAGTCAGAATGGCTAAAATTAACAACTCATGAAATAACAGATGTTGGAGAGGATTCAGAGAAAGGGGAACCCTTCCGAACTGTTGGTGGGAATGCACACTGGTGCGGCCACTCTGGAAAATGGTATGGAGTTTCCTCAAAAAGTTAAAAAAAAGAACTACCCGTTGATCATGCAACTATACAACTAGGTATTTATCCAAGAGATACAAAAATATTGACTCAAAGGGGGCACATGTACCTCAATGTTTATAGTAGCACTATCAACAATAGCCAATTACAGAAAGAGCCCAGGTGTCCACTGACTGATGAATGGATAAAAGAAGATGTGATATATATATATATACATATATATCAGAATATTAATCAGCCATTGAAAAGAATGAAATCGTGGCATTTCCAACAACGTGGATGGAATTAGAGTGTATTATGCTAAGTGAAATAAGTCAGAGAGAAGCATATATATGATTTCACTCATATGTAGAATTTAGAAACAATACAGATGAACATAGTGGAAGGGAAGGAAAAGTAAAATAAGATAAAGGCTGAGAGGGAGACAAACCATAAGAGATTATTTTTTTTAAGATTTTATTTATTTATTCATGAAAGAGAGAGAGAGGCAGAGACACAGGCAGAGGGAGAAGCAGGCTCCATGCAGGGAGCCCGATGTGGGACTCGATCCCGGGACTCCAGGATCGCGCCCTGGGCCAAAGGCAGGCAGGCGCGAAACCGCTGAGCCACCCAGGGATCCCCCCATAAAAGATTCTTAACTATGGAGAACAAACTGAGGGTTGCTGGAGGGGAGGTGAGTGGGGCGATGGGCTAAATGGGTAATGGGCGTTAAGGACGGCACTTGTTGGGATGAGTCTTGGGTATTACATGTAAGTAATGAATCACTAAATTCTCCTAAAACAAACTCTACACTGTATGTTAACTAACTTGAATTTAAATTAAATAAATACCTGCAATATTTAAGTGTGTCAATATTTAAAAAGTTTAACATGTAAGTGAAAATTTTATACTTTTGTACTTATATTTACCCAAGATAAAATTTTAGAATTATTGTTTGTAGTATAGCATTAAAACTTTTTCTGAAGTGTAGATAAAATATCTATCCCTTAAAATCATATTACCTTTTGCAAAAATAATATATATATTATTTATATATATTATATATATTTTATATAATATATATATATATATATTTCCCCAAGGAATGGTAAATTTGAGATGTTCCATCCTTCAACTGGTGGGGAACTTCAAGAATGTTCTTTAGGAGTCCAACATGAGGCTACTATTAATGCTCTTAGAAGGACTGGTTGCCCCCAGGGGAAAGGACATGGCTCAGCTGCAGTGAAAATGCCTGCAACAGTCAGTCCATGATATCAACTTGAGTCATGAAAAACAAGCTCAGAACCTGGCAACCTATTTGTGTTTCATAGGATTACGGAGCTTGAATGAGATGGAACATGCTTATATAGTGGAGTGTTTTCACTGTAAGATAGCTCTGATTTTGCATAATCAATACAACAGTAGGTAGAATGCTGAATGAATAAGCATCTATTAAAAAATACATTTTTTTAACTGCAACATTCATTCAACAGGGTGCTGTCTAACTTGCTCTTTTTTATACATAGAAAGAATGGAAGCCAAAGATCACAATTCTAAAACTCAAGGACTAGTATTCTCCACTCCCTTGGATGCTTTTCCTATTCATTGTGATAAATTTCTCTATCTCTGCAACTGGTTTTGGTTCCAACTACTCTGAAGGGTGTGTTTGTGTGTGTGTTTTCTCACATTGTAATACATCTTTAACTTTGACATTCCTGATTATCTTAAATAACAAAAATTTTGGTTTATATTTACACTTTGCTGAAACAAATCTAAATTAATCTAAAATCTGCCAGTCAAATCTCTCATAGGGGATTCCTGGGTGGCTCAGCAGTTTAGTGCTGCCTTCGGCCCAGGGTGTGATCCTGGAGTCCCAGGATTGAGTCCCACATCGGGCTCCCTGCGTGGAGATTGCTTCTCCCTCTGCTTGTGACTCTGCCTCTCTCTCTCTCTCTCTCTCTCTCTGTGTGTCTCTCATGAATAAATAAATAGAATTGTTAAAAATAAATAATAAATCTCTCATTATGCTTTTATAATTATGTGCATGTTTTACCTAGAGTCAGGGCAATAAAGTATAGATGGCAAAAAAAAGCACATTAACACATGATGACTTACATACATTTTTTAACTGAAATTCAGTTTTACAAACAATTAATTAACCCTTTGAAGAATCAAAAATAACATGCACAAACCCTAATGATTGTCAAATTATTCATCTGAATTCATAAAAAATATTTTAAAAATTCCTTTTCATTGAACTTAATAGAAAAGGGCTTATTCTCTTTGCAGTTCAAGTGAATAATACATTTTCAACACACGACTCATGTTCTATTTGTCACTATGAAAGATTAAAAAACAAACATGTCTTCCACTGTGACATAACTATAATGATATTATATAGACTATACACAACAGAGTTTACTTCAAGGCATGACTCCATTTACTCTAAGTGAATTCAACATCTTTCTAGATAGACATCATACAATTTTTCATTTAAAAAGAAATAACTGCCCTTTATTAATAGCTTTTTCTTAAAACTATTGCTACTTTGTTCATTTTTTTGTTCATAGATGTATCATCTTTACTGAAACTAGGAAACAATAATAGAAATGGTTTGTGAGGTATCCCTTTATTCCATTTGGGTATATATATGTATATATATATGTATGTGTATATATATATATATAAATATATATATATGTATATACACCCAAATATAGTGTCTATTTCCCTAAAGACAGAAGGCAACAGCTATAAATTAGAAAGTACAGAAACCTTAATTATATTTTTTTTGTAAAAATATTTTTCTTTATTCAACAGAAAGGTACATTATTCTTCTATAAAGAATATACACTGGAAAAATGAACAAAGTAACTTTTACTGCATTTAATAAAATGGAGTTTTATTCTAATAGAAATTAACAATGTGAAAAGAGGGGCTAAGCTGTGGTAATCACACACAAATGTAATTTTCAAATTATATAACTGTTCAGGTAGAATAAGCTCAAAAATGAAAGCAATAGCTAGTGCTCACAATTATATTTGTACCACTTATTTTTTTTAACAATTTTAAAATACCTCATCATTTTATCATTAAAAAAAAAAAAAGCTTTAAAGTGGCCATGGTTGCCCATGTACTTTTTTTTCACCTTCTCTACAATGTCATCTAATTCCTTTATAAACTTTAGTGTCAGCGTATCCTTCACTTCTAGAGAAACCTTCCCTGTGTCTCTTGGGATTTCAGTGGAAATCCTCCCCTATGTGTTCCCACAGCACCTGCATGCTTTTTTTTTAGCACTTATGCTGAGGCATAATTGCCTGTTTATTTGTCCTCTTCATTAGGTCATATACTCCATGTATATAAGAGCTGTGCTTTGTTTTTCATTATATTTCTAGTACTTTACACATATATTTAGATTTGCATAAAGCTCAATAGTTATTGAATTAAATATAATAAGAATTTAAACAAATTTGTAAGATCATAGATCCAGCTGATTTTGCTCTATACTATGCTTACAATACATTCATACCACCATAAGTCATCCTTGATTGAACCATTATAAAAATATCAGGACATGACATCCAGCCTAATTTCAAAATCTGACCTACCTAGGATAAATCCGTATGGTGTCAGTGACAACACTTTGCTTTCTTACCAAACTAATTAAAACTAATTAAAACATTCTTTCCAGAAACAGAAAATCTATAAGTGTTATTACTTTATTGAGAAGATCTGAGATTCAAGCAAAAGAGAAGGTGGTAAATCTACTATCATACTATACCAATATTGCTAAAGGTTATGAGCACGGGCACATTGCTCATGAAGTGAATCATGAGGAAAACAATATCATTGTTCAGAAGGATGATCCAAAGTAGGTCCATAGAAGAAATATAACCCCCCCCAAAAAAACTACCTAAAATGTGTTTTGAGAAATAATGATCAAAGCCAAGATTAACTCTATTAAAGTCAAAAGCAAGTTTTATACAAAAGAATACAAGAAGAAGGAGAAAAAATAGCTCATGGATTTGTTGGCAAGAGCGTCAATAAACTTGGTAATAACTATTTATGAAGCTAGCATAGGCAATAAATAAAAGAAGGCAGAAGATAGATTATTAGAAAAGAGCAAAATTTTTTAGTAAAAAATTTAAGTTAAAGGAATAACCTAATGTGCAAAAATATATCACAAATATACAAGGGAAAAACTAACATCCAAATGGAAATTTATGCAAAGGTTATAAATATGTTTTGCAAAATAAAAAATAAATTTTCTAATAAAAATATGAATAATGTTCAATCTCTAAATAACAAATTGTAAAACAATTTTTTAAATGAGATACCATTTCTTACCAATAATATTGGTTAATTTGGGATATGTTGTTTTACTGAGGACAAGGAGAAATGGACTCATTCACAATTTGTTGTAATAGAAATTGGTACAACATTTATGTAAACATTGACAATGCATCAATATTTCAAAATATGTATATGTACAATATTTCAAAATATGTGGATATGTAATATTACATATTTTAATATGTGGTCATATTAAATTATGTACATATGGCTGAGGTCCAATATGTACATATGGCTGTCAATATACATCAGTGAACAAAACAGACAAGGATGTCTACTCTCCTGAAGCTGACATTCTAACGGTAGAAGAGAAAAGTACACAGACAATACAAGAATACAAAAAAATAAATACATAAATTGTGTGGCATATCAGTAAGAAGATTACAAATTTTATGGCAGAAAAAGAAAAAGAAGAGTGACGTCAGAAAGATTAGTAAATGCAAGTGGCTTAGCTAGAATGGAGCGAAGGTTTTGCATTTGCAATATAAACAGATTATCAGAGTAGGTAGGGCCTTGCTGAAAAAAGGCTTGAATGAAGTGGCAGAGATAGTCTTAATCTTTCTGGACGAAAAGAATCAAGAATCAGCCAATGAACGTAAAGACCCTAATGTGAATGCATATCCGGCCTGTCAAAACAAAAATGTTAGGTGACCAACACGGCTAGAATGAAGGGAGCAGAATTTTCCTAGAACATAAAATCAAAGAAGAAATGTGCGTGTAATGTGTGTATATGTATGTGTGTGTGTGTTAATCTTCTGGGGCAAAACAAGATTCTAAATGATATCTAAAAGTTAGCTAGATCAAAAGGTAGAAGGCAGAGGAATGAAAAGGACAGTGAATCCATTAGACAAAATGTGCTGTGAGGAAAAATGATATTGGTGGTTGCAAATAATGAATGGCTTTAGAAGTCTTATTTAGGAAAATAAGAATGTTATCTTATGAGTTTTAAATAAGGGAATGAATGACTAGATATGAATTTTCCAAATACCGCTACTTTAGCTACACTGGAGAATGATTTGTAAAGGACAATGTTCGGCTAAAATGAAATTGCTTTCAAACTCTTGTTGAAAGAGCTCAAGCCTGAGATAATGGTAGCCTGAAATTGTGACAGTAAGGGTTAAAAGCAATTTAACAAACAGAACTGATGGTCTTGATGGTGGACTGCTTCTGGAAGAAAGGAACAAGGCAACTACTCCCACATTTCTAATGGTGCTATGTAAGTGACTGGAAGTATCCAGCAACCAACATAGGAAATATAAAACAGTTTTCACAGGAGAAATTATTGAGTTTCAGTGTTGTACAATCTGGGATTGAATTCCCCATACCTTATCCCATTGGAAATATTCAAGGAAGATTGAATTGTGGATATCACATCCCCAGAAAAGGGATTTGGCAGGAAGTAAGAATTTGAAAGGCACTGGGGTATTTGTGGTCAGGATCACTGATAGTCTATAATTCATCATTGTGTTTATAAGCAAAAAACCCTCAACATTACTGGATAGACAATAGGCAAAGTCAACCTTCAATGGAGTCTCAGCCTCAAAGACATGAGGTTTGGAATCCAAAGATACTTTTGTGCAAAGAAAATGGCAGCATCTTCCCTTTGGTTGAGGAAAACTGGAATTAGATTCATGACTGTGAAAAATGAAAGAGGCTGGGTTTTCTGCTATCACCAAGATTCCCAGTACATGCTACACAATTTGCAAGACCCAGTGAAAAATGAAAATGCAAGGCCCCTTGGTCTAACAGTATTATTTCAAGATGGTGTCAAAAGAGCATTAAACCAAGCACAGGGTTCTTCAAAGCCATTGTTCTGCACAAGACACATACCCATGAAGCCAGTCTTCCAACTTCCCAACCACATCTAAAATCCTAAGAATCAACAAGATACCCCTGAAGAGTATGTAGAATGAAAAAAAGGTGACCTAAAACATAACCCTGAAGTCCAACATTTTGTAAAAGCTAAATAAATTTCTTTTAAAAAGTACTGAAAAACAGACAGAAGTGAGTATAATAACTATGCTTAGATTGATAATAACATCTACTTTCCTTATCATAAATTCCTAGGTTTGCAGTATATAAATTCCTTTCTAAAGTTTAAATTTTATAATCAGAAAGCCAATAGTTTAAAAAAAATTCCAACTCTCTCCTTTAAGGGAAGAGTTTAGAATTGAAGTAGTATTGATGCAGTAGAGTTAGGTTTATAGGCTAAAACTCTGGTTCATCATACTGCTCAAGAAGTTCGATTTAGGGTCAGATTATCAAAATGATAATCTAACAAAAAAGAGATTTTCCTTTGGGTAATACAGTATTATAGTTTTAGTTCTGTCATCATTTAGATTAGGAATCATTTTATACAATATTTTAAAAATTATTTAAGGTAAGCTGAAACATGTGACAAGTATCAAATTAAGCTGCGATAGCACAGCAACAATTATCTTTAGCCTCTACACATCCAGCTTGCAGAATAGAAAAAAGATAATTTAACTCTGACTTTTCAGATAACATTAGCATTATCTTCTAAAATACAAGAGTATCATTTAAATTAGAAACAATTGGTAGGGATCCCTGGATGGCTCAGCGGTTTAGCACCTGCCTTTGACCCAGGGCCTGGTCCTGGAATCCCGGGATCGGGTCCCACATCGGGCTCCCAGAATGGAGCCTGCTTCTCCCTCCTCCTGTGTCTCTGCCTCTCTCTCTCTGTCTCTCATGAGTGAATAAATAAAAATCTTTTTTTTTAAAAAGAAACAATTGGTAAAGGGGTGCCTGAGTGGCTCAGTTGGTTAAGCATCTGACTCTTCACTTCAACTCAGGTCATGATCTCAAGGTGGTGGGATTGAGCCCTGCACTATGCTCTGTGCTGAGCATAGAGCCTGCTTATGATTCTCTCTTTTCTTCTCCATCTGTCCCTCACTCTCTGTCCTTCACCTCCCCTTTCCCTGCTTGCATGTGCATTCTCTCTCCCTCTCTCTCAAAAACAAAAACAACAGACAAAAAACACAAATAAAAATCCAACTGGTGCATTCATTGTGAATAGCAAAATTCAGTTATTCTAGGATCCTCCTTCTTAAAAGCAAAATGAATTATCACAGGAAAATGCTTCTCCATGTACTCAACTGTTTTCCCCATCATTTTCCCTTATTGGTTTGGTCAGTATTCTCTCACATTTTCATTTTCAGAATCTCTTTCCTCAGGAGAGAATAGTAGAGAGTAAGGGTGTTATGCTAGGTGAAATTGCTAAAGAAAATTTTGTGCTGGCAACTGCAACCTCCACTATGAAAGGGGAAGTAGTTCACTATCCATGAAAATATTCATCTTGAGAAGACTAAGATAGAAGTTGTTCTAAAAATACAAAAACTTAAAAGTTCAGAAATTTATTTCATTGAATGTAAACAAACTGTTTATTCATAACGGGAGTTAGAGTAATAGCTTATGCTGTCAATTTTTTCTTTGTGATATAGAAAAAAAAAAGCAAAAAAGGGAAGCTCCTGTGAAAAACATTGTTTTTCTCCATACAATTATACTACTTGAAATTTCACCTTATTAGCCCACTGATACCCAGCATTTATGAATTTATCTGAATTATTTTGGATGTATTTAGAATTTTAATGTTATAGCCTAAGGTAGGACATTTCATAGGCAATGTAAACTTCAAATTTTGCGTAGATTTTTGGAGTCTGTGAAATCATGGTTTGACTCACAACTGCCACTTTCTCAGTGAGGAATGTTACGTTCTTTTTTTAAGATTTTATTTATTTTAGAAAGAGAAAAAACACAAGCAAGGGGAGTCGTAGGGAGAGAGGGAGAAGTAGGCTCCATTAAAGCTGGGAGCCCCATGTGGGGCTTCAACTCAGGACCCAGGATCATGATCTGAGCTGAAGGCGGATGAGCTGACTGAGCACACCCAGGTATCTATCCCAAGGAGTGGTAAGTAATTTAACCTCTCCAAGCCTCAGTCTTTTTACCTGTAAAATGAGGGAAGGATCCCTTACTTAATAAAATTATGGGGATTAATAAGTGCACTAATATCTTAGTATGCATTCAACGACTAGTATTGGTTCTTGTTTTTTGATTATATATTTAACACTCTGAAAAGACACTTTAAATTAATATAATTAAAATATTAGTGGATTTTTATTAATTATTCTAAGATAATCTTGTTAGGCTGTTTCCAGGAAATATTAAAGAATTCAATATTCATTTCATATTTTCTAGATATTCATTGTGATTTAATAAACTAAACTATTTCTTTTATTTTCAAAGGCATGTGTATGTAGTATGTTGTAGTATCTAACTTCTGAAATCCATATGTAACTGCTTGAACATTTTACTTCTTTTCTTTGAGCCTCTCCTACCTAGTTCTAGCATGTTTCTGTGTGCATATGTGTGTACACACACACATATATATATTTACAAGTATTTAAATGAAATATTGTACACTTAACCTTAAGCATGCTTTCATTACATAAAAGCTTATAACTAGTTTTGAGTTCATAACTTTTATTATTACTAGTAAACAAGTAAGTCATAAATATGTACTCTTAAGAAGCAAGGGTAACAAAAGAAAGAAGTTTTACTTACTTCCATTTACTTCAAAATAGCCCAAGAAAATCTAAAATTATGGTCCTAATTATGGTCCTAACCTGGTAAGCAGGTTAGATATGTTCAATTTTCACATCCAAGCAAAATTATAATAATACTAATAGTAAGAGTAAGAGGAGGAAGAAGAAGAAAGAAAAAAAGGAGATGAAGAAGAAGAGGGAAAAAGGGAAGGGGGAAAAAGAAGGAAAGAGAAGGAGGAGGAGGTACACCAGGAACAGCAAAAATTGGAGGAGAAAAATGAAAAGATGCATTCCAAATGTCTTAATAAATGTCTTAATAAAATAACATAATATTATATGAAACATGAACATTCATTATATCCTGGCAATGCTAGAATTATCTGTAGCTCCCAACATTTCTTAGTAGATTTTATATTAATCATTCAGTTTTCTGCAATAACCAATCAGATATGGAAGTAACCATTCCAAGGAAATTGGCATTTTGAAGCTGTCAGTATATAGCAGGTAGTGTAGAAAATGATTTTTCATAGCATTCATTATATCTGGAAGTGCTATAACTGGTAATATTACATTTAATGCTTAAGGTAAAAGAAATATTCATTTCTCCAACTTACTGAGTCATGATTTTTAAACACATGAAATCCACATTGTTTACTGGTCACTTTAATGGATCATTCCATACTTCATGTTGTATTGAGGAGAATCTTTAATAAGTAAAAGAAACATGTAAAGCATATGTGCATGATGATAAATCAGTAGTGAGAATTTTTGCATCAACTTTAGTTTCATTACAAGTATTTAAAGTTGTGTTTCTCTGTTTCCCACAGAATTTGTGATCTTCTGACTCTTGGGTCTCTGTTGCATACTGTTCTTACTTATTTTTATAAAGTGATCCTTCTTTTTTTGTAATCAATTTAAGGGCAAGAGTTTCATCCTAATTGTCCTTTGATTCATATTGCCTAGTACAGTGAATGAATGGATGGCTTGTACAATGTAAGTGTATCACATCCCATTAGTGATTTTAACATTAGTAACTTGATTCCAGTATGGTAGCATATCCATGAATGGTTTTAAAATAATCACAAAAAAAATCAAAGTCTTTCCTGGCATCTTTTTTAACCACAATGCTATGAAACTACAAATCAACCACAAGAAAAAAATCTGGAAAGATCACAAATACATGGAAGTTAAATAAAATGCTACTAACCAATAAATGAGTCAACTAACAAATCAAAGAGGAAATTCAAAAAATACATAGAGACAAATTAAAAAATACATAGAGACAAGCACAATGATATAAAATCTTTAGGATGTAGCAAAAGTGGTTCAAAAAAGGAAGTTTACAACAATACTAGCCAATCTCAAGAAGCAAGAAAAATATCAAATAAATAACATAAGCTTACACCTAAAGGATCTAGAAAAAGAAGAACAAAACCCCAAATCAGTAGAAGAAAGGAAATAATAAAGATTTGAGTAGAAATAAATGAACTAGAAACTAAAAAAATAATAGATCAAAAAATCAGGAGCTAATTCTTTAAAAAGATCAACAAAATTGATGAACCTTTAGATAGATTCATCAAAAAGAGAGAGAGAGAGGACTCAAATAAAAAAAATCAGAAGTGAAAGAAGAGAAATAACAACATACACCACAGAAATGCAAAAGATTATTTTTATAATCTTTATAATCTTTATAATCTATAATATTATGAAAAATTATATACCAAGAAATTGGATAACCTAGAAGAAATGGATAAGTTTCTAGAAACATATCACCTACCAAGATTGAATCAGGAAGAAATAGAAAATTTGAAAAGAACAATTATCAATGATGAAATTAAATCAGTAAAAAAACAAACAAACAAACAAACAAAAACCCACAAAACTCCAAAAAAGAAAATATAGTACCAGATGGCTTCACAGGCAGAATTCTATCAAACATTTAAAGAAGAGTTAATACCCTATTATATTCAAACTTTCCCAAAAAATAGAAGAGGGAAGAAATATTCCAAATTCATTCTATGAGGCCTGCATTACCTTCACACTAAAACCAGATAAAGACACCACAAAAAAAGAGAACTACAGGCCAATAACTCTGATGTACATAGCTGCAAAAATCCACAACAAAATATTAGCAAACTGAATCTAACAATACATATAAAAAATCATTTGGTATGATCAAGTTGGATTTATACCAGGATGCAAGAGTGGTTCAGTAGTTGCAAATAAATCAATGAAATTTATCAAATTAACAAGAGGAAGGATAAAAACCATGTGATCATTTCAATAGTTGCAGAATAAGCATTTGACAAAGTACACATACTTTCATGATAAAAACTCACAACAAAATGGATTGAGAGAGAACATATCTTAACATAATAAAGGCCATATATGAAAAACCTGCAGGTAACATCATATTCAATGGTGAAAAACAGAAAATTTTCTCCCTAAGGTCTGGAACAAGGAAAGGATGTCCACTCCCATCACTTCTATTCGACATAGTACTGGAAGTCCTAGCTATAGCTATTAGACACGAAAAAGAAATAAAAGACATCCAAATTAGTAAGGAAAGTGTATAAATTCCACTATTTGCAGATGACAAGATACCATACATAGAAAACCCTAAAGACTCCAGCAAAAAACTACTAGAACTGACATATGAATTCAGTAAACTCATATTATACAAAGCCAATGTACAGAAATCTGTGACATTTGTATGTACTAATAATGAAGCAACAGAAAGAAATTTAGAAAGTAATCCCATTTACAGTTTTAGTAAAAATAATAAAATACCTAGGAATAAACTTAACCAAAGAGATGAAAGAACTGTACTCTGAAAACTATACAACATTGATGAAAGAAATTAAAGACTACACAAACAAATGGAAAGACATTCTATGCTCGTGGATTGCAAGAACAAATACTGTTAAAATGTCCATACTACCCAAAGCAATCTACAGATTTAATGCAGTCTTTATCAAAATACCAACAAAATTTTTCACAGAACTAGAGAAAATTATCCAAAAATTTGTATGAAATGACAAAAAACGTTGACTGGCCAAAACAACCTTAGAAAAGAAACACAAAGCTTGAGGTATCACAATTCTAGATTTCAAGTTATACTACAAAGTTGTAGTAATCAAAACAGTATGGTATTGGCACAAAAATAGACGTATAGATCAATGCAGCAGGAAATAAAGCTCAGAACCAAACCCACAACTTGGTCAATTAATCTTTGACAAAAGAGGCAAGAGTATGCCATTGGAAAAAGTCTTTTTAACAAATCATGGTGGGAAAACTCGACAGCCACACGCAAATGAAACTGGAGCACTTTCTTATACCAAAATGAATTAGAAATGGATTATAGACCCAAATGTGAGACCTGAAACCATAAAAATCCTAGAAAAGAACACAGGAAATAATCTCTCTGACATTGGCCAATAGAAGCATTTTTCTAGATATGTCTCCTGAAGCAAGGAAAACAAAAGCAAAAATAAACTATTGGGACTAATAAAAATAAAAAGCTTCTGCACAGCAAAGGAAACAATCAACAAAACAAAAGATAACCTACTGAATGGGAGAAAATATTTGCAAATGACATATTCAATAAAGGGCTAGGATCCAAAATGTATAAATAACTTTTAAACCTCAATACTCCCAAAACAAATAATCCAATTTAAAAATGTCCAGAAGACATGAACAGACATTTCTCCAAAGAGCACATACAGGGGCCAGCAGACACATGAAAAGATGCTCAACATCACTCATCATCAGGGATGTGCAGTCAAAACCACAATAAGATATCACTTCATACATGTCAGAATGGCTAAAATCAACAACAGAAGAAACTTCAGGTGTTGGTGAAAATGTGAAGAAAGTGGAACCCACTTGCACTGTTGGGTGGGAATGCAAACTGGTGCTGCTTCTCTGGAAAATGGTATGGAGGTTCCTCAAAAAGTTAATAATAGGACTACCGTATGATCCAGCAATTGAACTACTAGGTATTTACCCAAAGAATACAAAATAGCAACTCAAAGGGATAGAAGCACTCTGATTTTTATAGCATCATTATTTACAATACCAAATTATGGAACAGCCCAAGTATCCACCAACTGATGAATGGATAAAGAAGATGTGATATGTGATATACATATATTATTCAGCCATAAAAGAGAATGAAATCTTGCCATTTGCAATGACATGGATGAAGCTAGACAGTATTATGCTAAACGAGGTAAGTCAGAGAGAAATGCCATATGACTTCACTGATATGTGGAATTTAAGAAACAAAACAAGTGAGCAAAAGGAAAAAAAAAAGAGGAAGGAATGCTAACAAGAAACAGTCTCTTAACTCTAAAGAACAAAATGAGGTTTACTAGAGAGGAGGTGGGTGGGGGAATGGGAGAAATAGGTGATGGAGAATAAGGAAGGCACTTGTGATGAGCCCTGAGTGTTGTATAGAAGTATTGAATCACTATATTGTACACCTGAAACTCATAATAAACTGTATGCTAACTATACTGGAATTTAGATAAAAAATTTAAAAGAAAACCCCAATAAAGTAATTTAAAAGCTTAGGGCAGAGTAGAAAGAAGAGTAGGAAAAACAAGAAAAGTGACGAAGGCAGTATATAAATAACACATTCCATGATAGGAGTAGTTTTGCTACAAGATGAATCACACACATGGTTGCACATTTTAATCACCAAACCTACGAAACAATGAGGAAGAATAAGGTAAAATCTTCAAATAAATTTTAAAAATTAGCTATGTAATAATACATGGGGTTTTCATGTCTGTGATTTGCTAAGCCATTTCATAATACATCCATTTTTCTAATCTTCATCCATCATTTTTAAATTAAAATTACTGACATCCTATTTATAATTATAACTTGATTCTATGGCACCTCTTAAGCTAGGGCTAGATTGAAAATTATTGAGATCAGAAATATTTCTGATATATTTCAGAAATATTTCTTTTTTGTTGCTCTGTTTTTCTTCTGGCCTGTATTAAACTTTGAAATGCACTAATAATACAAAAACACATCCCCTTTATACAAATTCCAACAGTACAGAAACATGTAGAATAAAAAGCAAAAGTCTTCTTCCTCCTTTGCAATTATCCTGTATTTTTTTAACTGGCCAGTTTACATTTCTATATCCTTTATCCGAATATTATCAGAAAATCAGTGGTAGAATGAATGACAGATTAAATTCCCAAAACATAAAAAAATAAATAAATTCCTAAAACACGTCTCTGATCAAATGATCCCCTGGTTTCCATGATTTAGCATTCTCTCCTGGATTAAATAAATCATTCTAGCTTATGATTGAAGCAGCTTGCATCACAATTCCCAAAGTGTGGAAATAAACTCTTACATGTACTCTTTGCTCATGACTAATTATTTGTATTCTCACAAAACTGCTTACACCTTCCCATATGTTTACACCTTCCCACAGTATTTTATACCTTTCCACATGTAGCTCTTAGTGAAAATTCACATCACTAAACCTCATTTATTAAAAGCCTGCTCAGTCTTTTGGGTCCAGTAGCTCTTCCCTGTAGCCAATTATAATAAAAAAGCTCATCATTGGTTTCTCTCTCTGCTCTCTAAACTTTCACTTTGCAGTTTCAATATGCGAGTATTTTGTATTTAATTTTTAAAACAAATAATTTACATATTTCCCTAAATTTTAATCACTTGGCATACCTCTAGTTCTTAATACATATTTGTTAAATAATGAATCGCCAAAAGGGGATGGAGCTTACTATCTACTGAAAACTCTGACAAGTCTGAGCATGCAAGAGCCAGCTGGGAAAGACAGCATTTACATGAAGGTCTATCAGCCTTCAAAGAAAGAAAGGATGGACATGCCAGAACTGGTGATTTGTTTTAGGACTAAGAGTTTCAAATGAGAAGAAAGGACAGTGATCATGCCTTAACCGCTGGGCAATGCCTGTAATGAACATAAAACTTTCTGGGAAGGTCAAGAAATTCCAGGGACAAAGTAGGGTAAGTTTTTAAACCTGAGTGTGAATCTATTCATTGACATTAATAATATGTTTCCCAACTCAGGCTTGAGAAATCTTGCCCTGAATTATTTTTCTATCAGTACACTTTAAGAAACTAGGAAAGGAAGTCAATTAAGAGAGATCTGCAACATTAGGAATACTGCATTAAATGCCATCTTTAGAAGGATCTCAATAAAATTACAAGATTTGCATGGGGATAGCATCTTATAGCTGTCAAGTGGTTTTTGTGAGTTATCTTTCTACATATTCAGAAGACACTTATCTGCTGGTTTTAATATGCTAATATTTGAATATAAGGCTCAAAGTTTACATAATGTACACCAATTTATGCAGTTGGTTAATGGCAGAGAAAAAAGTTTAATAGCCATGATATATTGCTTAATAATATCTAATGATTCAATAAGAGCTGCATGAGAGCCCAAGTATAAAAAGGATAAACATAAAAGAAATGATGTCAGTAGAGCAGCAAAAACACCACATCAGGAGACTGTCTGGCCATGTAGTAGCAGAAGAGGAATTAGTATCAATGGCTATTGACATCTGTCATAAGTAACAACACAGACATACACACCACCTTTTTTTCCTTTCAGGAAAATGGGGTATTTAAACAACTTGGACTTCAATGATCTGCCTAATACAAGTTTAAAGCTAGATATTAATGTGGTCATATATCATTTATTTGCATTTTCTCGTATTTCAGTCAGATGGAAAGTAAGAAAGCACTGGATATAGGATGATGGAACAAGACACGATCAACCATGAAAGGGGGTTAGTGAGAAGGTGAGAAAGTTTGGAAAAGAAAGAGGAGTGATTCAAGCCATGACTAAAAATTGTGGTTAGGCAGTGCATGAAGGGCTGATGAGTGGGAAGGAGAACAAACTCTGACATAGCAGTGGAAAGTTAAAGGAAATAATTTGGGGTATTATGGGAGGATGTGAGAGTGAGACGAGAACTCTCTTGGAGAGGCATGTTTGTGAGAGCTTGGCTTTAGCATCTGGCTTCCTGCCATATGTCCTATTCCATTTTCCTTTCCCAATTTCTTTCTTTTTTATTATACCAATTAATTAGGAGATGGACACAGTCTGGTTGAAGGAAAGAGAGGAGTTTTTGGTTTTGTCTTCTTCCTTCTCCCATAGAATCATTATGGCAGAGTCCAAGGAACATGGCTTTAAAGTTGGTGGGATCCAGGTATGAATCTACCTTTACCTGTTACCAACTGTAATTTGTTTTGAATAATTAGTTCAACTTCAGATTCTCTGCTTCCTCATTCATAAAATGGAAATGGTAAAATACATACTTTGGAGGACTGTGTTGAGGATAAATTGAAATCCTCAAAAAAATTTAAAAAGCCACCTAAGATAAAAAGTTGATGGGAACTCAAAAGATGAAGATGGGTAGGCTTTTTATTATTCTCTTTTTCCCTTCATTTGGCTGATCTGTTCTTTCTTCTTTTGCTATCACTCATCTGATAAGTTAAATTCTGCCTCCACTAGTATCAAGAACCTCAGAAAGATAAAAAAGGAGAATAAAGCCTGAGTTTGAATCTTTTCAGAGATTTGTTTATCCTCTCCTGTGCTGTAACATATGGAGTTAGAAGGTAAGCAAGGTTCACAGTGACAGCACCAAAGAGTGGGGAAAGAGGGTCCACCCACAAACTGCATCTGCCCAATTCTTTGATGTGGAGTAGGGGTATGTTCTCAGTTTTATGTAAAAGACTGCTTCTGTAGCTGCCAGCACTCTATACACTTTGAAGGGGACTTCAAGAGGTTCCCACTCATAAGCTCCATAGAAATTCTTGAGTTGGCACTGTTGAGAAATATCAAAAGGAAGGCTTTCCATAGCAACATAGCTGGGGGCGGGCATCAAAAATTCTAAGATCATTCAGGAACCTCCAAAGAGATTTCTGAGCTTCGGCAGCCTGTGGAATCAGAATTTCCAGAAGTGCATTTTATACAAATCTTCACTATGTTCATTATGTTCTTATGCAAACTAAACTTTGAACATTATGGGTGCATGTATAGTGCCCCTAATCTAAGGCACATCTATATATAAGCTATAACTATATATAAACTATAACGTATATACATGTATATGTGTGTGCATATATACATGTATATGCATACACACTAGCTATTTGCTGAAATATTTGCTCTACCTATTTGCTGAAATATTTTTAAATAATCGATCTAGTTTAAACATAAAAGGGTGTGGTAGAAATTCCAGGCTTCCCATCCAATAGCGCTTCACTCCTTCTTCCTTAAAATAACTTTATATCAATATCGTCAGAAATGTTTCTAGTTATAAATTATATTTTTCAGGCTCCCTCAGAAATAGAAGTAGGCAATAAATATAAATGGAAGTACTTCATTGGGGCTTCCAGGAAGGCTTTTTAAGAAGGAAAGGGGAGTGGCTCAAAGAGACGAGTCACATTTTGCCCTTCTTCTTTCAAAATGAGGTCACGAAGGTGAGGGTTCCAGCACCCAAACTGTGATTAAATTGTAACCTTGACAATGAAAGCCATAAGCTAAGGTTGATGGAACAGAGAGAGAGGAAGAATGGCCTGGGTCCCTGATGACCACAAAACTGTTATGTAACCCTTAGACTTCAGTTGTTATTTAGGACCTCTAATAATAATAGCAGAGCCTGGTTCTAACTGCTACAGAATTTGTACTTTTATTGTTATTACCTTAAAAAATAGATTGGAAAACGTTCAAAGTCAAGGTGAATGTCAATGTTTGGTCCAGAAGTGAGTATCGATTCAGTGTGTGAGCTCCTGCTGGGTGTGTGGGAGCCAGGCTGGCCTAGAAATCATTAGGAAGAAGAGCTGCTCTGAAGGCCTGAACACCTGTGGTATATAGGGCACAGGTGGCAATCTGGCAAGTGTAAGCCTGGCCCTTTGAGTCATGGCCAAAACTCAATTTGGGTAAATTCATTACCCATACATATGCCCTAATTTCCTAATAGATTTCACTCAGGTATGGTAGTTTTCTGCTTAGCTTCCTTATGTTATCACTTACTACATTTGTTAAATGGAAAAAATCATGTTCCAGGAAAATATCCAAAAGCAATCGATACTTCAATGCAGACTCTAAAATAATCAGTTTACTTAAATCAGTGATGACTTCATGCCGTGTAAATATCTTCCATACACACTTTATTCCAGTTCTTTTTACTGAGGCATATGATTATCAATACTGTTAAACTCTGAATGGAAACCATGTTCTTTATCTCTCCTATCTTCCCCAGTTTTCTCATTTGTCTCTTCTCTTGGATGCTGAATTACAAACTTAAGGAGATTACTACAAAAATGAAAATACAGACAATAACAAAATGAAACTTTTGTCTTGTTAAAAATTATGCCTAAGCAATAAAATTGTTTTCATCATTACAAATAATTTCTATTTTATAAATTTCCAACAAATTATATAATAGAGAATTTTTATACATTTTTTCCACTTTTAGATTTTTGGTTTAATTTTAAAGCTTTAAAAGCAAAAATGGTAAAAGGGAAGTATTTATATTTTAACTTAGCAAGCTAGCCATTCAATGGTGCCATAGACTAGGGATTAATTTGTAATTTATCTTTTATAAAACTACCACTTCTTTTTTTTTCAAAATAAAGTCAAAAAGAAATTTATTCATGTACTTAGAAAAGTAAAAAGTTTGCAAAAGATGATAGTGCTGTGGTTTTCAGTTTTGTATACTAGAGAAGATCAAAAAGGTCAAGATCAAGTCATTCCTAAATCAGAAAGCTATATTCTCATTCATGGTACAGAGGGTGAAGGTCAGTAACAGAGGAGCATAAACACATAGCATTAGTAGTGATAATTTCCCGTGCTTAGAAACAGATTTGGAAATTATCCTCCAACATGGATTTTGTAATAGAAGGAATCATAGCTATTACATATTGATTAATTTACATGTAACCCTTCAGGAACATCAAGATTGTTATTATCCAATTATTTTCATTTCATACAGAGCAATTAAAGAGTTATGGAAATTAAGTAACTTAACCAAATTTTACCAAGCTAGAAGAAGTGAAGCCATATTTAAATTCATTTTGTTCATTGTTAAAATCATGGCTTAAAAATCAACATCTCTGGTAACTATTCTTTTGCTAAGAATCATATAAAAGATAAAAATTACATGTGATGTTAAATAAAAGACATACGCCTCAGGGATGTATCCAGAATTACAAACCGCCAAAGCTTGTCATACTAGCTATAGTTCCATCTTTTATGGGAGATTATCATTCTTTATCCTATTATTGATGACACATATTCCAAGGTGAATTTTTAAAATATTTAATATAATGAATAACATACCTAAAAAATAAAATGGAACACTAACAAATAAACGGTGAAGAATTAATTATCTTACTATAGTTATGTAGCTCAGGCTAACTATAGGTGTGGACTTATCTCCATAAAGAACAATAATTTCTCGTCAAAATCTTCAATGTGCTATTTAAGTGAACTATTTTAGGACTATTGTAAATGTCATTATTGTAAGAAATGTACTACAGGAATATATATATACACATATACATGTTTTAAAAATTATATTTATGCATATAAATTAAAATTTTTGAGTTTTTTAAATTAATGCGTAATTCATATAAATCTTCAAATATGAACGCAATAACAGTAACCAGCCAAATCATCTATTTTAGTTGGTAAAACATAGTCACAATTATCCTAGCTGTCCAAAGGCCAATCTCTGCTGTCTACTTTTTTTTTTTTTTAAGATTTTATTTATTTATTCATGAAAGACACAGAGAGAGAGAGAGAGGCAGAGACACAGGCAGAGGAAGAAGCAGGCTCCATGCAGGGAGCCTGACGTGGGACTTGATCCCAGGCCTCCAGGATCACACCCTGAGTTGAAGACGTTGCTAAACCACTGAGCCACCCAGGCTGCCCTGCTTTCTACTTTTAATGAGTATCTCTTCTATATTTCCATTAGTGCTCATCAGGATTTTGCATCCCCTTTAGCAGTAATTGTTTCTTCCATTCTTAAGCTGTATACTTGTAAAAGATACATTAAAACTTTGAACATTCCTCTACCTAATGCCAAAACAAGCTGAAACAATAATGTCACTACATTAACATCTTTAGGTCCTTGTCCGCAGCGTATTCAACAATAATTTTGAGTACTGAAAAATGTATCTGAATAATATACTTAAAATACAAATTTAATTTGTATTTTGATACTGCATAGTATCAATAGATACTTAAGAATTTGAAAATGGTGAGTACATATCTTTTGCCATGTTTTGTACTTCGTGAGTTTATACATAAAGAATAAAAGTTTTATGTGGTGACACATTCAGGTTTTCTCAAAAATATTTTTGTTCAATATCAAATACATTTTTGATAACAGTACTGTACATTGAAAAGGTAAGAAAGATGATGGAAATTGTGCAGAACAAGCTCTATATATTTTTTGGTTAGAGCAATGTATGGTGAACAAATCACTATTTTTGACATATCTAGGGTATTTCAAAATAAAAAGGCCTATTCTATCAGAGATTTACCCTAATGTGAACACCACAAACATGAAAATCCATGGTCATAAGTGACTGTTAAATGTGCATACACAAGGGCACTTTCTGATCTTTCATTCTTCCTGAGAAAATAGGAAAAATAATGTGAGTTCTTGTTCCAATTTCTATGACTTGAACACATTTTATAGTTTCAAAATAACCTAAAGATATTATTATTATGAAGTAATGTGTTAAATTTATCAAAGTCTGAAGGACATTGCAGTAAAAACTTAGTGAAATTACGTCTTTCAGATGGGCATGTTTAGATAGGAAAATAAAACAAAATTAACATATTCGGGCCAAGTTCTTAGAAAATGCAAGATTTAACTTGTGTACCATGTGGGTGAACTAATCTGGAAAGCCTGGATTAAATAAAGTCATAGCCAGATCCCATTGGCTGGATGACAGAGAAGAAACACAGGTCTTGAACTGGAGATACTAATTTGACTTTTGCTATTTTAAAATGATATAACACAACTGATTTTTATACTTATGAGCAGATGGACTGTGAATATAGTAATCTTGGCTAGAGAATATGTAGCATGTATTAAATAAGGATTGTCTAAATTTGGATGAATGCATATAGAACTTACCACCAACATCTGCCATTTTATCCCTTGTTTAAGTCTTGGCTCAAATTTCCATTTCACTGAGGCTTTCCCTGACCACCTGGCTTATTACTACAGACTGCTTTCTCCCAACACTACCCAACACCTGTGCTCTCAAATTTCTGATCCTCTTACCTTGCTTTTTTAACATAAAATTTGTGATTTCATAACAGTATATAATTTATTTTTTTATTACGTTTATTTCTGTATGCCTCTCTATTAAAATAGAAACTTCACAATAATGGAAACTTTTTTTTCTATTTTTTTTTCAATGAAGGATCCTAAGCACTTAAACATTAAGAGATACTTATAAGTAACTCAATATGTATTTGCTAAAAGACTAAGAATATTTTGTGTTAAGAAACATTGAAAAAATATTTAATTTTCACATGTTACAGCAATTTATGAAAGAGCAGGAACTGTTTATAGTCTGTTGTAATATAAAAATAATACAAGTCACTTGTACTTTCACTGGATTCCGAATAATAACTCTTTTAAAAGACATAGGGCATTTTCATATTATCATAAAATATATTAAAATGCCCTTGGGGCTTACCAGAGTTCATAAAAATTGATCTTTAAAATCTGCTGTAATATTTCTATATTGGAAAAATGAAAGCGATTCAGAAACTCCAAAGGTTGTAGTTCTGTTTTGCTTAAAAGGGATGTAGTAAGTTAAAGAATACTGGGGAAAGTACCCAAAGCTATATAGCTATGTGATAAATAATATTACAGCTACTGCTATTCCTCCATACATCTTTATGCTTAACAGTCTATGCATCTTCATGGTCTATGATTTGATACCGGGTCTTGGGACAACAATTCTATTCAGAAATTAAGGGCCTATAATTCTTCAAAGCTCATGTCAAGGCAACAGGATTTATGTTAAGAGAATTTCTATCCCTGGGGGCCCGGGGGGGCTCCCTCAGTTGAGTGACAGAATCTTGGTTTCAGCCTAGGTCATGAATTCATGTGTGGTGAGATCAAGTGTGTGTAGAGCTCCATGGTCAGGAAGAAGTCTGCTTGAGATTCTCTCCCTCTTCCTCTCTCTCTTCCCCTTCCCTTATTCATGTTCTCTGTATCTCTCAAATAATTAAATAAATCTTAAAAGAGAGAAAGAGAGAGAGAGAGAGAGAGAGAGAGAGAGAGAACTTCTAGCCTTAAAGCTTTGATTATAAAATTCACTAGGGAAAACAATTACTGAGTGCTTGCAACAAAAACAAATCATACCACATTTTTGCCCTCAAATATTTCATGATGTATTGAGAAAGCCAGGAATATACCTAATTGATTCTGATAAAGGTAATGCCTTAAGAAATTCTGAAAAAGGGAATAGTGAATCTTAAGTTCAGAAGAGTGAGGGACATTGCTTATGGGCTTCACAGAAGGCAATATATTTTATTTGAGTTGCAGTTTGCAGTAGGATTTCTCAAGCAGAGAAGAAGGCTAAGGTATAGCATAAAGCTACCAAGATATGAAATTTCATTATATTTTTTGGGAAAAGTCAGTTTTGTGTGATGGGAAGCAAGGGCATTTAGGAAATATATAAGCACTCTGGATGGAAAGAAAAGTGGAAGTGAAGAGCCATGGAACTCATCAAATAGCATTTAGATTTTACTTTGGAAGCAACAGTGAGGAATGCCTAAAGAAATGTAACAAGAAAATAAAATAATGTTTGGACCAATTATAGAAAAAAAGTTTTTCCAAGAATAAGTAGCCTGACAAGTATACAAGAACTGCAGGGCTACAGAGGTTAAGTGATTCTTTAGAAATCCTGTGAATCTCTCACATTCAAATACACACACAAGGAGAAAGCCCCACAATCAGTGATTAAAGGTGTAGCCAAACTGGACCCTAGTTTCTTTTTAGCCAGATCTGTACCACTATGGCAACCAGCTTAAATTTCTCCAAAGAAGGCACTAAACAATTGAGCATGATGAGCCTACGATAAATCAACCTATCATGTGGTGGATAATCTGTGTGATGAGTGCACCAAAATATGGTCCCTAGCCCTAAGACATTTCATAAATTGATGGGAGATGGAGCAGTATCTTGAAATATGGGAGCCAAATAGATGAAACATGGTAAAAAGAAAATTTGAAAAAGAGGGAGCAGCATGAAAGTAAAAGAGAGAATTGCTCATTTGGAAAACTGTTTTGCAAGGAAATTCAGTACTAGGTCATAGAATACCAACAGTGCAGGAACAAAGAAATAAATTTGTAAGGTCAGGATAGTCAGGAGTCAGATCATGTTAGGATTTGCCTTGCAGATATATTAGCTATGAATTCATGCTTTTCACAATTCATTGGTCTTCTCAGTGATGTCTGACAAATTTAGAGGTCATATCTTCTTTACTTACTACCTCTAAAATATTATTTCTAAACAGTTATTTCAAACTTTTGCATTTTCTTCCAGCCTCCTTCTCAGTATTCTCACAATTTTAGGATTTTGTTCTGTTTTTCTCAGAAATGAATACTGATGCCACAACTCCCGGTCTGTCCCTCCTCATTATTCTTCCACCCCAGTTCCCGTCTATCACAGTAGAGTGGTCCCTGCTTCTGCTAACATAGCTATCACTACCAAATTGTTTAATAATCATCTTTTGTCACTCTTCATACCCTTTCTCAGTGCAAGAAGAATCTCACTTTTACCAATTGTAGATTTACTTCTGCCTTTGCCCTAGAATTAATACCACCCTTTTCTAATTATACTTAGCCTTTCTCTACCAATCATCCTTTGCCTCGTCTATGACATTAACTTCTCCTTTTCAAGTGGATATTACACATATGAACTTGTTCAAGGACTTTCCATCTTAAACAGGGAACCCTCCATCATCTAGCCCATTCATCGTTGGCCTCTCTGCCTTACCAACCTTTTCTTTTCTTTTTTCTTTTAAAAGATTTTATTTATTTATTCATAAGTGACAGACGGAGAGAGAGAGGCAGAGACACAGGCAGAGGGAGAAGCCGGCTCAATGCAGGGAGCCTGACGTGGGACTCGATCCCAGGTCTCCAGGATCAGGCCCTGGGCTGAAGGTGGCATTAAACTGCTGAGCCACCTGGGCTGCCCACAACCTTTTGTACAAGAAGCCATTTCACTAAGCCATCTTTCAGGAAGTTTCAGCTATAACACTCAGGGTGTGTGTGTGTGAAAATTAAAAATTAGCTTGCACTGCCCCAGAACTCTAAAATATTATTTGAGATACATATTTTGGAAGCCACTTTTTCTTTTATTTCTAGAAAGGTATATAGGCTAACTCATATTTGGAAGCCTTGCCATGTCAAGCCTTATCCTCAAATTTATCCCTTAGTGTTGTACAAGTTTTGCAGAAAATGTTATCTATGCTCCAAATAATATATAATACTTTTGGGATTTTATCTTAATTTTATGCAATCCTGCCAAAACTGAATTTGGGGCTTTTACAGGGTGGTTTAGCCTACCAATATGTGGCTAGATCTTCACACTGTCCAAATCTTTGCCACCTGTTCACAGTTTCTCCAGCATCTACTTTTAGAGTAAGATACTAAATAATCCTGATTCTACCATTCTACTATAACAATTAAAATTGTAATTGATTTCCTCAGAAGTTATGAAGCTAGTTGGAGTTAAGTTGCATTGGTATTCTGGGGTGTGTGTGTGTGTGTGTGTGTGTGTGTGTGTGTGTGTGAATGAGTGTGTGTTTTGTGGATGTAAAGGCTAACAATCTTCCAAGGAGTAGCTCCTACATTTCCTAACATTTTAAATGTTCCTATTTTCTTTCTGTACCCATTGTATTGTCTAGTGTATGTATTGAAATGTTTGCATCTTCATTTGGAAATCACAAGTCTGGAAATAAGAACCAATTCCTTGTCTAGATTCAAACTCATATAAACAAAAATAATGGAGACCACCTTTTAGTCAATTCTTTCTTTACTACTCCATAACCAAGCCATCTAAAGGTTCTAACTTTAAAATATATTCAGAGCCTAGCTTCTTTAACTACATCTTCCACTAGTAGCTTGGCCCTAACCAGTCTCATCTCATCTGTGTCAGTACAATAACTGAGACATTTACACCATTATCAACATGGCAGCCAGATCACTAAAACATAAGTCATATCATACCATTCCTCATAAATCTGTTGCATTTTAATACACTAATAATGAAGCAGCAGAAAGAGAAATTAATAAAGTAATCTCATTTATAATTGTACCAAAAATATTAAGATACCTAGGAATAAACCTGGCCAGAGAAGTTAAAGACCTCTACTCTGAAACTATAAAACACTGATGAAGAAATTGAAAATGACACAAAGAATGGAAAAATATGCCATTTTCATAGATTGGAAGAACAAATATTGTTAAAATGTCTATATTACCCTGCAAAATCTACATATCTAATGCAATGCTAATGAAAATACTAACAGTATTTTTCATAGAGCTAGAACAAATCTCCTAAAATTTGCATGGAACCACAAAAGACCTCAAATAGCCAAAGCAATCTTGAAAAGGAAAAAGCAGAGCTGGAAACATCACTATTCTGGAATTTAAATTAGGTTACAAAGCTGTAGTCATCAAAACAGAATGATACTGGCACAAAAATAGACACATAGATCAATAGAACAGAATAGAAAACTGAGAAATGAACCCACAACTACATGGTCAATTAATCTTTGACAAAGCAAGAAAGAACATCCAATGGAAAAAAAGACAGTTCCTTCAACAAATGGTATTGGGAAGCTGAAGAGCAACATGCAAAAGAATAAAACTGGACCACTTTGTTACACTAAATACAAAAGTAAATTCATAATGGATAAAAAAAAAAACAAACCCTAACTTTGAGACTTGAAACCATAAAAATCCTATAGGAGAACATAGACAGTAAATTCTTTGACATCGGCATAGCAACTTCTTTCTAGACATGTCTCCTGAGGCAACGGAAGCAAAAGCAAAAATAAACTTGGGACTACATTAAAAAAACAAGCTTCTGCACAGCAAAGGAAACAATCAACAAAACTAAAAATTAACCTACTGATTGGGATATTTGTAAATGACATATTCAATAAAGGGTTAGTATCCAAAACATATAAAGAACTTTTAGAATTTATCACTCAAAAAATGAATAGACAAATTTAAAAGTGGGCAGAAGACATGAGGACACTTTTCCAAAGAGTACAATACAGATGGCCAGCAGACACATGAAAAGATGTTCAACATCACTCATCATCAGGGAAATACAAATCAAAACTACAATGAGGTATCACCTCACACCTGCCAGAATGGCTAAAATTAACAACACAAGAAATAACAGATGTTGGAGAGGATGTGGAGAAAGGAGAATCTCTTGCACTATTGATGAGAATGCAAACTGGTGCTGCTGCTCTGGAGAACAGTATGGAAGTTGTTCAAAAAGTTAATAATCAAACTACCATATGATCCAGCAATTGCACTATTAGGTATTTACCGAAAGAATACAAAAATACGAATTCAGAGGGATACATGCACTCCATTCTTTATAGCAGCATTATCACCAAAAAATTATGGAAACAGCTAAGTGTCCATTGGCTGATGAATAGATAAAGAAGATGTGGTATATATATTCATATATTTTTACATGTTATATATGAATATTATTCAGCCATAAAGGAGAATGAAATCTTGCCATTTGCAACAACATGGATGGAAGCAGAGAGTGTTATGCTAAGCGAAACAACTCAGAGAAAGACAAACACCATATGATTTTACTCATATGTGGAATTAAGAAACAAAACAAATGAGCAAAGAGGGGGCAAGTGGGAGGGAAGAAAGCCAAGAAAGCCAAGGAACAGACTCTTAACTACAGAAAACAAACTGATGGTTACCAGAGGGGATGTGGGGGAAGACGGATGGGTGAAATAGGTGATGGGGACTAAGGAGGGCAGTTGTTATAAGCATCAGGTGTTGTACAGAATTGCTTAATCACTATGTTGTATACCTGAAACTAATATTACATTGTATGCTAACTAGGGTTTCAATAAAAATAAAAAGAAAATAGAACCTTCAAATGATTTTCCAAAGCAAGCCAGTCTTCACACGGTTTACAAGGTACTAGAGCTATACTGTCTACATGTGGCTGGCTACTGAGCACTTGAAATATGGCTGGGTAGAATTGAAATATGCTGTATATATAAATTACACGCTGAATTTCAAAGACTTAGAATGAAAAAAATGTAAAAACATTGTTGATAATTTTATATTGATTACAACTGAAAATTTTATTTTTCATGTTTTGGAGTAAATAAAATATACAACAATAATCTTATCTGCTTATTTTTTATTTTAATTTTTAAAATTAAAAAAAGATTAACTCTAGTAGTTAATTAAAGTTTTGGATGTACCGTATAATGATTCAACAATTCCATACGTTACTCAGGGCTCATCATGATAACTGTACTTGTAATCTACTTCACCCATTTATCTGCTTATTTTTATATTTTTATCTTGGCTAGTAAAAAAAATCAAAACTTACATATATGGCTCATATTATTTTTTTCTCTTGGAAATCACTGTACTAGAGTGTCTGGCTATAGGTACTTCTCTGAGCCCATACCCTAATTCCTGCCTCATCTCTGGCTGAGTAGTGACCACACCGGTTTCCTTGTTCTTCCTTCATTACTTATGTCATGTGCACACCTGCCTAAGAGTAATATCAAATTTTATGTGCTTTAAAACTGGTGAATTGGTGGGTCAGTCAGCTAGGAAATTTTTGTTAAGTGTCGACAATGCCAAATAGTAGTCTAGCCACTGAAATTTTTTTTTAATTAATTTTTATTGGTGTTCAATTTACCAACATACAGAAAAACACCCAGTGCTCATCCCGTCAAGTGTCCACCTCAGTGCCCGTCACCCATTCCCCTCCAACACCCGCCTTCCTCCCCCCTTCCACCACCCCTAGTTCGTTTCCCCGAGTTAGGAGTCTTTATGTTCTGTCTCCCTTCCTGATATTTCCCAACATTTCTTCTCCCTTCCTTTATATTCCCTTTCACTATTATTTATATTCCCCAAATGAATGAGAACATACACTGCTTGTGCTAGCCACTGAAATTTTATAGTAAACATAATAGACAGATGCTCTCTATACCCAAAGAGCCTGCATTCTACCTGGAATATGTTATAATGTTCATAATAATGCAAATTGTAAAATCTTCATTCATTCAATATAATAATTGATTAAATATCCGAAAGTTAGCAAACTGAAGTATAATCTACTGAGATCAAAAGGTAGAGAACTTTGCGCTAGAAAATATCATTGCCACAGAAGTGAAGATGAGTAATTCAGACAGACTCAACAAAAATCTGTCTCTCTCTCTCTCAATCTCTTTCTCAACCATACACAACATTACCCAGGTTTTATTTTTCCCATAGCTCTTCTCTCTACCTAAAATTATTCTTTGGTATTGTTTACTTATATATTCAATTACTCTGAAACTAAAGGTAGGGTCAATTCTGGTTTAGGATAGTACACGCTAAGCACTCATTACATATTTATTAAATGGACATATTAATTAAATGTCAAATATATTTAGTCATTTAATAACCTTTGTTATTCTAAGTTTTTTGAAGGAAAATCAATATCCTAACCTAAAGTAGAATTTGACTTTTTTGAGAGAGCCAATGACTATTGTGAATTTTAATAATTATTTCTTTGCTTACTATTTTAATTATTCTGAACTTCAAATCAGATGGCTGAATAAGAAGTCACTGTCTATTACAGAAAATACTTGGTAATAAATAGAGAAAAATTATAGTTAAAAAGCAGTTGAATGTTAATACACTGTAATATGACACATGTTATATATATTACATGTAATAAATCTTTTACATAATATAGATTCTTTAAAGCTTCTTATAAATCAAATCACTACACATATCAATTATATTAAACAATAAAACACATCATATAAAGTTTTGCTTTTGGTGAACTCTATAAAGATAAAGCTTTTTTACACATACATATTCATTTACTTCATTTTACCTAATAATGAACTCCTTAAGAGATCATATCTTATGTCTTATTTTATCTCTAGGCTTTCGGAAAAAAGAAATGTTCAAAAAATACTTTTAAAAGTAGTTTTATTTTAAATAGTTAAGAACTAAGTTAATGCTAGATTCTTTCTTCTGCTTATTCTTCTAAGAAATTGAAATATTAAAAAGCCTCCTGAAATACAAAATTTCAAAATTTTTAAGCAGTACTTATTAGTATGTCCCACATTACCTGGACTGAGATTACACTTCCTTTAAATCAGTTGCTAATTTCATTTGTGTTGGAATTGCCCGGTCAACCAGGTTGTAAATTGCAGGAAAGAAATAATATTTTATAAACCTCTTCTCTTGGGGTGTTTGAGTGGCTCAATGGTTGAGTGTCCATTTTAGGCTCAGGGCATGATCATGGGGTCCTGGGATCAAGCCCAGCATGGGTTCCTGTGGGGAGCCTACTTCTCCCTCTGCCTGAGTCTCTGCCTCTCAATCTGTGTCTCTCATGATGTCTTAATGGGAATATTTATATATTTCTTCATGAGCTGTGAAAAATAAAATTCCAAAGTCCTACACACTTTGTGACTTTGTAAAAGCTAAAATGATTTAGGAGTCCCTGCAACTTGCCCTTTCAATTTGATCACTTGTTATTTCATTGCTTGACGTCCATCTAGTTATTAAAAATCTCAAGCAAAAAAAAAAAATCTCAAGCAACATGTACAAATTTTGTTTACTGGTTAGTAATATTCTTAGGAAAATAAATGCATGATTATTTTTCTTTTGAATAAGAAACAGCATGATTATTCAAAATTTTGATTAATAATTGAATTAATATTGAAAATAATTTGAATTACTGAAAAGATAAAGCATATTGTTAGATTATTAATAGTAATATAACTTCCAAAAGGTATCCAAAAACCTCAGGTGACACTAGATGCTTCCAGGTTTAAGAAAGAAGTCTCTAAATCATTTTAGAAAATTCACTCAATGATATTTTTCTTATTTTAGCTGTAGCAAACAGTATCTTTTTGCATGTTTGTTTACCTCAGCTATATTCCAAGGCATTATTAATATTATTAATATTATTAATATTATTTTATTGATGTTATTTTTAGTGTAGTTTGATTGAAGAGACAGGAAATCTTGAAGTAATAAGCTGTTCTTAGAAATAACTGTAAAGACCTTAAAAAAATACTTATTTCTAGTATGTGTTCACTTTCATTATACATCCTCTATCCATTTTAGTTTTTGTCTCCTAAAGTGAGATTACTTTTTTCAAAGTGAGATTTTGAATGAAATTATGCATTTTGAGGTGTTGTTAATTTCAAGTAAAAATGTTTGTAAGTGGTAAAATTAGTACCAAAAATGCTATTATGAAAACATTTTTTAATTGTCTCTCATGAATAAACAAATAAAATCTATAAATAAATAAATAAATAAATAAATAAATAAATAAATAAACCTCTTCTCTTTCTCACATTATTTGATGCAATGGTGAACATGTAGTTAGTTCAGGCTTATTAGAAGATTAAAACTATAATGTATCATTTGCATTATATTAAAGATAATGTCAATTTCAGGCTTTGGAACAAAAGCTAAAATATTATTTAGTGTTTTCCAGTAGCATGTTTGAATAACCTCTTCAAGATTCGGAAGGATATGGCCTCATAAATTAAAATCCAAGTGCATAGAAAAGATTTTACTACACTACACTTTTGTTCTATATTTATCCTGAAAAATAACAAAATCAGGGCTTACAGCAAATAGATGAATTTTGGTTGATTTTGAACTGAAGTTAATGTATAAACGAAGATAGCTAAGAAGAGGCGGATATATATATATATATATATATATATATATATATATATATATATAAAGCAAAGTAGAAAGAGAAATCAGAATGTCCCACATTCTATAAAACAAGCTTCAATATCAACAGTAATCAAGAATGAATGCGATTTCAAACAGGAATGGGATCTACCATTGTTTAATGATAAAGATAATATTAGGTCAAATAATTTTGACTCTATCCATTACTAGCTATGTACAAGTTACATGATGTGCCTTCACATTCCCACTTTTATATTCAGAATAATAGTATCTACCTAATAAAGTTGCTATGTAAATTAAATTGCCTAAAAGAAAGTCTGAGCATAGTAATCATGCAACAATGCTAGCCAATAATAATAATAATACATCATTCCATACCTGGGAGGTAAACAAAGATAATAATGATGATGAACATTTAAGGGGTACTTGGGTGGCTCAGTGGTTGAGCATCTGACTTTGGCTCAGGTTGTGATCCTGGGGTCCTGGGATTAAGTCCCACATCAGGTTCCCTGTGGGAAGCCTGCTTCTCCCTCTGCCTATGTCTCTGGCTCTCTCTCTGTGTCTCTCATGAATAAAATAAAATCTTTAAAAAAATAATAATACAGATGCAGTGAAATGCCAGGACACCTGCACCCCAATGTTTATAGCAGCAATGTCCACAATAGCCAAACTGTGGAAGGAGCCTCTATGTCCATCAACAGATGAATAGATAAAGAAGATGTGGTCTATATATACACAATGGAATATTACTCAGCATTGGAAAGGACAAATACCCACCATTTGCTTCAATGTGGAAGGAACTGGAGGGTATTCATGCTGAGTGAATTAAGTCAATTAGAGAAGGACAATCATCATATGGTTTTACTCATATGGGGGATATAAGAAATAGTGAAAGGGATTATGAGGGGAAATGAGTGGGAAATATTAGAGAGGGTGACAAAACATGAAAGACTCTTAACTCTAGGAAACGAACGAGGGGTAGTAGAAGGGGAGGCAGGCGGGGAGATGGGGTGACTGAGTGATGGCACTGAGGAGGGCACTTGATGGGATGAGCACTGGGTGTTATACTACATGTTGGCAAATAGAACTTCAATTATATATACATATATAAAATAATGAATGTTTAATAAATAACAGAATGTTGGGTCAGAGAAATTTTTATGTACTGCATGTGAAAAACTCTGGCAATATTGAAGTAGAAATTACCTATTAAAAAACAGAAACAATGCAGATGTTGGTATATACATATGATAGAATACAATAGTTGAAATGAATAAACAAGTAAATTAACGGAAAGAAACATTTATCTCTCCTTCCCTATATGAAACATGGTAGGTTAACAAAGTATTTGATGAAATGTTAAAGTATTCAGTGAATAAATGAAGAAGGAGTATGTTAATTGTAATTTCACTGTTTTGTGACCTTTAATGAAATAATGGATTTAGGCAGTGGCTGCTAACATCACAGCGAGAGACATTATGTTCCTTCTGACATAAGCACACACCACCACCTGTGATACTGTCTTGCCAAAAAAAAAAAAAAAATTACTGTGAATCTCACTACCAATTTAAAGGAAATAAAGGGAAGAGAACATTTTGAAATTAACAATTTCCAGACCCCAGGAAACTTAAGGCAAATGACTAGGTTTCTCCAACAGATACACAGCAGAGGCAGGAGAGAAAGACACAGAGAAAGAGGCAGAGATAGAAATTGATTTTAGATCTAGATTCAGACTAAATAATATTTAAAATAAAAATTATCGGGTGCTGGGTGGCTTAGTTGGTTCATAGTCCAACTCCTGATTCCGGCTCAGGTCATGATCTAAGGTTTGTGGATGGAATTGCATTTCCGGTTCCTGCTCAGCATGGAGTCGGCTTGAGATTCTCGCTTTCCTTCTCCCTCTGCCCCTCACCCTCCTTGTACTCTCTCTAAATAAATAAATAAAATCTTAAAAAAAATTAAGAAATATATTTTTTCTAAGCACAATAGTATTTTTTAAAATTTCTCATCTAACACTTATTCAGATTTTAATAAACTGAATGATATTCTTCCTGGGATTTTTTTCATAATTGTATGTGGAGGGAAGTTTGCATATAGATAAAACAAACTGTCCAAATATTGAAAATTGTTGGAACTTGGGAAGGTGAATTAAAACTAATTATATCATTTAGTTTTGACATACTTAAAATGTCCATAATTTTAACATATATTAATTTTTACATAAAAGAAAATACGTATTTTACCACTAGTTTGATTTTTCATCAATAAAATATGACTATTATTGAGCACCTATTAGAAATAAGGAAAGGAATGTTAGCTAATCAGGCTTGCATTAACATGTCTTTCATTATCATTATCTAATAAGGGTGTTATTGTGTCTTAGTAAGTTCAAACCTAAATAAACCAAAGTGCAATATTGCTCATCTTCTCTTTTCTGAAGTAACAAGAACAATATAGTTCTGTGCACTGAAATGAAATAAAATTGACATTTCTTATGTTAGATAAGTAATAATTGCAATACACAATAAAAATAATAAAGTGTACTTACAGATTACATTTATTTATCTACTAAAATAGAGTTCAGACTAAGATTGTCATTTTCCATGAGAAAAGCAAAAAAAAAAAAAGAATTTTGGAAAAATTTATTTTATTGTTTTTAAGAAAACTTACATATTTTACTTCTAGGAATCAATCTATGAATAACTATATTTTCATGTCTGTCAACTAAATGAGAGGTGCCAGTTGGGTGTTATACTATATGTTGGGAAATTGAATTAAAATTGATAGATGGTTGATAGATAGATAGATAGATAGATAGATAGATAGATAATAGATAAAATGAGTGGTGCCATTTACCTGCTGAAGGACACCAGTCATTTTTGGGAAACAAAGTCCATCTCAAATTTGATTGCCAGTTTGAAACTTCTAGAAAAAATAATGAAATATCATTGAAATATTAATAATAATTGACCACACTTTTACATGTCTGTACCTGTTTTCTAGTTTTCATTCTAACAAAATAAGGGGAAAAAATCAAGCAACAGAAATATAAGTTGTGTTATCAATACAAAGAAAATTACAACTCAAATATATCTTGTTAAATTATTTTTATTTTTATCTCCATCTTTATTCATGAGTTGGAAGGCTTTAAAACCTTTCCCTGAGAACAAATTGTTTGCTTAAAAGTACAGTTCTTTAAAGTGATCATGGTTTTCTTACTAAATCATCCTTCTTTTCCATTCATTTAATATTAATCCTAAATATTATACCATAAAAGCTCATTAAAGACTCTTATTAACTCAAAGGAAACACTTTGAAAATATTTAGAAGAGAAAATGTTACACATTTAGTAGCTACAAAACTGCAAACTAATGGTAACATTTTTTTATATATATAATTATTCCTACTGTCACCATCAAGGATAAAGAAATACACTGTTAATGATAAGAATAAGAAGATCATTAGTCTTGAGGTTAGGGAGAAAGGAGAAAAATAAATTTGTAAAGGGAATGTTTCATAGTAAATCAGAATAGAGTTTGTATCATGAAGCTTTTTTTTTTTGATAGAGCATAGACATTAGCACGTTTTACATCATTTAAGAAAATACGTAGAAAAATCTAGATTTTTAGATTAGCATGGACCACACTCAAGTGAACAATTGTGCAGCTTATGTGATGCTCCATAGTTTCTGCCCTTTTCCTTCCTCTTCCAACTTGCTTATTTATTGGAGAGGAATACAGCCAAGTTCAATTCATCACTGCTACACACAGCTTCCCTTCGATGCTGCCACTGGCACCCACTCCCTCCATCTGGCCTTAGTCTGAGCATGGTTTCCTCTACAACTGTTACCAGTCTGTTGCCATAGCAGCAGCTGAGAGGGCTAGGACAGTATGGGAAAAGAAGGAAAGCACATTCCATATCCATGCCCCTTGTTGAGATTTTGAAATGGTTCCAGTGTCCCACTGAAAATGTGACAGAAAAAAAAAACACCAAAAAACAAATAAAACAACCCAGCTTTACAAGAAGTATTATGATAGAGAAACACCCTTTTTTTTTTTTCTCCAAAGGGAAATAACATGTATTAGTGAGAAGCATGTCAACCCTGCAAATTGAGAATTAGGAACATACTCCCATAGTTGGAAGGGATGCTGAGGGTTATATAATGAAGGAGAGTATTTAGGCCTTCCATAATGGGAGTTCTAAAATACATTCTAAGCAAAGGTGTTATATCTCAATGTTTGCAATTCTTTTTTAAACTAAAAATCATGTACTTGCACTAACTTCTCAAATTCTACATTGATATTTAAATCAATATACAGGTAAGCATTTTCTAGTCACTATATTAAAACTCCACATTAAAAGTCACCATTACCAATATTTAATTCCTGATTTTATTTTATTTTTGAAATTCCCAATTTTAAAATGACTATAGTATATACACCTTCAAATATCTCCAGAAATATATCTTACCAGAATTTCACTGAAACTTATTTTAACTTTATAGATTCTGAGTATAATCAAAGGGATATACAAACTTGTATGCAGGAAAGCAACATAACATAAACCAAGCACTGACAACTAAAGGGAAGATAGAAATCAATGAATTCTAACCTTAGCTTTTAAAAAGTTTACAGTCAAAGCTTTTGGCAAGTAGAACTATTACTGACTCTTAAGGTTCATGTGATAATTACTGAGTTGGAAATATGTGTTAAAAGGTCATCTTATCTTTCTCCTGCCTCCAAGTAGGAATACAGAAAAATCTCAGACAAAGGCTGCTGCGTACTACTTTTGAAAGCTACAGAAAGTCAGATTGTACCACCTGTCTTACAATCCAAACTATTCTCCATGTTCATAGTTTTCACTTTTTTATAATTTAAATAACAGAAGAGAGATGACTCACTTTCCCTCAAATACTCAGCATTACCTCTGTTTCTAGAATCAAACATTGTGCATTGTCTTTTCTGAGAAAAATGAGGGAAAGAGGAAGATAAGGGTCATGTTGTACAAACAAGCAGAGCACTGAAGAGCTTCAAAACACAGGGTGACCTCAATGAAAACACTGACATTTTCAAGCATCCTCACTAAAGGTCAGAATTTCTTATACAGAATATCTGTGATTTAGTGTTTGTCATTAATGTCTAAAGAAAAGGTGGTTTTAAGAGATGATAGGCAAGTCTGAGACATTCGGTGGATATGAGTGAGCTGTACTTCAATCAGAGTTTGAGAAACTAATAGATAAAACCACCAAGTCAGTCTCCAAGGCCAGGATTTTGCCTCCAGACTGAAGCATTTAGAAAGCCAAACCAGCTACAGCTGGTGAACTAATGATTTTTAGCGTCTTGTTTGCTTTAATTTTTTCTGAGTGATCAGGATGCTTTTGAAAAATGCCACTATTATATTTTGAAAATCCTGCAAGTATTTACTAAGTGTCAATCAACCCTGCTCAAAGCATCCATATGAAAAGAACATTTTCCTTACTTTTGAGGTAAGGAAATCATGAACAATATACAGCAGGCTTCTTCTCTGAACTTTATAAATTGTTACAATTAATGCTAGTATTTAACATGTCTTTGCATTGCATCATCTTCTGCTAAATTATCTTTTACAATTGTAACTATGAGGATACCTTTACCCAAACAAGAAGAGTGAGATTAGCACTCTATAAATGTAATATCCTAAAGGTGGAAGTAACCCAAGAGATTTGGTTGTTCAGGGAAGTGAGACCCATTTAAGCTATTTGGATAAAGGACATCACATGTATATTGACAAATTCAACTATACATGCTTATGGTCTGGAGAAGAGAGATAGATAAAGAACAACATGAAAGGAAGGAAGGAAGGAAGGAAGGAAGGAAGGAAGGAAGGAAGGAAGGAAGGGCAGGAGGGAGGAGAGAAAGGAAGAGAGAAAGGAAGAGAGAGAAAACATTTGAACAGTTCAGAAGATTCCAGTCATTGCCACACTTTAGGCTTATATGCTGCAGTGTGAGCATTGAACTGCACTCAAAAATGTTCAGACTTCCCCTTCTCAGTGTATATGTGTCTCTTAAGGTAAGGGCATCTCAGTGGGCCAAGTGTGATTCTTGTGTTTAAAGACAGGACTTCTTTCTCTAATATGGCCCTCAAATGCACCTATGTGCAACTAAAATAAAGTGGTTAAAGTGATATATTCAAATTTGAGCGTGAAAACTGGCTGTGTTAAAGCTATTGACCGATATTATCTATGCTGCTGTTTGAAGGATTTTCAGGTTTGTTTGTTTACTATAATGAGATACAATTTGGAATCTAAAAAACATGATCCTTGCAATGCATCCTGTTTGTAGACAGTAATTATTCAGACCTCTACATGACCTGGTTCTGGCACCCTCTAGGCCATACAGGATTTTGATTGTAGAATCATCGTGTAAACCTCTGGTCATTAATTGGGCTTCCCTGTCACCTTGATAAGAAAAAGGAAGCTCCTTAGATATTATAGTAGATACTAATATTGCCTTTTTTTCAAAGAGAACATCACACATTGTAAATTTGTAAATTTGAATTATAGCAGCATCTTGGATCAGCCAGAATTTTGGTAGGTGATAACAATGCTTGGGTGAAAATACACAACCAGTTTATAGGACCTGTGATCTACTAGATAAATGATATGACTCCGTATTGAGATCAGAGGTTCACAGCACATACTTCAGGAGCACAGAGGAAGGTGTGACTAGGCTGCCTACATGAGTCAGGGAAGATATCCCTGAAGAGAGAATGCTGTCACTGAGTCCTTTTTTTTTTATTAGTGATTTTATTCATTTATTCATGAGAGACACACAGAGAGAAGCAGAAACATAGGCAGAGGGAGAAGCAGGCTCCCTGAGGAGAGCCCCATGCAGGACACGATCCCAGGACCCCGGCATCATGACTTGAGCCCAAGGCAGACAGACACTCAAATGCTTAGCCACCCAGGTGCCCCTGCTGCTGAGTCTTAACAAACAATTCAGAGATTTCCATGCAGAGTGTAGAAAGCAAAGGGCTTCTCAAGTAGAGGCACGTGTACAAACGTGACATAGGAATTGAGTCGTTTGGGATCCCTGAGTGGCGCAGCAGTTCAGTGCCTGCCTTTGGCCCAGGGCACGATCCTGGAGACCCGGGATCGAGTCCCACGTCGGGCTCCCGGTGCATGGAGCCTGCTTCTCCCTCTGCCTGTGTCTCTGCCTCTCTCTGTCTCTCACTGTGTGCTTATCATAAATAAGTAAAATTAAAAAAAAAAAAGGAATTGAGTCGTTTGTTCAGTAAATTGCCTATTATAGGACTAGAATATAACCTCAGTAGGGCAGGGATGTTCTTTTAACATGTTTATTTTTAAATTTCCTCCTAGGTCCTACTACAGAGCCTGTCTCACAGGGGGTAGTTATTTATTTATTTTAAAGATACTATACATTAAAAAAAAAAAAAAAAGATACTATACATTGATTTACAAGAGGTGGGGAGGGGGAGAAAGAGAGGGAAAGAATCCCTAGCAGATTCTGTGAAGTGCAGGGCATACCTGGGATTTGATCTCACGACCCTTCATGACCTGAGGCGAAACCAAGAGTCAGATGTTTAAATGACTGAGCCACCTGGTGCCCGTCACAAGGGGGTCTTTGGTAAATCTTTATTTAATTAGATGTAAGGGGCTGAAACACATATCAGAAGTGGGAAGCTATGGGCAATAGATCAAGATGTATCCAAGATTCATATCATAAAAAAATCTGTTTATACCAAATAAAATCAGGATTAGGTTTGACTGTGAGTGAGAGGAAAACTCCAAATAACAAAGGGTTAAAAAGGATTTTATGTCCCTCTCTTTTAAGCGTTGACGTCTCAGGTCTTGTATGATGACTACATGAACAACAAAACTCAATTCTACCATGTTGTCATACTTCACCTGGCTGCTCAATCTCCCACCATCATAACCTCATTCCAGCCAGGCATAAAGAAGGAGCAAGAAGAAGGGTATACCTCCTCCATTTAAAGACCAGAAGAATACTTAAAGATATCTGCTTCATTGCATCTTCATTAACTGTCACATGACCAAATTGAACTGCAAAACAGCTTACAAATAGATTAATTTCTATTATCCAGATCTAGTTAATGTTTAGGGGTTCTATTAAAGGAACAAAACAGAAAATAAATTTTGGGGGACAGGTAATCTCTGCAACCCAGCTTAATGCAGTTTGGATTTATCATACGAGTAGTATGTTTTAAACAGTTACTTAATTTGATGAGAAGGTTTTTAGTTTATTTTACAATGGTTAATAACACTCCCAGTAGCAATGAGCACTCCCAGAACCCTGATCTTGGTTTCTAAAGCCACTTTCATGAACTCCCAATGGCTAAAAGCAACACAATCAGGAACACAGTATCAGATTATGATCCAAAGTACAAAATAATTTTGTGAGTATTAATGAGTCCTTAATAATATAAATGAATGATTGAACCAATACATGAATGCTGGAGAAGAGAAAAATTTCCTTTGCTGAAGAATTCCAAACAATTTATGTAGATACACTCCCCTAAAGAAGATACAAAGCTTCCCACTCCTTAAGAGTAGGTTTCCCATAATGACTTCCTTTCAAAGAGTATAGTATGGTAAAAGAGAAAAGAAGAAGCTTGATACTCGAAAACCCCCAAAACACTACCTCAGCCAGATAATCAAGGTAAATATCGTCAGTGATAAGTTATATTCAGGTATATACCCTTGATATGAATGTGTCATCAGAGAATAGCACCTTATATCTATGTTCTTTTTTACAAAAATTCTTACTTCTTATGTATGAGAAAATATCAGGTAAACCCTAACTGAAAAACTATTGTCCTCCATACTATCACTAAAAACCAAAGAAGTCTAAGAAAATATCATAGTCCAAAGGAGCCTAAAGAGATATGAGGACTTAATGTAAAGTATTTTTTTGGATGGGATCCTGGAACAGAATAAGAATATTAAATAAAGAAACTAAGCAAGTCTGAATAATGGCATGGACTTTAGTTAATAACATATCAGTACTGGTTCATTAGTTTAATAAATGTACAATATAGTATGTAAGATGTTAACAAGTAGGGAGACTGAGTGTGGGGTATATGGAAATCCTCTGTACTTTCTTTGCAACAATTTTGTAAATATAAAACTTTGTAAATATAAAATTTTGTAAATATAAAATATAAAAAATTAAGTTTAGTTAAAAAGTTATAATACTGAGTTTAAGAAGGTATTCAAAAAGAAGCCAATTTAATTAATGGCCTGTAAGGTTAAGGATAAGATCTCCATTCTCACACATCCTTACACTCTGTAAGTGTGTGAGCAACTAGCTGGCTTTCCTAGATGGATTCCCTATCTTTTCACTCTATTTGCAAAACCTTATTTTATCTTTCACATTGGCTATAGACAAAAGCATTTCAATCACATATAATTTTTATATATATTCCACTGGTCAAAATTTCTCTCTCTCTCTCTTTCTTTTTAAGTAGGCTCCATGACCAGTGTGGAGCCCAATGTGGGACTTGAACTCACAACCCTGAGATCAAGTCCTAAGCTACAATCAAGAGACAGATGCTTATCCCACTGAATGAACCATGGAGGCTCCCCCCAACCTCTTTTTTTTTTTTTACAAAATGCTAGGATCTCCTTAATGTTTTCTAAAAATTCAATGACCATGTTTTCTGGAATATGATATGGTTAATGCAGTCGAAAGCTCTAGAAAAACGGTACATAGCCATTGTGTCAGATGTAACTCATTTTCCCAGTATATGGTTAAAGATCTAATTTCAAGCTAAAATAATAGAAAGCTAGCTCCAAATGACTAGTTTACAGACCTAACTAGATATTTATATATTAGTGCAATACAGTGAGATCATTTTATTGATAATTAGTCAATAATTTAGGTAAGATGTAGAGATGGAAAAATATAATCTATTTTTTCCATAAGACTCAACAATTTTAAAAGTCATGTCCCATCCATGTTTTTAATTTTTTTTTATTGAATTGGCTCTCTAAAACTTAATACTCTAGAGAACAAAAAGTTCTAGCACTTATTTCCACAGTAACTATTGTCACATCCATAGAAAAAATTCTATAAAACATATCCTAAATCTTACAGAAGAATTCAAAAGGCTGCAGATGAATTAGAAAAAAACATTGAAAAATATTGTATATGGTACAAGTTGTACCATGTTGCAGTAAAACAAGCTTGATTTAGCAAAACATAGACCTGATTGACAGGGAAGGTGCACATTCATCTTTCAGTTTTAGATATGAAGTAATATTTCATAGAACAAAATTCTTAATTTACCAATACTTATTTACTATGTTCTAACACCACACACTGACTTAGATGAATAATAACAGCCTCATCTTCTAAAAAATTTACTGTTTAATGAAACATAAAGTTGCAAAAATATAGCATTACAGTATAACGTGAATCACCTTTGAGAAATATCCATAGAGAATTAAGGAAACATTGGGCAAAATGACATTATGTGAAACAAATGCCTTAGATCTTGGTTTAGTAGATAACATGCACATATCCAGAAAGTAACTGGAGATTAAATTTTGAAAAGGTGGGAAGACTCAAGAATCAAATATATCACCTATTTAAGCTAGGAGAAGTACTACTCTTAGAAAAAACTACAACTTATGATAAACCAAGAAATAAACGTATGATATAAGTATCTCAGAAGCCTGGAATAAGAGTTCATTGAAAGGTATATCAGATTTTTAAAGCAAAGTAGGAGGGGAGTAGGAAGGTAAGAGAGAAAAATGCAGCAACACCATTTCCTACATGATGAAATTGTAGAATCAAAATAATCCCCACCTGCCTTAATGATGCTCTTTTCAACTATATGAAATCATCCAGATTAGGATAAGCAGATCTATAGACTCACCATCTATAGACCCCCACAGAAGTAGGGCCTACTTAGAGCTAAGTAAGTAAAAACTAGAAATTTGCAAGTTTCTCCATAACAGAACTATTTTTAAAGTGACACAAATTCTCTGAGGCTTAAGAGGTACCAAGGGACAAGAAGTAAACATCTAGCATACTGATCAACTTCCTTGGTTTTTGTTTTTGTTTTTGTTTTTGTTTTTGTTTTTGTTATTTGTTGTTATTTTTGTTTGTTTTGCTTTTGTTTTTGTTTTTTGTTGTTGTTGTTGTTGTTGTTAATAAGCTTTTACCAGTTCACTGTTTCTGGAAAAGGACAAATTAGAAGCTCTACTCCACAAAATGTCAATAGTAGGCATATCTTAAGCCTAATAAACAAAATATTAGAATGCAGAATGAAATTTCTCAAAAATTTATCCTTTTCATCTCCTGAGTTTTAAAACAAAGCCAAAATTACTTATATGTCTATATCTCTTGTGACAGTAGTTTTAAAACTTTATGTTATAATTCAACATCCTTAGGAATCAGTATCCCAAATTGTAAAAGTCTACCTCAAATATCCTGCCTTGTCTTTCCTTCTATTTCCTTACTATCTCCTTCTCATTGCTTACATGAATCATGAAATAGCCTCCTAGCCATTCTTTTCACTTCCAGTATTTCTGCTTCAATTCAGCACTCTTGTAACCAGAAGCATCTTACTAAAACACTAACTTGATCATGTAGTTCAAAACCTTCAAGGATTATTCTTCAATAAAGAATTAAGACTAAATTTCTTGATGAGTTCAAGACCTGGTACAAGATGGTTCAAATTTATTTTTCAAGGATATTTCTCCCTACTTATGTAATTATTTTTGTTGGGATACTATCTTTCTCCACATTCCTTCCTTCTTGTTAATCTGACCCCTTGAAATCACCTTTGTCTCATCCTTTCATAGCTGCTGAATTTCTCCCCATCTTTGAAAATCAAGTTAGGAGGAAATATTTTTAATAAAGCTTTTAACAGAACACACATTGCTGAGTATTTACAGAATTGATTTGGAACATATTCGCTCTATTCATGTTAAGAAACTCCTGACAAAAAAAAAAAAAAAAATCTAGCCTCTACTTAAATATTTCAAAAATAGTTCATTGCTTCATGAGTAAATTCATTGTTGAAGATGTTTTTTTTTTAATTTTTTGTTGAATTGCAATTTGTTATCTTGAAACTTCCATTCAGTTATCCTGAAAATTCTGATTAAGAAGGAGTATATTTAAATGTTATTTGCATTAAATTTAATTGGATATAAGGTTCCTTATTTACTTTCTGTTTATTCAATAGTAGTTTGAGATAAGAACTATACTAGATGCATGCCAACAAAACCTTATTATAATATATAGACCATATGTGCATAGTTTTCATTTTAACATATGGAGGACAGAAGGAAAATCATAGTTGATGTCAAAACACATGACAACTGCTGCTACACCATGTTCTGTGAAGTCCATTGTGCTGTATTAGTTTTTTTTCCTTATATATAATCTAGTTAGTTGCCCCAGAACATTTTAAATATTAGTAATAGGAGCTCCCTAATTGTCTGCAGTCAGATTAAGGAAAATCAAGAACTTAGCATATTGGCCTAAAACCTAAAACTATCAGCAAAGTCACTGTTGAAACTACTGTCGCCAGTCAATTACTCATTCAACAAAAACTCACTGAATATCTGTTAATGTCTTAGAGAAACATGAAGAAAATTATGTTGCTATAAGTACTATTCAATTCAATTCAAGAAAAACATGTTAAGCTTCCACTCTATACAAATCACTTGCTTAACTAAAATGATATGCTCTTATCTTCAAGGCTGTTATTGAATAGCAGTAATGTCAAGTATGGAAGTTATTATAAAAACTAGAGGTGGTGAATATGCAAAGAGATATAGTATTCATTCAATGATACCAAAGCAAGTAAGACCACAGCTCTCTTAGAGTTTTGCATGGAGTGGATATATAGAAATTGTTCACCTGTCCAGTCAGCTACTTCACCCTCCACCAATAACCACATTTTTAAAAAGATGGAAGAGGAGAGGGAAAAGCAGACTGCCTGCTGAGCAGAGAGTCCAACACAGGGCTCAATCCCAGAACCCTGGGATCATGACCTGAACCAAAGGCAGATGCTTAATTGACTGAGCCACTCAGACACCTCAGCATAACTACATTATAAAACATCTTTTCAGATTCTACAATATTTGCTACTGGTTTCAAATTTTAAATATGTAACCTTTGAAATGTAACCCAAATCGAGTAATATATCACATGGGATAAAATAAAATATGAACCCCTCAAGATATTTTATTAAATTTACCATTAATATTATTCTTTCATTTAAGAAAAGTATAAAAACATTATGAATAGAGAAGGTGACTCTTTGTGATATATACATGGAAGTCAACTTTTAATTCATGAAGCAGTTATTATTTTAATATCTTGGCCTTTGTCTTACTTTATATTAATATCCATCATATACATATCTTGCAAAGAAATGGTTTACTTTATCATTACACAAACACAGAGATCATTTTCAGGTCTGCCCTTCTGGGAAGTGTCTCCTCACCAGAGTGGACCTCTGCAAATTCCACCCATTCTTTTAGGCACAGTTCACATCTCCCCTCAACACATTCCTTTCTGGCTGTTTCAACATTGAGCAATGTTTCTCTCCTTAAACTAGGATAGTATGTGTGGTCTACAAAAAAAAAAAAAAAGGCATTTTATTAAAGACAGTGTACCATGCATATTCCCCAAAAAATGGTTCATGGCAAATAACACATGTATTACATAACTCATTTTTATATATATTAAGATTTTATTTATTTATTTGCCAGACAGAGAGAGAGCATGAGCACAGGGAACAGCAGAGGGAGAGAGAGAAGCAGACTCTCTTGAGCAGGGAGCCTGATTTGGGGGTTGCTTCCAGGACCCTAGGATCATGACCTGAGCCATGGCAGACACTTAACCAACTGAGTCACCCAGGTGCCCTAAAGCTCTTTTTTTTTAAACAAAGAAGTGAGAAGGGATATTGTTGCTTTGTGTTTCTCTTCTTCAGATCTATAGATCTTCTTCTTCTTCTTAGTCCGTTCAGCAGTTTCCTTGAGACAGAGAGCTACAATGGCCAGAATTCAGAAGTAAACCTCCTCCAATTACAGTAAGTCATATCTTGAATTTGGTAAGTTATAGTAATAGAGATTTTTTATCGGTAATTATATAGGAAATTTATATTTTGGTTTTATAAATTAAATTTTGTCCATCCCAGGATGATTTGCATATAGGTTCATGGAATACATCATAGAGTATGATTAATGATTAATATGACTAATCATATGATTAATCATATGATGAATAAGCTCAAACTAATAATGCCATTGGGGGAGGTTTATTGCCTGGAAGATTATCGAAGCTTCGCCCATGATTTTTCATCTTATCACATTAACATTCTATATTATTAGAGCCAGAATACATTATGTATTTAAAAATGATGATATGCAAATGGACAAAATGGGTAAGTAGGAGTGGGAGATACAGGCTTCTAGTTATGAGAAGAGAAAGTCATAGGGCTAAAGAATACAGCATAGAGCTTATAGTTAATGGTATTATAATAGTGTGTATGATGATACAATTGTGATGAGCATAGTATAGTGTTTAGACTTGTCCAATCACTATGTATATACCTAAGACTAATTTAACATGTGTCAACTATATTTCAATGAAAAAAAATAAATATTTACAATCTATTCCAAATCATGTGGCATATTATAGATTCATTAACTTATTATCTCATCTAAGATGTAAACAAACTTTTGTGAAGTTTGTTCAGGATAATATTTGAGAGTATAAGTGCATAGGTTTTAGGCATAGTCCTTGCATATTTAACTACGTTTTTTGAGAGAGAGAGGTGAGACAGAGAGAGAGAGACAGAACTCATGAGTGGGGAGGGGCAGATGGAGAGGGAGAAAGGCTCCTTCACCCAATGTGAAGCCTGATAGGAGGCTCAGTGTCACGACCCTGAGATCATGACTTGAGCCAAAATCAAGAGTCAATGCTTCACCCACTGAGCCAGCCAGGCATTCCTTTGTTTAACTACTTTCTAAAGAAAACTTTAGGGTCTTGTGGGAAAACTCTGTTAAAAAAAAAAAAAAAGACTCCTTGGAGTTTTTATTAACATATTCTGATTTCACAAACAAGAATAAGCCAAGGGCATAAGTTGTATGACCTCAATATAGATTCCTAATATTTATGGTTAATAAGACCCTGTATATAATCAACCACAGCAGGAAGTGCCTCTACCTAGATATAATTTCTTTGGGGGTAAAAATGGGGATACATTCTGATTACTGCCTTCTTTTCAGTTCTAAATTGATACATTGATACTACTTTTGTATGAGTTGGTTGTATGCGTTCTTCTAATCTCCACCCTACTCCCACCACATACACACAAGCATACATGAATGCATATTCACATACATTTGTATTGTGGAAAATGAAGATATTTATCCAAGCCATAGAGTATCATATAGTCTCAAAAGTTATTTTATCTTTTATGGCAGAGACTGCATTCCCAACTGGCCTCTTATTTAAAAGCACAACATGATTTTTGTCAGGGTCGGCACATTAGCTAGCTAAAAGGCTATATTTTACACTAAATCTTAGATGTGTCTGTGTGGTGCAAGTCAAAGTGTTAGCACTGAGGTTCCAAGAAGACTGACTCAAATGATCTACATTCTACTATCATTGGCTCTTTATCTCTCCTTTTTGGAAAAAAAAAGAAGGCTGTAATTGCTTGAGTTCCAGCAACCATCTTGTAAATATGAGGATAAAAACACACAAAAAAGATGGTGGCTCAGAAAGCTAAAAGGAGATTACTGCATCTCTGAAAAAAACCATGTTGTCACCACACCAGCTTCTCAATGTTTATTTTTGGACTTCTCTCAACATGGCAGGTGGAGGGGAAGGGGACAAGGGAAGCAAAGCAAACAAAAAACAATCTTAAGATATTATAATTTGGAGTATTTGGTATATGTATTCCAATGTAATCCCTAATGATACATCCTAATTTCCCCTAGAAATAAGACATCCAGATAAACTTATCTAAAACCCAAGTAATCAGTTTTAGTTGATGACACTCAGCATTTAATTGGTTTATACCTAAAAGGTTCATATTGTAAGTTAATTTATCCAGTTGCCTAGAACTGGATACAGCTTACATCTCTTCAATGTTTGTAGAAGAAGAGTACAGCTCTTCTAATTAGGGGCTTTCTGAGTAATTTATTAGCATTTTCTTTGGATAACGAGTATATTTGGTAACAACCCTTAATTTTTTCAGGATAAACTACTAAGAACTTTATCCATGATGTAGAACATTTGGCACCTCAATCATTTATTTCTCTTTGCATTAAATCAGAACTTAAATTATTGTAAGCCAAAATCTCAACTCAGTTTGTAAGCATCTCATTTATCCACATCTACAGAGCAGAGGAAAATCCACGTCTTCAAGCTCATGTCCATGTCAGATTCCTCACACTGTTCAAAAAGTCAGCACCTGGACAGAGACATGGTGGTATGGCAGCCTGATCACAGAACTGGCAGGATCACACTGGCTACTGGGTAAAGCCTCTGGTGGCACAGGGATGACCAGGAGTCTGAGCAAGAGAAGAATTTGAAGGAGATCTTTTGAAAGTGGAGGGAACCCAACATACATACAGCCTGAGAAGGCAAAGAAAATATGCGACATGGCCCTGAAGGTATGAAAAAAGGTGCAAACAGCAGCCTCTGTGGACATTTCGTTTGGATGAAGACAATCAGAATTGCATGAGGATAATTTAGAGGAAGAATCCAACCACGGGATTGTTAATCAGCAAAAAACAACAAAAAATTATTTGGTGAGTACTCTGAACCAAGAAGTTCTTGAAGAAGAGGAAGAGAATATTGGCATACGAGGAACAAAAAAGTAAACTGAAGAAATAAGAGAAGTCTTTATAGGCTCTTAGAAACATATGCATTTCCTAAGAAAAACTGACAACATACTGAGTGACCCAAAGTAAACATACTAAAGATCATATATATAGATATAGATAGATGCTATATTTATACGCAAAATTTATATAAATACGATTTTTACAGAGGGTATTTGAGACCATCCTGGAGGCTGAATAATAGAACAAAATCACCCAAACCAAATTACATTACTATGCTATTATGAGGGAGAGAGAGAGAGAGTCATGTTAATCATAGGCAGTAAAACAAATTCTATTACAAAGAATTTAATGCTTCCACATAGAGAAATAAAAGCCAAAGTCTGGTTCCCGAGATTGAATGAATCTGAAAGTCAGAATCTGAGTTTTCTCCTTTCAACTCACCAGGATAGCGATAGCCCAATTATTGCTAGCACTATGAGAAGTTCAAGATGCCCAGATGAGACTAAGGGAAGCTGTTTGGTCCTAAAAAAAGGTTTCTATTTTTTTTCTTTGACAAGAATAGGAAATACTGTAAACATAACTTACACATGCACATGCACACATACACTCTTTTCTCACTAGAGACCTCTGATTTGTTAGTAGATAGGCTCAAAACTGGGCCATAATTACTCTACTTCCTACATGCTGAGATTTGTAAGCAATGGATCTGTAATCTTTTGAAAGCAATCAATGTTTTTGTTTGTTTGTTTGTTTGTTTGTTTGTTTTGAGGACAAGTAGTAAGCCATCTGTGAACTTCTTCTTGGCATCATCTTCCCCTGGGGCAGAAAAAGAAATAGGTGTAGAGTGTGAGATTTTATCGCATAAGTTTTTAAAAAAAATCTTTATTCAATAATGGTTTTCATGTCAAATAGCTGATATACGGCTCAAAAATCTCATTATTTACTGAGACTTGTTCTGGAAAATGTAGGAGGAACAAAAATGGCATATTTATTTTTGGCTTTTACAAACTTACTTGTTATTTATTCATTTTAAATTTATTTCTCACTTTCAACATTTATCTCTTTGTAAAATATGAAATAAACTTAACCAGGTGGTTGAAAATATTCATAAGCAGTTTCTACCTCATAGCCTGGCTTTCTATAAATACATGTATTTTCATCTATAACAGTTAACGATTGTTATCTGTAATCTTAGTACTGTAAGACTTAATATCATTGCCATCAAATACAGAAAGCATTCTGAAAAAAATAATATTTATGATACAGATATTATGGGCATGAATCATAACATCAAAACTATAGGCAGTCATATATAGTCTAGGTCTGGTGAAGGTATGCTTAGATAAATCCACTCTGGCAGGGCACCTGATTGATGCTGTACCTGATTGATGTTTAGCCTGTTTCATTGGAGTAGTCTTTATTGAACGTTACTTGGGCATTGTACTATTGGCTACAAGAGAGTATAGTGCAAACACATGCTTATGAAACTCCCTTTTTAATTATCTATAGAAGTATATTGAAGCCATTGTTCACTTCATGACATGCTCATTTCTTCAGGAAGATCACTGGAGATTAAATTTGCATCTGGTCTCAGTATTTGGAATTTGGGTACATTGCCTAAGTAATTAATTAATATTTAACATATTTATACCATGATTCATGTAACTGAGTTGCTTTTGCCTTCACATTGTCTGTCAGAAAGCACAGAGCCATATTTGTTTTCCAAAACGAATACAATAGATAAATATAAATATAATGCTAAGGATCTGCATAATATGGCGTTTCATGTACTAATCTTATTCCTACATTCATGATTCTTTCCCTGACCTTATGACTCTTTAGTTTTAATTTCTTCACCTATTATGTTTAATATTATATAATGCTTATTTTTGTTAGCTACCTGAAGTCACTTTTTGTGGTTATTTGCAAACAGAATATGCAAACATTTAAAGAAGATAGGCAAACATTTACGAAATAAATATTAATATATGCATCCATTCATTGATTATATTTTGAGGGCCTACATTATGCCAGAACCTGTGTAAGGTGCTGACTTTACATAGGGAATAAATAGCTTTTTAAGGAACTTCCCTTATAGATGGAAAGACTTAAGCAAATCATTACAACATGCAGTGATAAGTGCTATCATATGTACAATGCCCAATAACAGTATACAGGGTAATCAATTCCCTTTAGGAGAGGAAGCGCTGTATTAGTCAAGGTCCTATCAGGAAAAAGTGTTACCTACAAAGCAGATACTTCCATAAGAGTTTAACAAAGGGATTATTTCAAAAATATGTGGAAAAGATTTAGGTGAACAGTAAGAGATAATGCACGCCCCTGAGCCTTGCAGCAACAGGGAGCCCTTTGAACACCTGGAAATAAAGAAACAAGGAGAGAGAGTGCTTTCAGAATCTAGAGGGGACAACTGTATGGAGAAGGCACCCTAAGAGAGCGCAGCCAATCCCAGGGCTTGCCATGAAAGGAGAAACAAATGCCCTGACTCTGCTTGCCTATTCTCTCTTATCTTCTGTGGATTCCATCCTGCAAACTTAATAAGAAGCCAGAGGACAAGGAGCTGTAGTAACAAAGGGCCACAAACTGGGTGGCTTGCAACACAGAAACTTGTTTTCTCAATTCTAGAAGCTAGAAGGCCAAAATCAAGTTGTTAGCTGGTTCCTTCTGTTGCCTGTGAGAAGGAAACTGTTTCAGGCTTCTCCTAGCATCTGTTAGCCTCACATGGTCCTTAGTTTGTAGATGACACCCTCTGTTTTTTCACATCATCGTTCCTCTGCGCATGTCTGTTTCTGTATCCAAATTGTCCCCTTTTACAAGGATGGCAGTCATACTGGTTTAGGGCTGTCTAACGACCTCATTTTAACTTAATTACTTATGTAATGACCCAGTGTCCAAATAAGGTCACATTTTGTGGTGCCAGGGGTTAAGGCTTCAAGATATTTTGAGGAGACACAATTCAATCCATAACAGCAAGGAATCTTATTAATGTGGTCTATATATTAGATGATTTTTATAATTTTCCTTACACGGGTTCAACAAACATATCGCCTGCCAGTTTTCAATAATCTTGAATTACCTCTGTTATTAAAAAAGGGAATTATTACCTCTGGCAGAATAATTTTACAGAGTATTAGAGACTTTTCAATGTAACTAAGACTCAGATGATTTTAAGAACATTCTAGAATCTAGCTGTTCATGGATGACATTGCTTTACTGAGTTTAAAGTATTCTTAAATTTTAAAAGACAATATAAATGAAGTGACTTTAAAATTTCATCCAATTGTATTTTTCTGTATTACCTAATAATATAGCTTAATATAATAAGACAGTGATCTTATTCCATTATTTTAAAATATAGAAATTTACTTTCTAACAGTCTTTGTAATTTGATTCTCCTAAATTATTATGAAAGTCATCTGTCTAGAATTGGTTTTGCTTTTATTACCTTTCAGCTTCATTTCAGGTCACATATTTAACCTTACTGTATAAATAATTAAATATCTGAGACAAATTTAACAGATTATAGAAATTATCTTTAAAATCTTTGGTTAAAATCTCTACTGTCTTAAAAATTAATGTTAGATTTACCCATTTGGATTAGATCACGCATTGATTTTCAAACCTGTGCACAATGAACCCCAGTGTGGCCCTCAGCAGCAATCTCAAAATACGAGCATTAATCAGCACTATTCTCCTACCACCATTATTTAGGAAAAAAAAATGTAATTTGAAAAGATAATTAATTTTGCTTACATTGCCAGCAGTTTCACCAAGAAGATTCTGTGACTTAAGAAAAAAAATTTAAATGTGAGTCTCTTTTCATTAGCAAACTGAAAAGGAAAATTTAAAACTACAAGCACTGGTTATCCTAACCTTGATTAAAGTTTCCTTTTCTCTAATAAAAAAAAAAAGAAGAAAAAGAAACCACATAGAGCATAACAGTCTTTCATAGTAAATTAAATTTGTAAAAGAAAATTGTCCTTGTCCACAATGAATATATACATAAAGAAAAACTGAGCAATATATTATTTTGCATCTAAGTTAGAAATAGTTGAACATCTGCCTCAAGTAATTGTAATGATAAGGACAAAGATGAAGAATTATTCCACATAACATGAAGCCAATATATTAAGTCCTACAAAACTCAATTGCTTCTTTAAATTCTATTTTAAATATGATAAAGATAAATATTAGATCAATGGAACAGAATAGAGAACCCAGAAGTGGACCCTGAAATGTACGGTCATCTAATATTCGATAAAGGAGGAAAGACTATCCATTGGAAGAAAGACAGTCTCTTCAATAAATGGTGCTGGGAAAATTGGACATCCACATGCAGAAGAATGAAACTGGACCACTCTCTTTCACCATACACAAAGATAAACTCAAAATGGATGAGAGATCTAAATGTGAGACAAGATTCCATCAAAATCCTAGAGGAGGGGATCCCTGGGTGGCGCAGCGGTTTGGCGCCTGCCTTTGGCCCAGGGCGCGATCCTGGAGACCCGGGATCGAATCCCGCATCAGGCTCCCGGTGCATGGAGCCTGCTTCTCCCTCTGCCTGTGTCTCTGCCTCTCTCTTTCTCTCTGTATGACTATCATAAATAAATAAAATTGAAAAAAAAAAAAGAAAAAAAAAAAAATCCTAGAGGAGAACACAGGCAACACCCTTTTTGAACTTGACCACAGTAACTTCTTGCAAGATACATCCACGAAGGCAAAAGAAACAAAAGCAAAAATGAACTATTGGGACTTCATCAAGATAAGAAGCTTTTGCACAGCAAAGGATACAGTCAACAAAACTAAAAGACAACCTACAGAATGGGAGAAGATATTTGCAAATGACATATCAGATAAAGGGCTAGTTTCCAAAATCTATAAAGAACTTATTAAACTCAACACCAAAGAAACAAACAATCCAATCATGAAATGGGCAAAAGACATGAAGAGAAATCTCACAGAGGAAGACATGGACATGGCCAACAAGCACATGAGAAAATGCTCTGCATCACTTGCCATCAGGGAAATACAAATCAAAACCACAATGAGATACCACCTCACACCAGTGAGAATGGGGAAAATTAACAAGGCAGGAAACCACAAATGTTGGAGAGGATGCGGAGAAAAGGGAACCCTCTTACACTGTTGGTGGGAATGTGAACTGGTGCAGCCACTCTGGAAAACTGTGTGGAGGTTCCTCAAAGAGTTAAAAATAGACCTGCCCTACGACCCAGCAATTGCACTGTTGGGGATTTACCCCAAAGATTCAGATGCAATGAAACGTCGGGACACCTGCACCCCGATGTTTCTATCAGCAATGGCCACAATAGCCAAACTGTGGAAGGAGCCTCGGTGTCCATCGAAAGATGAATGGATAAAGAAGATGTGGTTTATGTATACAATGGAGTATTACTCAGCAATTAGAAACGACAAATACCCACCATTTGCTTCAACGTGGATGGAACTGGAGGGTATTATGCTGAGTGAAATAAGTCAATCGGAGAAGGACAAACAGTGTATGTTCTCATTCATTTGGAGAATATGAATAATAGTGAAAGGGAATATAAGGGAAGGGAAAAGAAATGTTGGGAAATATCAGGAAGGGAGACAGAACATAAAGACTCCTAACTCGGGGAAACGAACTAGGGGTGGTGGAAGGGGAGGAGGGCGGGTGTTGGAGGGGAATGGGTGACGGGCACTGAAGTGGACACTTGACGGGATGAGCACTGGGTGTTTTTCTGTATGTTGGTAAATTAAACACCAATAAAAGTTAATAAAAAAAAAAAAGATAAATATTAACAAATAAATTAAAAATAAATTAAGTATGTTTTAGGAAATCATTAGGTCCCCCAAACCAAAGTCAAATGCAAATGAGGAATGTGAAGATGAGGTAACTGACTTGCACAAGGCCACCAAACCAGTCACTTGCACAAACTGCAAGTGAGTCAAAGAATTTACTATAAAATTCCAGATTTGAATTCCCAATTTTTGCCAACCATTTCTCCCATTGTTGGGGTCATGTGAGCCCTTTCTTTAGACTTGGTCCTACCTCAATTTCTAGATGAATGCTTACCTTAAGCAGGAGGGATTAAAAAGCTTTATCTAAACTAATAAGAATATAGGAAGAAGAGGCCATTATTTATCTGACAGGATCCATGGGCCTCAGTTTCTGCAACTGGCCTTCAGCCTCCAAGCATATGACAAACTTTTCATCCTGATAATCTGTCTATTGTCTCCTAGGTCCTGGACTCCATTTTTCTCTTGCCTGTTCGAATCTTACATTCTTTCTGTTTAAAGACTAAACTCACCTTCCTTTATGCAGGCCTGGTGATGGTGGCTTTGCCAACTAGCTCTTCTATATAATCATTTGTTCTGATCCTTTGGTTTTGGAAAAATTATCTCTCCTAGAATTTTCTTTTCTTTTGCTTTCCCATTGCTCCTATCTTTCAGCTATCAAGATTCATTTTATGGACGAGATCTTTTCCTTCCTGGCATGTAGAACTAGGGATTTTATGCCAACATCTCATAGACTGCCATTCCAATATAAGCCTTCCTTTCCAGATCCTTATCCTCTTACTGTGGGCCTTGTTTTAGGTTCTAGTCTGTTTCAAGCCAAGCTGTCATGCTCTGTCACACAGGCTTCCAGTAATACTATCATATTAATCCTCCTGCCCTGCAAAAGTACCCTGGGTGTTATTTCCTCCAAATTGCAGAAAATGGAAGGAAAGCCAAGTAAAATGATTAAGGGCCAGTCCAGGTTTCGGCTCTCTACCAGAAAGTTCTCCTTCTTTGCCCTCCTCCCACAAACACACTGACATTCACATCCCTTTACACATAGACTGAGACAGATACTCTTCCTTTGGGATCAGAAACTTCCTTTACTTTGTCACTAACTCTTTCCTTCTGTATCTCTCTAAACTGAATGTGAGAAAACTGAGGGAAGAGACCATGTCATTTATATATATATATATATATATATATATATATATATATGTATTTCAATTACACGGCATGTAGTACACATATATAATAAATGTTTAGTAGATTAAATTGCTGAAAGGGACATGGCCTGTAATGGTGAAGATAGGATCTAAACCAAACTACATGTTATTCCAATGTCAAGTCTGATTTTTTTTTTAACTCAAGTATACTCCATAGTCCTAACAAATAATAAACTTTAAATTGAAAATAAAACCAATAAGTGTGCTTTTTTTTCATTTATTTCTTTACCAATATGTAGGCCAATTATTCTGGTGTTCTAATCTTATAAGCAAATCTAGGTTAAAGCAATGAAACGTTTACCTGTATGCCAGTGCATTCTCAAAAATAGGAAACAGAACTATTAACTACTTATGAAATCTGAAAAGATACATTCTAGAGGGACATTTTTCCTTTAAATATATCTGGACCATCTTCCCTAAATCCTATCATTCCTGATTTGTACTTATAAATTAAGGTTCTCTGTTCTGAGAGTCATCTATTAATATTCCTTTCAACAATATTACTAACAGCTTACATTTCATATGTATACCATTATAGTTACACCAAATGTTTTAGACCAGTATTGACTCTTAGCCTGTATGCACTAGTACTGTACATCAGCAGTCTTTGTTTTATTGACTGATATTTTTATTAAAACTCCTAATAGAATTTTTCATTTTGAATTTTGGTTCTTCAAACAAGTTTAGGAGGAGGAAAAGCAGGCATCATTATGTCAATCTTATCAATGTGGAATCCAAATCTCATGGAGGTTAAGTAACTTTATGAAAACTCATATTGCTTAATAAATGATAAATAAGCAAAAGCCTCCAGAAAGAGGATATGGAAACACACCAAAGAAGACATTGTCTCTTTTCAAGTTTTGCTTTAGGGCCTACACTATCCTCAAAATCTATCAAATGTGGCAAGATAATTCTTCTGAAATATCTCTGCTTGTGATTTTGAGTCTCAATGATAAGGAAAGTATAGACCACATCATTGAAACTAAAAGCATAGGTTCTGAAGACAAATCTAATTGGCATGGTAATTAAAGATCACAGACATGATTATGATAAAGACAAGTAAAATTTAGTGAAGGTACCATTAGATTTACTGAGTCTAAAAATTTAATAGAGACAAATAGGGCAAGAAATAATCTTACTCCTAATTGAATTCAAACACAGTAAAGACTGACATATATATATATATATATATATATATACATATATATATATATATATATATACATTTTTTTTTTTTTGTGATAGTCATACAGAGAGAGAGAGAGAGAGAGTCAGAGACATAGGCAGAGGGAGAAGCAGGCTCCTTGCACCGGGAGCCCAACGTGGGATTCCATCCCGGGTCTCCAGGATCGCGCCCTGGGAGAAAGGCAGGCACCAAACCACTGTGCCACCCAGGGATCCCAAGACTGACTTATATTTTAAACTTTAAAATAAAAACAGATCATTTATAGGTCATCTATTCTCTCCTTCATTGCCACTGAACTAATGCTTCTTAAAGTACCCTAGATCTTTTTTCTCACTCAGCATAAAGGAGGAAAAGTTCTTCATGATGTATTAATGTTATATTGTTTTTCTTTCCTTCAAAGAAGTAAAAAACCCTTTCCTAAACATGTCCTTCTTTGACTCTACACTAAGTAACTCTAAATAAGGCAGAACCCCACTTTCTCTCACCTCACTAAAAGTATAAATATTATATTTTAATTTACTCTTTCAATATGTATAAGCTCATTAGCCACTAATTAGGTAGATAATAAACAATGAGGGCAAATCAGAGCCCAGATAAAGCCAATTTCCATGATTTCATTAGACAATTAAGAAGTAGAGACAAGTATAAAGTTCTCTTTGTAGATTCATTCTAATATTGAGGCTGTCCAGTGTATTTTATTTAGTATGTAGGCCCCTGTTCACCTAACTATACCAAAATAATGAAGGAAATGCTGTGTGGCTTGGTGCGGGGGGGAGAACAGGTAATAATGATGACTAGAAAAATCCAAAAATGAAGAGCGTATTGAAACCAAGTCATTTTGATCAGATCCAAATGGTGTCTGGGCAGAACACCAAATTAAAATAGGCAAAATCAAAAGTACTCACTTAAAATTTAAAAATGGCTACAGATAAACATTTTCTCCTAAGGTAAACTCTTAAAATCTAGTTTTCTCTATAATGGCCAAATAATTATTTGATGTTGTATTATGAAGATTTGATACATTGGAATGACAGAAAAACTACTGGCATCATGTAATTAATAAGAACTATATGCATTTTTATATGTTTCATAATTGTGAAATCCTAATCTGGATTTTATGTATAAGTATGGTTGGTTGAAAAAAATTATAGCCAATGAACATCTTAAGCTCTTGGTTTTCAAGATAACTATGATCTGAAGAGTCCTCCTAATACTTACTCTCAAAGGACTTGTTAAAAATAATAAAGTTTAACTTTAATTAAATTCCATTTTCCAAAAAGATAAATAAATTAAGAAGTTCATGTGCATTATCTTAAATCTTGCGTTGACTTTATGAGGTACATCCTATCATTATCATCTTCATTTGACAGGTAACATAACTAACAGCACAGGGAGGTTTCCATATTTTTCCAAGGTCACTCATCTAATAACAGGTGGAAACAGGAGTTACCCAGTCAGCCTGGATCCATAGGGAGAGAGGTACAAGAGAGGACATAAAGCCTACTGGTGGTGGAATCGTTAAAAAAAAAAAAAAAAAAGCCACATTTCAGATCTGAATGCCAAGAAATACCGGGTATAGTTTACCAATCTAAAATTAATGTTCTCACACACACAAAATCATCGCATGAAAAAATATAATCATCATGCTTAAAGCTGCACTATTACTTCTGTCCCAAATTCAGTTATTTTATATTAATGATCTATGAGAACAGTGAAACTGAGTAATCCCTGATAATTTTTTCTTCTTGCTGCCTCTTCTCTTCTAATTGGCACTGTTAATTCTACTTCTTAAAAGGTTCTCTAATTTGTTCTATTCTCTCCTCATGCCCCCTCTTTCTACCACTTCTACTTTAATTGCTCTTGTCTGGGCTTTTAAATAGCCTCTGCACTGAAATAGGTCTTCCTATAAACCATAAATCTGATCGTGGTGTTTTGCTGATTCCATTTCTTACCTGAGGAAGAGGCACTCCTCTTGGAGGCACTATGATGAAAGAGTTTGAAGCAAGAAATGCTTTTTTCAAGTACCATTCCAATATGACATCTCTAAGATGCTTTCCCAAGTGATAATGTCTCTCCTCTAAGTTTCCATAACATTTTGCTCATATAATTTTAGGACTCATCTCACTTTAATAATATGTGAAATATCATCTTCACTAGGCTGTGTACCTTCAAAATAAGAGACTACAGATCTTAACAAACCTGTTGAGGCTAAAACATTTGAGGTCATAGAAATTTGTAGCTTCAGTAGTTTATTTGCTTTTATATTTAAGCAGATAGAAATGATGGAAGATAACATTGGTCATTGATGTAGCTTTCTGTTTGGCCATTTTTCTTTATTTTTACTCCATTTTTCTAAGAGAATGTCATTTCCAACCTTTACTCAGCCATTAAAATTTGATGCTATATAATCGCTTGAGTATAGCCAAGGAATCATTCACATTCACTTTTGTTTAAGAGAAAACTAGATTGAGAGAAATTATATTTACAGATCAGGAATTTAAGTATGTTTATTTCTTCCATTATCTATTCTTAGAAGGAGAAAAAAATCTACCTTTGGCTCTTTTGGGGTTTTTTGTTTGTTGTTGTTTGTTTGTTTGTTTGTTTGTTTTAGAGAAGAGAGGGGAAGAGGGAAGGGGCAGAGGAAAAGGGAGAGAATATCTTAAGCAGACTCCATGCCCAGCAGGGCTCAACTTCATGACCCTGAGATCATGACTTGAGCCGAAATCAAGAGTCAGTTGCTTAACTGACTGAGCCACACAGGTGCCCCCAAATCTACCCATCAATTAAAACAAATGATCAGAGTGTTACATATGCTTTATTTTTATCACAACATATGGTACTAAGGCACTTCAAAACTGAATATTAAGAGATTATCCTACATTATTTGTTGTCCTTCAGCCAAGGTGGTGAGAATCTCTCTACTACGTTCATTTGGACCAGCATACAGTATTCTGTGTGGAATTTTTTATAGAAAGGTATTTTTATTATGCAGCATTTAATTTATTTAGACAGTGCTTAACCTGCACTTTTCCCTGCAAGTGGAACTTTGTAAAGAAGAAAAAATTATGTAATTCCCTAAGATATGATGCATTCCAAAGCATAGGTTCTCTTTTTTCTTGGAAACTGGCCTTATTCAAAGTGGCTGTGAGACAAAGCAGCCTGGCATGAACTGGCTCTTGAGAACATGCCACTGACAGAGACAAATGAGTTCTAATGAGTTTAGGGGAAGTTTGACAGCTAAGATGTCGAGCTCTGAGGGAAGAGCTACTGCACTGAGAACACAATTCCAAATTGTGTCAAGGTTCAGGATAGCTTTGGAAAAATCAGTGCCATTAGTGTATGAGGCATATGTTTCTTACATATAGTCTTTTCTCTTCTTAGTAAATATTGCACATTTGTAAATAGAAACTGATTAGAAAAATAAAGATCCTTCATGGTTCATTCAAGTAACTAAAAAACACAATCAGTGAACAAACAAACAAATAAGTAAAAGCAAAAATCATCTCACTAAGGTCTAGGACTCCAAGTCAGTTCCTTTTTATATCCCCAGAATTCAGGTCTATTCCAGGCAAATACCTCATTAAAATGTCATTTCAAGTTTCTCTAAGTCAAGTGATGTAATCAAGTCAAATTCTTCGTTTCTTTACTAAGAATTCTAGAGAGAGTCTCACATGTATTGATTTGCCTTTCCAAGATGGACGATAACCTCATTGATTCACATCCTCATTAATGTAGGTCAATATTATAAGGAATAGGAAGTATTTTCATTATGCCACATCTCCATGTGTACCCTCTGATAAGCACAGAGCTAAACTATACAGGAGCATGGCAAGAATTGGGGAAAGGCTCTCCCTCTGCTTTTAAATGTAGGGAAAAAAACAACAACCACCAAAAACAGTTCCTTGGGGTAGCTTGCCAAGTGAATAAAACTTGGGTAGCAAAGGCTGAGCTACAATTCAGCTCTAAGTCACCACTCAGGGACAGGCTTTCCTGTGTTGTGCAAACTACATGATCCCTTAGAAGATAAAAGGTGCTGACAATAGGGTCATTAGTGGAGCATGGGAGGGCATAGTTCTGTGGGCTGGAAGCCATCTGCTAAGTGGCCAGTGGAGAGAAGAAGACAGAACAAGGAGTGCCATATGCTGGCATCATTCTAAGATGCATTAGCGAAAAGTGTTTTGAGATTTATAAGAAAATCCAGTTCTACTGGGCACAGATTTCTGCTCTCAGCCACCTATGGAATACTACCCAAAACCCACATCATATGCTCTGAGATGTTGATTTAATAGGGAAAATAATAAATCATTGGCTGTGGATGGAGATCGGTGCGCTTTCCAGGGGTTTACTGTAGGACCACTTCTGTCTGACATTTTAGAATAATTTCAAGACACCCCAGAAAGGGAGAAAACAACTGTCTTACACAATTTATAAAAAACTAATAAAAGTTTATGAAGAAAGATGAAGAGGTAGCTTGAGCTTAACATAGCCCGTAGGGCAATTCAAAGCAAAAAAAAAAAAAAAAAAAAGTAGGAATCACGTTCAACATGCATCAATTGGTTCAGCAAAATTAGTTGGGAGGAATGATTTTGGAAATAAAAGAGCTAACCTTATACTTTGCATTCATTTACTAAATAGCCCATTTTAATTGGTTACAAGCACAAGGTTTCTTTTTAGAGCAGAAACATTTCTTACAAAGTATAAAATTTAAAATGTAAAAAAACATTTCAAGCATAACAACATATTTTAACATGCACATACATTAATTATATGCTTGACTTGAAAGCTTTTGAAACAATAAGGCCTAGCAATCCTATCTTTTCAACATAAAATATCAGCATTTTGCTCAGCACCACAATTTACATGCTGGGGAGCTAAACAATACACTTACATTAAAATGGAAGACAATAGCATCATGCCCTTATTGTAATTGTAAAATAATGCAAATCATACAACAACATAATTAAGGGAAACAATCTCTACATATAGCAAAAAGATGAATAAAATTTGGATCTTGCTATATTGAAATACAAAACTGGAGACTATCATACAGTACAAACATGTTTGGCCCTGAACTACATGCAACAGATGTAAACGTCTTAATATATTCCTTAATTGTATGCTTACAAATGAGGAAGATGATAGAGAAGCAAAACTCATCATTCAGAGATGTTATGTATAATGCAATAATATCACTGTTTTGCATTAAATAATTATTTTAATATCAGGTCATTTCCATCATTTTATTCAGTGTTGAAGTTGCAGTCCATATTTTTTCAACATTTTATACATTTACTACTGATATTTTTATTTCTTTTATTATTGAGCTGTTGAAACTCTAATAATGATACCTGATGGGTTCTGCTTGATAAAAATATTTCACCATGTATTTGTTCTTTAATTTTAGCAGGCATTTCTAGCTTCATGTAATCTTAAAATTAAAAAAGAAATGTATGCCTATAAAATGAGGCAACAAAATATATCCAATACAGAACAAAACATATACACAAAATACACCCCAAGGGTGCCTGGGTGATTCAGTCGGTTAAGCATCTGCTTTCAGCTCAAGTCATGATGTCAGAGTCCTGGGACTGAGCCCCATATCAGGCTCCCTGTTCAGCAAAGGGTCTGCTTCTCCCTCTCTCTGCTAATGCACTTTCTCTCTCTCTTTCAAATAAATGAATAAAATCTTAAAAAACCAAAACCAAAATATATCCCACATTAAATGGAACAAAACTGGGATACAAAAAGAATTGTGTTTATAACTGACTTGGTCTGATGAAACACACAAATCCTTGTTAATATGCTTTAGTTAGTGCTCGCCTTAAACATTTCATTATATCTATGCAGAAAAATATGTTAATTTAAGAGGATAAGGCCTAACTTATTGCTCTGTTACACAATGAATATAATCTGTGGGCTGTACTCCACATGTACTGCTGCAAAATGCTTGCTGTAGAAATGAATCTATGCAAAGTAATGACGGCAGTGCCACACTAGCTCCATAAAGCTCCTGTAAGTGCCATCCTAATTAGGTAGAGAATACAATTTCTTGATGGTCATAAGCTATCTATCATTCAGCTCTCCTGAGCTATGACCTAGCGGGCATCCTATCAACAGCTCTGTTCTCCAAATACCTTGAATGTGACTTGCCACGTGCTGACCATGTCATGTTGTCTCTTTGCACACTCCTAGAACAGCTAGCCACCCTTGCTTCAATCTAGCAATCTGCACACCTGTTTAAAATGTTCACTTCCTTAAAAACACCTTCTATGACCTTTTTAGACTGGTCGAGTAAAGCAGCTCTGTCCTTTCAGCAAATCTTGAACATCTAACTTATCAAATAATGCACTTATCATAATTGTGATATGATGGCTTCCAGCCCACAGAACCATTTATTTTTTTTTTTTTGTCTGACATCCCAGATAGGAAGTGGACTCAGCAATAGCATAAAAAACAGAATACTCAAGAGAACTACAAAATCTAAGTGATATAATGTGAGTTTGACTTCAGGGTCCCCAAACATATTTGAACAAAAGTGAAAAAAGAGAACACTGTGGTTTACTATCGTTTCTTTTTCTTTGTGGAGGAGATAATCAGAAACTAGAAACTGGATAATGAGTAAAGGAAAAAAGGTACAGAACTTACAAACAGTAAACTCAAATACATAATAAAAATGAATAACCACAATTTAAATAGTTGTAAACGTTTCCTTAAGCAGTTATGACTCTGAAATAAGCAATAGGCTAGTGAATTCCCACACTGTTAACATAAATACACTTGTAGACCTAAAAATATTTTTAAAATACTATATGTTTAAACCTTGATTGTACATAATGAAGATGAGTTAATTCATATATTTTTTGTAATTCAAGTGAAAGAGGCAGATAATTAGAAAGGAAATATAAATTAGAGATTTAGTCAAATAACATTGAAGAAACAGCATGTCATTACGATCAAGTCACATGCAGTCAAAATTCTTCCATACATTCTTTATCATCAATACCATAAAATCTTAACTGATATTTAGACCAAAAGCACTGACAGGCTGCTTGAGTTTTAATCACCAAAGAAGGGTTACCTCATGTTCATTAAATATCATGATTATTTATTGGAACATGAATTGAATATACAGTTTGTATGTGTGTGAGTGTATGCGAGAGTGTGTATGTGCGTAAGAAAGAGAAAATAAAAGAAAACCGATAGAGGGCGGGTGTTGGAGGGGAATGGGTGACGGGCACTGAGGTGGACACTTGACGGGATGAGCACTGGGTGTTTTTCTGTATGTTGGTAAATTGAACACCAATAAAAATTAATTAAAAAAAAAAAGAAAACCGATAAAGAAAAGCAAGAGCATGAGTAATATTAATTCAAAATAAAGGCTACCACTGGAAGAAGGGAGAGGAGGTAATACTTTTACAGAGGATCTTCAAAGGCTTTCGCATTGCTCTATTTTCTAAGCTTAGTGGTGAACCTGTAACTGTTGATCAGCATTCTTTAAAGAGGACATACATGGTAAAATGTGAACTTTTTACATAAAACAAAAATCCATTTAAAATGGAAGAAGAAAGTGAACAGCCACATAAGTCAGAAAAGATAAATTCTTTTCCTGAGTATTACTATTTCATTGTCAGGGACATGAATATGTGGAAGCATGAGCATTAAAATGTTAATCAAGGTTTATTGCTTAATACAGGTTTTCTTTCTTACTTCAGCAGGAACAAGCATTGTTCCTAATTGATAAAATAATAATAATAAGAAGAAGAATAAGAAGAATAATAATAATAATAAGAAGAAGAAGAAGAAGAAGAAGAAGAAGTTTGGTTATAGAATACAGCTTTGTCTTTGCTTCTCCAACCATTCACATGAAAACTAAAATTGTTTTTTTTCCTTCCTAACTAGTACATTAAGGTTGAAAATACACACAGGCAATGTCAAAATAACCAGTTACAGCACAATAAAATGGAGATATTTTTTCTCAAGTATTTCTAATACCCTAACTTCATTTTGCTAATTAATTTCCCAGTAAGCTGATGAATGCTTTGTGTATTTTGGACTAGAGTAGATCTATCCCATCCCATGCTGGTATCTGATTCTGTTGTATGTCAGAATTTTTTTTCTAGCGCTTATCTTTTCTTCTTTCAATATCTGCTAACGTAGTTTTAGTGCTTTTTTTAGTCAGCCAAGGGAAAAGAAGCCTAAAAAAAAAAAAAAAAGACTTTCTTTCAGATTAGCGGGTCTTTGGGAACATTTCTGTGCTTTCTTTCTGAGGTGTTATGTTGATGAGCACCATAGTGGTGACAGTGCATAGAACAGCAACAGTTCTGTTAAAGGACTAAGTGCCCTCTACTAAACTCATCTAAAAACTCTGTCAAGTAATAGGCACTGGAAGTTACCCAAGAAGTCTGAGTTGTCCTGTTTATTTTCCAGTGACAGGATTTCAGCTCCTTGTGTTAAGTTTGTATTTCCAACTGAACTGAGCAGAAATCAGATCTTGATGAAACTGGGAGAAGCTACTGCACTGAGACATTGAACAGCATCACTTTAAAAAATGTTCTAGCCACTCAAAGTACACTGTATGTTCAGGCGGTTAGAGATTTGTTCCATACACAAAGGATGTGAGCTGTTTTAGAGCAAATTTAATTGAATGCAAATATATACAATAAAAATATAAAGGTACTAATCCTCCTGTCTTTGCATTATAATAATTATTTTTTACCTCAACCTGTGTCAAAATAAAATAACTCCAAACTGTGTTGGTGCCACAGATTAAGTTAACTAGATTCTAAAGCATCATGAAAATTTTAACCAAAACCAACTATGGTTGCAGTTTGAAGAGATGACAGTCCCCAAAGTTGCTAACTGGCATCTTTCTTTCTCATTCTGAACAGTAATATTCTTCTAATTTTAGATTCTTCTTATTCCTATAAGGAGAAACATTTTGAATGCAGATGTATATTGGGAATGATTGCTGTGTGCATTGAATTTGGTAAATAAGAAGCCATCTCAAAATCAAAATGACAATCAAAACCATTATAACCTAAAACTGAAGGTTTACTTTATTTACAGTGATTCTATAGTAAAAAAAGGTGATTAAAAAAAAAGATAACCTTAGCATAAAACACCGAGAAGAAGCCTGTGGAATTGTGTTAATTTCCTAATTAATGATAAATGAATCACTTCAGAAATAACTTCTTTTTCACTGTTATTAACATTCAACCCACATATCTTTCTTGCTCCTTAAATTTCTTGGTATTCCAATTCTTTTACAAAATTTTATCTCCTTACTGGCGTATACACCCTTGAAAACACAATTTTGTACTCTGCATTCAAAACCATTGTTTAAGGCATTAGATGAAGGAATGATGCATAAACGAATGAATACTGCTATTTTTGCCCACTTTGAACCCAGTTCTAAGCGACTCCAACTATACTGGCAAAACACACATGATACACCCATTAATTATTTGAAAGGTATAAAGTTGAGGCCGACTTACACATTTCTCAAATTAGCAACTGAGGCAAGAGGAAGCACTGGAACAGTAAAAGCAGAAGAATGGTCATTTTGGGATGGAGAATTTCTGCTATTATCATGACTACGAGGTAGCTATTGACATTGAGGTAGAAATGTAAGCTATGGAATAGACAATATAATAGCTGAGATAGGATGCACTCATTAAAGCAGCTTTGTGAGATCAAATGAGCAGTTTCCCTACTCATATCAGGCTAAACATTATGTAGAAATTACTGCCTACTGAGTCTTCTTGCTTAGTATCAGTATCGTATGTGTGAATATACTCATAGTGTTTATCTATATTTGAACATTTGAATGTGTTTTGAACCCAAGTGCACAACATATAGTGTTTATTAAAATTGATTTTATGGATCTTTTTTTTTGGATGAATCATTCTTGGTTGTGATATTTTAGGTCCTGATTCTGTGTGTCAAGGTATTTTTTAATAATATAAAGAATCTCTTTCATCTACAAATCTTGTAAATAAACATTCAATGTCTTCGTCTAAGAAATATATAAAATATTTAAAATGCTGGTGATGGGTAGGTCAAAGAAAAGAGTCCCTCCATTAGAAATTGTCCATCAGGGGCAGCCCAGATGGCTCAGCAGTTTAGCGCCACCTTCAGTCCAGGGCCTGATGCTGGAGACTCGGGATGGAGTCCCAAGTCAGGCTCCCTGCATGGAGCCTGCTTCTCCCTTGGCCTGTGTCTCTGCCTCTCTCTCTCTGTCTCTGTCTGTCTCTCTCTGTCTTTCTCTCTCTCTCTCTCTCTCTATCTCTCATGAATAAATAAATAAGGTCTTTAAAGAAAAATTGTCCATCAGACTGATATTAACCTTTTTAATCAAAGACTTTGTGGTTATGTTAGTCCAATATTTACTAGTAAATACATTACCAATAACTTATTTATATCTCACCATAAGAAGCTTTGTCAAATACCTAATAGTATTTCAGATATAACACATCTTCTATATTTCTTTGTTCAATCAGAATAGAAAATTTGTGAAAGAAAAAAATAGGGTTATTTGAATATAACATTTTAAGTATTATACTTACCATGAGCATCAACTATCATCTCTTTTTTACCAGAATTCAAAAATTGTGTATTTAATGACTGCCTAGAATTGCCTAGGGTCTATAATCAATCTGTTGATACACATATCTTATCTCCCCAAGTAGTTTATAAACTTAAAAAAAAATACATGTACTCTGGATTATTTTAATTTTTTTCCACCAAGACTAGTAAGTACCAATGCCCTGCACAGAGTAAGAATTCAAATAACACTTTATATAAATAAATTTTAGAGGCTTATATTTAACAAAAAAATAAATGATGGTCATCATCCTGCATTACAAGATGATATAAGAGTTCCCTGTTTGTGTGAATAAACGAGAACTCATTGATTTTTTTTAAATCAGTAACTATTGCAATAAATGAGCTTTCCATTTTTTTGGACAAGTGCTAAAGCTTCCATTGCTAAAACATTTATATGTTGGTCCATTCCATAAGAATGGTACTTATTTAAATGTCAACTTAAACTAGAAAAAAATGTGGCCATCATCTTCAAAAATTATATTTAATATATTTAGTAGCAACAGTGAAAACTCACAAACCTCCCATCTGCACGTGCTTACAAGAGTGGTATAAAACTCATTTGTAGATTGAAGTTTCCTTCAATGTAGTTTCTAGGAAACTGGTTATTCATAAAATCACAGCTGCAGCTAATTTTCATTTCTATGGATTTTGCATTTGTGAGAAAAAGAGAAAAGGGATCATACTATTTTTGAAAGCCATGAACAGAAAACTAAATTACATCATTTTAAGCATAGAGATCTTAATAATTCACAGAATGGCAACTCATTATCCCTATTCTTAAGTAAAATTTTGATGCATATGAGCATCTTATAATAGCCCATTATATCTATCTACTTCACTGCCCTAAACTTTAGTAAATTACTGAATATTCTGTGATATGCATATCTGTCAGAATTTTCTGCCCAATATTCTGGCTGGGTACTATGATAAAGAACTTATTGGTAAACAATGGACAACTAATCCATGACCAAAGTGAAAGATGTATCATGATCTTATTGATTATACATTTATTTTCATATCAAACACATGAAAAAAAACACAGGAGGATTTTAGTAAAATTTGCCCAGTTTTTTTTTTTTGGGGGGGGGGGTCATGAAAAAATATATCCATAGGTTCAAATATAGATAAAAATGAATGATATCCTGAGATACTAATGAAACTCTCAGATGTCATCATGGAAATGATATCTTTAAATAACTATGGAAAATAAGAAAGTGGTAGAAATTTGAAGATGAGTAAAGTTATCTTTATTTTCAGAAAGAAGATAAAACATTACCTCACAAAGGACGTGCTGATTCAGATTATAGTCAACATCATGATACAAAATTTCCTTGCTAGAGGACATTCATTTTCATATTAGATTCTTTTCAGAAGTAATAGTTATTTCTGGCAACTATCTTTTTTGCATTTTTGCCTGTACAATTTAGTAACTGTGGAATATGACTTTGAGTAAGTCTATTAAGAATTTAGAATGATATCCCTCCATTAAAAACCAAAATGGTGATTAGAAAAACAAAAGGAATTTATAATGAAAATAACAATTTGGAGTTTAGTAGAGAATTTTTCAAACAATGACTATTTCTCAATTATGTATAAGGTACAAAAGCTGTCTGGCTATTTTTAAAAAGTGATTTTATTTATTATTCGTAAGTAGCCAAAATGATAAGATTAAGCAGCATAAAGTCATTAGTTTTACATACATCCAAATCCTAAAATACACTTAAAATACATGCACAGTGACCACTGATTTGCTCTCCCACTGACATTTTTGCCCATATTTTAACTGCACCTCAAGATTATCCTACATTCTTCAAGAAAAATCCATGAACAAGATAGTGATTAGCAGAAGCAGATTCATCCTCAAATTTTGCATCTGAGCTTCAGTAAGGGAAAGGCTGGTCTATAAATAACATCTTTAGTGAAATCTATCACATTTCTCCAAAGAACTGCAAAGGCTTCATTAAATCTGACTTCTCCATTAACTTCAGCAGCAGTACATTCCCTCTTTAATGTTTGAGCAGTACTTCCCATCTCTCAAACTGTGAATTTATAATGCATTAGTTGTTGACACAGTTAGGCTTAAAAAAAAAAAAGTAATGAATTCAAATAACATAGTAGTCAACAAATTAACAGTTTTTTTTTTAATTTCAACTGGCTATTGAAGTGTTCCTTTGTAATATAGCAACATCTTCCAAGTATACAACCCTCCAAAAAACCCTACCATGTCCGTAATATTATTTTATATTATTTATTATTTCTATCCATTATTTTAAGTTAATCAAAAGACTTGAAATATGTTCTTAAGTAAACAGAGAAGATTTCTCTCACAAAGATAACATCATTACATTTAATTATGTATTGGAAATGTCATGTCTGAAACAGTTTAGTTTTGTGTTTTGTTTTGGTTTCCATTTTGGTTTTTGTCAGCTTTACTTTAAAAAAGGAATTGAAGATCAGAGCTTACAAAGACACTAAGGAGGATTGAAGAAGTCTAGAAACATGCTATCTTTTTCTCACCCTCTCAGAAATAGCATTTATCTTATAGGAATGAAATCTCAGGAAGGTCATAATTTTAATAATGAAGATTCTCTCCTTGATCAAATAAGTTCTAGAAAGGAATTCTCTGAAGTCTCTTCTGAAGTATGCCCTGATTTTCAGGCTTCCATGTTCGTATTTTCATCGTCCAATTTTAGCAAAAATCCTGTTCAGTTTATTCAGAATTCCCCACTGAATGCACATCCTCTTAATAGCAGATGGAGATGCACATATTGAGATATAATCTTCAAAGAAGATTAGATAATTTGAGAATGATAAAATTAGTCACCATCAAAGATACACCTGCAACTACCCTAACTTTAGGAATGGCAAGAGTGTGGTGATCCCTGGATGGCTCAGCGGTTTAGCCCCTGACTTCGGCTAACGGCCTGATCCTCCAGTCCTGGGATCGAGTCTCACATCAGGCTTCCTGCATGGAGCCGGCTTCTCCCTCTGCCTGTGTCTCTGCCTCTGTGTGTGTGTGTGTGTGTGTGTGTGTGTGTGTGTCTCATGAATAAATAAATAAAATCTTTAAAAAAAAAAAGAATGGCAAGAGTGAAATATTCTGTAATGTATTCATCCACTGGATTTGGTATCTCTGCTCTTTTCCACTTTAAATTCTAACTGGACCTCAACATCCAACTTAGTTGTAAGATGGCTGGCCTTGCCTCAGCCTTAGTCCTAGACACCTTAGTCTACCCTTGATTTTAACTTCTCCTACTCCTTCTGACAGTTAACTCACAGCAACTGCCTCATACAGGGCAAAAAGGAACCTGCAATTTCGCAGGACTAAACACATAGTGGTTGATTCTCATTAGCAGAGAGACCCACTGAAATACAGAGTTTGCAGCTATGTGAAATTATAACTCCCAGGTAGTAAGTGTAAGGTCAGAGGTGCTACAAAGAAGGTCCTCAAGTTCAGAGAAATTACGATATTCTCTCTCTTATGAATCTGAAAAAATTAATACATAAGGCCCTCATTAACCAAATGTAGTGCTGTCTTGTTCTCAGCCTTAGAACTTAATGGAAGCCAGGCCTTATCTGAAAGGAAGGGTCTCAGCCCAGGGTTTATCAGATTGCTATTTCCTGAAGACAGAGCACCTAGCAGACTTGGAAACCTGGTTAACACACAACAAAAGCTATTCAGCTGGACACTGTGCACTACAGCCTTATCCACCCTGTGGGGATTCAGAACAATCCTTAAGGAAACCAGAAGGAAACATAAAAGACCAGCTATACTGAGTGAGGAGCTGTTAAATTGCCCATTAGTAATCAGTGTGCATTTAAAGCCACTTTGACCTTAACATGTGGTCCTCTGGTCTGACAAACTGTGTAACTTTCTTCTGTATTATTTTTTTCTTAATATTTTATTTATTTATTCATGAGAGACACAGAGAGAAAGAGAGAGGCAGAGACACCAGGCAGAGGGAGAAGCAGGCTCCATGCAGGGAGCCTGATGCAGGAGTCAATCCTGGGTCTCCAAGATCATGCCCTGGACTAAAGGTGGCGCTAAACCACTGAGCCACCTGGGCTGCCTTGTATTATTTCTTAATAATGTGCATGATCATCTGTAACACTTAGCCTTTCTCTGAGTCTAATGGAGGCTCAGAGACGGGGATGAAGCTCAGGCATGAAACGTAAATAGAGATTTTTTTTAATTAAAAAAAAAGAAACACTTTTACATTTTTATAGCAGTTTTGATGAAGCTGCTTCAAAATGTCCCTAAGGCAAACCACCCACATCAAAACACTCTTGTTCAGAATAAACATGTTCACAATCACTTTCCTTTAAAATCTTGCAAAATGTTCACCTATGTCATTATGTCATTTAAGAAATCCTAATTTTTTTCTTAAAGAGACAATAGAAAATTTCAGAAACACTTCTCAAACTATGTAACTAATATATATTTATTTGATTTAGACTTCTGAATTTTTCTCCTACATATATCAGTTTAATATTGTAAGTAATATTATCTTCCTTTAACTAGTAATAAGTAGATTGACTGCTATAAAAATCCCCAAAGTCTGTTCTGCTGTGTTTCTGCTGAAACCCTATCTCAAATCTATCCTTCTCCTTTTATATTAACATATTTCCAAGAAAGTCTGGATGTCAGCATAGAAAGTAAGAACCTCCAATAATGTCCTATCCTTTCTCAGACTAAAATGAACTTGTCAAGGTCATTGTTCTCTGTCTGCAGCTCAACATTCTTTCCTAATTCACTTCAATATATTAGTCATACCTCACCATGACTGCATGTGAACTTCTACAGAGACCTTCCTTTCTCTATCCCCAAATCCCTTAAGTAACACTTTACTATCAGAGCATTTATTTCTCACTCTCCTCGTTTCCTTCTTCCATTTGCTGCTCTTTTCCTATTTAATAGTGGGAAAAGCACTAAAGACAGAAAGAAATTCTTGGCCTTTGACCTTTTTATTTACCCCCAGGACCATACTCACTTCAGTTGTCTCTTAACCATTTCAAAAGTCCCTCCTGGAACTCTTTCATGCGGAATCTCCACAAAGTTCATTATTTCCCTTACATGGTTTCCATCTATGTCCCCTTTCTCACCCAGTCCTATTGATTCCCCTATAATTCTGTGATGATGACATTTCTTTCCCATTCCAACCTCCTCTCTGGATTGCCAACTGGCAGATAAGGTTCATCTTTTGAACTCACCTATCTACTTCTCAAAAATCACAGGTCTAAAGCTGGACTCACCTCTCAAACTTGTGACCCACTCCTGATTTGTGTTTTCCTTGAAACTTCACTTTCAAATCTCTTCCCATCCTTGTCCATTCAGTTTCCTCTGCTCCTGGCCTATTACTCATGCCCCTTCCCATGGACTTACCATAAACATCCAAGGTCACTGAAAGTTTAGAGTCATGTTTGTTTTAACTGCCATTAGGAGAGAAATATCAGGCCCCTGGGTGGCTCAGCCTGTTAAGTGTCTGTCTTGGGGGGACACCTGGGTGACTCAGCGGTTTAGCCTTTGGCCCAGGGTGTAATCCTGGAGACCAGGAATCAAGTCCCACATTAGGCTCCCTGCATGAAGCCTGCTTCTCCCTCTGCCTGTGTCTCTGTCTCTGTGTGTCTCTCATGAATAAATAAATAAAATTTAAAAAAAAATGTGTCTGCCTTGGGCTCAGGTCATGATTCCAGGGTCCACAAGCAGGGAGCCTGCTTATCCTTCTCCCTCTACTTATGCTCTCTCTCTCTCTGTCAAGCAAATAAATAAAATCTTAAAAAAATAAGAAAAGAAATATCAAATCTCCCTAATGTCTTAAATGTACCTGATGTTCACTTCCAGAATTTGGAAACTTTTTGTGTTTTTATTCTGATTTTGCTTTTTCCTTTTCATTATGTATGTATGTATGTATGTATTTGTTGATTTATTTATTTATTTATGAGTCCATTCAGGGCCAAAATGGAAATAATCCTAGTACCTACACCATGCTCAGTCACTGGCTGGAGGTTTTCCAGGAAATGAAAGATTCCAGCTCGAAGCTCTGGAAACATAAAGGTAGTAACAGCTGGAGGCTGTCATTTTGCTTTTTCTTTCTTATTCTCTTTGATTCAGTACCATGCACATTGATCTAGAAACCCCAGATTCTCCAAGGTCTTTATCATTAAACCACTTGAGTTTTCAATAGGAAATAATTACTGCTTTTATCTCTTTTACTGTCAATTACTTTATTAATTTTTCTTTCTCTTCTTGTTCTATATTATGAAGCAAACAACTTACAATAAAAAGGTCTTAGTATATCACATACTTCTTCCAAATTGCTTGAAATGCCTTGTCATTGCTACTGAGTCAGGAATATAGGGAGTTCCATTCATTCTTATTATTTGTTCATATGCTAATTTCTTAGTAATATGCTGACATTTTATGTCTATTATTTTATGTGTATCTACATAGCATTGAAAGTGACAACATGGAAAGAAGCTTCCACTTCAATAGCATTTATAAAAAGTATTACATGGATGAAATATTATTGGATAAAGTAAATAACATTGGTTAAAATTTTTAATTAGGTATATAGCACCTGAAATTATCAGAACTGACTCTTTGTAATAATGTGTAGTCATTAAGAGCACAGACTCTGGATACAGACTGCCTAGGATTTAAACCCCAGCCCAAACAAATTACTTAACCTCTCTGGGTCTGCCTTGGTAAAACAGGGGTAATAATTACATCTACGTTATAAGGTTGTTATGAGGTTAGCTGAGTTTATATATGTTAAGGGCTGAATTGTGTATCTCAAAATTCACGTGTTGAAGTCTTATTCCCAGTACTTCTGAATATGACTGTATTTGGACCCAAGATCTTTAAAGACATAATTAAGTTAAAATGAGGTCTTTAAAGTGGACCCTAATCCATTATGACTGGTATCTTTATAAAAAAGGAGACAGAACACAGTGGAAAGATTATAAGAAGAGAGAAAAGATGATGATCTACAAGGAGAGTCTTAGGCCTCAGAAGAAACCAATCTTAGTCTCCAAATCTGTGAGAAAATTAATTTCTGTTGTTTAAATTATCCCTTCTTTGATATTTGTTACAGTAGCCTCAGCACAAACAAATAAAATATACACAAAACACTTAGTAACTGCTACATAACTGCATTCTCTTATTTCAGAGTTTATAATTCCATGTGTTTAATGCTTAAAATCCACTTAGTGCATGGTCTTGATCAAACCAGAACAAACAAAATGTGTTCATTGTGCTTCTTGCATTTATTTTTTTAAGATTTATTTATTAATTCATGAGAGACACAGAGAGAGGCAGAGACATAGGCAGAGGGAAAAGCAGGCTCCCCACCTGGAGCCTGATGTGGGACTTGATCCCAGACCCCAGAATCATGCCCTGAGCCAAAGACAGATGCCCAACCACTGAGCCACCCAGGCATCCCTACTTCTTGCATTTAAATATAGAAAAAAAAGCACCTGACAAATTCTAACTTTGAAAAGACTACCTAAAGTTGTACATCACACATCCTACTGCATAGGGTCTTCTGAACATTGGCTCTGAATTTGGAATGAGACCATAGAATAATCACTATAGACTCTTTCAAAAGTGCCCTTGGCATTTTTCTCAGCCTAGGCCTATGTAGAGACTGACACAATTAAAAAGAATAAAATAAAATAAGTGGGCTTTCTTCCCAGCAGCCTCTATTTCTTTCTAAGAAAGGCAATTGAATGACTTACCTTTACTTATTTATTTTTATTTTATGGTGAGTATATGAGTATTTCTTTTTTTATATGAGTATTTCTTAAACTGAGTATAGTTGATATACAATATTGTCTTAGTTGAGGGTTGTACCTTGAAGTAAAGCAAAATCAAATAATCTTTATTCTAGTCTTTCTGTCCAGAAAAATCAAGCAGGATACAGTGTCACATGATAGCAGTGACAATCTTTCACCGAAATTTGCACGAAAGTCATTTTCAGAGATGGAAGTATCAAATTCCTACCAGGAAACCATTCCTAAATTATTATGTTTCAGGGCTTGGTAAATGAAATATATAGTATTAAATGTAATAAAGAATTTGTCTGACCTTTGCCCCAGGTTCCCAGGAGGGAACACAAATAATAGGAGCATCTTTGTTATTTATGAGTATAGACTCATCTGGAGTCTATACTGAGATTACTCATGATGGAGGCTGGTCAACAGAAAGATGAACCAGGTAATTAGTGAAATGGGGCTTTAGGTCAGCCTGACCCCCAGGGAGCGGGACAGGGCTGGAAATTCAGTTCAGTTGCATTGCCAATGACTCAGTGTTTCAATCATTCATGAAATGTCAATAAAAATTTTGGACACTGAAATTTCCTGATTGATGAACATGTCAATATAACTGGAGGGTACTGCTCCATGTTACCATAGGGGAAGGGCAGGGAAGATTTATGGGTGAGATTCCCCCAGATGTCCGTGTATGTGTTTCTTCATTTAGCTGGTCCTGATCTGTGTCCTTTATAAGGAAATTGTAATGCTAAGTGTAGGGCTTTCTTGAGTTCTTTGAATCATTCTAGTGAATTATCAAACCTGAGAGGGGCGGTCACCAGATTTGTGGCCAGTTGATCAGAACTACAGGTGGCCTGGGGACCCCCAAATTTGTGGCTGGCATCGGAAGTGATAGCTGTCTTGCTGGGTTTCATGTCCTTAAACCTATGGTGTCTGACATGAATTCCAGGTAGTAAGAATCACAATTGGGTGTATTGCAGTAATCCAATCACACACATTTTGTGGTTTTCTTATTCTATTATTCTCTGGGTTCATGAACATGTCATAGCATCCTAATCTACTAGACTCTGTTTCCCAATCCTCTTGCTCTGGATACCCATCAGCAAAATGTCAGAGAAAAGGTCCTGGGAAAGCCTGGTGACTTAAATTTAGGTAATTTTACACACACACACACACACACACACACACACACACACACTGCAATTAGATACTATGAATGAATATCTGGGTAAAGTTAACAGCCACAAAAGTAATTCCTTGAGATGAATCCTGTGATTTGGGATATTAGGAAAGTGAGAATTGTCAAACTGAAAGTGATAAAAAGACCAAAAGGAGAAGTGTCACACTTCCATTCTACAGATCACCTCAGAATAAAAATAGCTTAATAAATGAAGAATACTCTTGTATGAATCAGACTTAATATAAATTGAATGATTTCCTAACACCACTGCTGACATTTTGTTTTCTGAATGGACAAACAAGTAAAAGGCAAAATTAATCTGATTAAGTAAAAGATACAAGGTATGTGATAGACCATGTAAAACTAGAACTTGAAGAAAGAAAGTATGTTGCATAACAGAGTGATATTGAATGGGAGAGTACTGTAACATAGCTTTCCTAACAGGGACAAATTTATATGAATACATTTTAAGTATCTTTCTTTTTTAAATACATTTTAAGTATCTTGATAGTTTTTCTTTATTTTTTACTTTTTTTAATAATAAATTTATTTTTTATTGGTGTTCAATTTGCCAACATACAGAATAACACCCAATGCTCATCCCATCAAGTGCCCCTGTAAGTGCCCGCCACCCAGTCACCCCCATCCCCCGCCCTCCTCCCCTTCCACCACTCCTAGTTCATTTCCCAGAGTTAGGAGTCTCTCATGTTCTGTCTCCTTTTCTGATATTTTTTTCTTTAAACATTCTCTTAATCAACCAAGGGTAAATAATTTAATACTTGCCATATCTAGATTTTTCTTTCTGTATAGTGACTTTATGAAGTGAATTGTAATATACACATGGAATCTCTATATCATTTCACTTATAAGTTGAATATATGTTGAAAGAAGCATAAGGTTTACAAATATAAGATTTACTTTGGAATTTTTACATGTAAAAGGGTGATCCCTAAGTATTCTCAAATCAAAAAATTAAAAGAATATAAATTATTCCCACAAAAATTCCAATAACATTTTACATAGCTCATAATCAAATTTTTGAAAATGTTAAATTTATTCAAGCACTTTTTAGTAAATGTATAATGACTACTTATAAGTATTCAATCATATGCCAGATACTTTTTATAAGATGTCTAATAAACATTGTCTCTAATCCTACCAATTTGATTTCTATTTTACAGATGAGAAAACTGAGTCCCAAAGGGAGTGACATAACAAAGAATATAAAGGTCTGAAGCAGCTAAAAGTGGATTTTATGTAGCTCTCTCCTATTTTTGTTTTGAATTTTGTTTCAAGTTCTATAGAAGTTAATTTAACTTTTATTTTGTAGTAGGTGTTCTTTCAACTATGTCTATGGGTTGGGGCAACTTTTTACTTATAAATGTACAAAGACGTAAGACATCTAGGTAAAAGTAATGGCCTCACCACTGACCATCTGTATCCTCATATCCAATCATATATGTAATAAAATTGTTCTTATACAAAAGATAATTTGTTGATTAATCAAAAATTAAACATTTAGTTAATTTCATTCTGCTCCATAGAGATATTTTAAATGATTAATCACTTTCTGGTACCTCACAAATGCATCTCCCATTCAATATAAATATTTGAACAAGAAAACTAAGTGTGGACGCACCCACAAGAAACTTACCTCCAACTCCAAACACCTATCCTACTAAAATACCATATTCACATTTTAAAAAGTCAATGTACATTTTCTTGGCTGTTTTAAGGGTGGACCTTTAAGATAGCAATTAATTAAGTTCTGGCTATATATTCTTTTGAGTGGGTCCCATTTTGTAAGAGCAAATACACCAAACATTATCTTCACTCTTTATAAATGATCATATTTCACAGACAATCTGGTTTTAAAATAAGCTTTCCATAATTATCAGTAGTAAGGAACATGAGATGATAAAAAGGAAGAATCTCAAATAAACAAGGGACAGGTGGCAGCCTGAGTTACATCTGTTATTAATCTGTATCAGAAGGGAAGGAAAGAAAAGACAGCAGGAGAAAAACATAAAGGGATTTGTAAGGCACACTGGAGTTACACATTTGTATTTGTTAAGAGCTTCTTTCTTCCTCTGCCTTATAAACTAAAAATATCTTACGAAATAATCCGGAGTAATTATCTTGTCAGAAGAATCTTCTGTGTATTGTAGTCAAATTAATTGAACAAAAATTCATCATGGGAAGAATACATGAGAGAAAAAGCAATGAAAAGGTAAATTAAAACTGAACTGTTGGATTTAAGAGTCCATCCAATGGAACTGACCAATAAATTCATGAGTTATGATACACAAATTGGGCATTTCCTCCTTTGATCCTTTGAATACTCTACTACATTCCCCCATATTCTACCAAGGGAACCATATCAAATTCTTCATAGGAATTTTTTTTTTTCTTCATAGGAATTTTTATCTGCAGAAACCAAAGGGAGTAATGAATGAAGGGAGTGTCATTACTAAGCTGACATCTTTCCTAGCACATAGTAGGCTCTACTCACTCTGTAGCTAAAACTAACCCACACAAGACAAATGATTTTCTCTAGAGAATACATAATGATGATTGTCCCACCATCACCAAACAATGTTGTAATGCAGAAGACTATTTCCTAGAGAAGTAATACTTTACATGCACAGCAATCAGCTTGTGTTGAGACTGTTAAACAGTTGTAAAAATAATAATAACCATTTTATTTGTTAAGATCCCTCTCTTTGTTTAAGGATTATTGTAGTTGAACATGATTTAAAGCCCTGAGGCAAAAGTACTTTGAAGGATATTCTCATTCTGGCAAGAAAACAAAATTGAACTGCATTCTCTGCATAACTTGATATGGTGGTGTAATGAGAAGTGGATAAGCAGAACCTGAATGCTGTGATTTCATTGTGGTTCTATTCAATTGAATAGCTCTAAGAGGTCAATACTATTCTCTCTCCAACAGAAGCCAGAATTGTTTCTATCATCCTAACAGTACAATTACTCATTTTTACTCTTTCCTCCTCATCTAAGATTCTATTAGCACTGACCGGTATAATGCCACCTTGATTATACACATATATGGCCTCTTTTTCTGAGCTCTATATTTAGTTAGCTCCTTTTTAGGAATAAACTACATGTAATAATGTGGGGAAGGTAATTTCATTTTAAAGAATACTCTCGTCATGAGTCTCCCACATTTGTAAGTGTAAAATACTAAAATGCTCATTTTTCATTACTCCACACTTTCTGCAACTAAGTAGTTTGGTATCTGAGTATACAGAATTTTTCTGCTTATATTAAATGAAGTCAGAAGTATATTACCCTATATCTTAAATTAGAATATTAAATTTCTTATCAAGTGTCTAATAGCCTGATGCAAAGGGCAACTGCAGATATGTAAATCAAAATCCAGAATACCAAAAGAGCATACTACTGGCACAATAAAAATCAATAATCACAAAGTAGAAATTGATAATATTTTTTTCCCAAAGAGTAAAGAGGAAGGAAAAATAAAGATAAAAAGAACACTGAGGCCAACTTAAAAGATTCTCTTGACTATAGGTCCCCATATCTGAGTGGAGGGCCATCATATGGCTTTCGCTAAGATCAGATCTCCTGCACTCTGAGATGGGTTCTCCTTATGAATAAAAATGCCTGAACAAGAACTTTTGGGTGATGTCTTGTGCAATTAATGGTAGCCTTGCACAGGTAGAAATCCTTTGAATTAGGACAAATCAATATTGGGGTAAGCTACACACATGTACTAAAAGTGTCACTGTCTCCCTCACTGCTGTTTTCTCTCTGACAGAATTCAGGCCCACCTTCCAGACCTGAGTTTCTGCAGATTTATTCACTTGAAGACAAGAGATGTTTCAGGATTTAATCATATTGTCCCTAATTCATAAGGAAAATGTACTTGCTTTTAAAATTATGTGTAGTGTACAGAATTTAAGACAAGATGGGTTAATTGCATCAAAACAGAATTAAGACATATTGACTGAGTTGAAATGTACTCATCTTCCTGTCTTACAGAATTTTCTTCCTCTCTTTTGGTCTTCCTCTATTAGTACCTCCCTTCTTGTTCAACACCTACTATGTGCCAGAAACTGTTCCTGGCTTTGTGAAAACAAAGTCAAATAAAGAGTTTTAATTTCTCATAGAAGGAGGGGGAAAATATTGGTAATAAAACAACGTCCTGCAGGGTGAAATGTTGATGAATATTCCTAGAAAGAAAGGAGCTGTGGGGACAGAGAGCAGAATAGTTTTGAGCTATCATCAGAACTAAACATTGGCATGCAGAACTAAATCATAAGGATTACTAACAAAAATTAACTAGACACAGAGGGTAAGGGAGAGGAAGGTATTTATTTTAGAAAAAAAAAAGTACAGAAAGCATGATGACACAAAAGAACACAGATTCTCAAGAAAAGGTAGAACTGGATAAAGTGTTTTGTTGAAAATATTGATCAAAGAAGAATAGTCATTTAACACAGTGACTATCAACCAAATGATGGTAAAATTGAGTTCTAACTCTGCCACTGAAAAAGCCATTTTTGTGTTATTGGTATGTTTTAAATTCTGGATTCAGCCGTCTTAGCTTGATTCTTAAAAGTCTGTTATACTTGATTACATTTCAATATGACCATGTGTTTAAACCTGTACCATATCTATCTTACTTTCCATATGTAAGATGAGAAGAAGAAGAAGAAGAAGAAGAAGAAGAAGAAGAAGAAGAAGAAGAGAAGACCATGGTACATAAGATGTTCACTAAGAGACTTGTCTAAAACCATATTGTTGGGCAGCCCAGGTGGCTCAGCGGTTTAGCGCCACCTTCAGGAGACCCAGGATTGAGTCCCGTGTCGGGCTTCCTACATGGAGCCTGCTTCTCCCTCTGCCTGTGTCTCTGTCTCTGTCTCTCTCTCTCCCTCTCATGAATAAATAAATAAAGCCTTTAAAAGAATTAAAAAATAAAACCATAGTGTCAGTAAATAAAGACTTAAAACAGGTATCAATCTCATATATGATAAGGTCTGTCTTTTCTACTCTAGTCATTTGTGGCCAGGGCTTTGTTTTCATTTTTGTATTTGCTCTCTCTACTATTTTAGCCATCATTGTCACTTGTAATTACATATCAAGTAAACCATATATAGACCTTTTTCTCTTTCTTGAGCTACTTTCATCTCAGATTTTTTTTAATTACATTTTAGGGGCACCTGGCTGGCTCAGTCGGTAGAGCATGCAACACTTGATCCTCAGATCAAGGTCATTGAGTTCAAACCCTACATGGGATGTGGAGCTTACTTAATAAAAAAGTAAGTAAGTAAATAAGTAAGTAAGTAAATGAATACATAAATAAAATTGCATTTTGAACAAGGCTTTTTTCTTAAAAATAGCTGATCTTTAGTTAACTTTTTACTTTAATAAACAGGATTGCATCATGAATACAACCCAGTTTCCCTGTAGAATTTAGGTTAATTTTCTGATCATGTTAATTTTTCAGAAGAAAAGTCAAAAAACACATGGTAAATTAGGCTGAAATAGTATTGGTCCCAGAATGATCCTCTTTGCTTCAGTTTATCATTTATAGGTACATTAATTGTGTCTCTCAATTATGTGAGAATTAAACACTTAATATGTGTAGTTTAGATTTCCTTGAAAGAAAAAACACTGATTAAATGTCCATAATTATTATTCTTCCTCCCTTCTTCCTCTTCCTTCTTCTTTGTTTTTAAGAAGAATCATACTAAATACCCTACCACTCAATTGGTAGGCAAAATGTAAAATAAATAAATAAAAATAAATGCCCATTGAATTTTAAAGTATTCTCTGAATCTTAGAAGAATCATGACAATAAATAACTTTTATTCAAAAATATTAAATTCATTTTTTAAAACATAGCTTTATTTTTAAATTATGCAATCATGAAGCTTTTGCCCATGTGAAATGATAGATTTATGTTTTGGAAATTAATTTGTCAAATGTAGCGATGTTGAGAAGACTGTTACATATAGCTGACAGTCTGTTTGACATGAGAAAGTTTAAGAGTTCTATGAGTTTGCTCTTAGAAACTCAGAAATACTTCACACATTTAGCATTACATTTATTTGATTAAATCCTATGTTTTTGTCCTGATTGTTAATATTTTACAACAAAAATTAAAACTACTCATTATAAATTTCTACAGTAATATGAGATTTATCTCATTTTCAGTCTGTGGCTGTTCCCATAAAATTCAAATATTCAAGTTTTTCAACTGATATAACTTTATATCTAAAGTCTTAATACTGCTAATGGAGGCTTAAGAATAGCAAGTACAATTTTAATTAATCTATATTTTTGTAAAAATATGGATTATACGGACTTATTACTGTTGCTATAATTTATTATATTATTTGCTTTGGGCCAAGGTTATAAAGTTTTCTGATAAATTTAACATATAGAGATGATTCCCTTATATAACTTGATGAGAAAAACAAGCTTAATTTCCAAATCTTCCAAAGGGACTGGACTAGTGGCAATCCACTGACTGAAATACAACATTTCCAGGTACTTGCAAAATGGATTATCTCAAATTGTGCTATAAATTGAAAAAATAGATGAAGGGGGTTAACAGGTATAAAATTCAGTTCTAACATAAGTAAGTCATGGAGATGAAAAGTATAGCATAGGGAATATAGTCAACACTATAAGGTGACAATGCTGATTATACTTATCACAGTAGGTATTGAGTAATGTGTAGAATTGTCTAAATACGTTATGTACACCTGAAACTGATATAACATCATATACCAATTATACTTAAATAATAAAATTTAAGAAAAAATATGCTACAAAATGTTAGTGTAAATTGAAGTTCGATCACTATTTTTAATTATCAGAGTTATATTTTAATTTAAATCATGACCATACACATCTTTTATCTGTATTTAATTCCAAATGATCTTCCCTCTCTTTATCAGCCCACATCGCCCAGGCTATTTTTTATTATATCTTTAAAAGCTCATTTAGATTCTTCTGTTGTCTACTTATGTTTCTTTCATTTTACATTTTCCTAAATTCCATGTCATCTGGAGCATGGAATCTACTGACACAGTCATTTTTCATAATTCTGTCTCCATGTTTGGCAGAAGGCTAAATCTATTATTAAAGACTTTCAGCAATAGTCTTTCCACCAGGATCCTAGTTCACCAGTGGGAGAGATACTTAAGTGAAGCAATAATTCAAATAAAGTAATCTATTGTTGCCATCATGGTTTACTCAGAACATACGGAAATCGGCAAGCAAAATATCTTCAGTATTAGATGGCTACAGCATTACTTATATCTTTTAACTAACTTTTATCCTGATATCCTATGCACCCTAAATTGTGAACTGGGTAGTTGAACTGGCCTAGCTATAAGCAAAATAAAACCAAAACAAAACAAAACATCTGACATTCTTATCGTTTTAATTTTAAAAAGATTAAAACTTTGAGTAATAAATACTCATAGATCAAAAGACAAATTGAAGATGAATTCTTTGAGTTTTTATTACACTTTTTTTTAAAGATTTTATTTATATATTCATCAGAGACACAGAGAGAGAGAGGGGCAGAGACATAGGCAGAGGGAGAAGCAGGTTCCATGCAGGGAGCCTGATGTGGATCTTGATCCCAGGACCCCAGGATCACACTCTGGGCTGAAGGCAGATGCTAAAACTCTGAGCAGGGATCCCCTATTACTCTTATTCTAGGGTTTATTTGATCTTTCTAGCACAAATATACAAAAACATTTAATGTGTAAAAAGTCACCAAGGGTATTGCAAATTCATGTGTGACAATTTGTCTTTGTGGCAAGTAACATTTTTTCTATCCTGCTCATAATTTATACTCTTGGTATTAGCACTGATGAAGATTATGGGCAATCTTGCCCACTTAATAATCTAAATATCTGATATGCTTATATCATTGAATAAAATAGAACAGCTCCGGTGGCTCAGCAGTTTAGCACCTCCTTAGCCCAGGGCGTGATCCTGGAGATCTGGGATCAAGTCCCACGTCAGGCTCCCTGTGTGAGGCCTGCTTCTCCCTCTGCCTCTCTCTTTCTCTCTGTGCCTCTCATGAATAAATAAATGAAATCTTAAAAAAAAAAAAAAATAGAACAGTAAGTCTATTTGTGTATTTTACATTTTCAATCTCTTCCCTATCAACACTGAGTTAATTAAGCAGTACTGGTTTCTAATGCTATTTGCTTCCTTTTTTTTTTTTTTTTTTTTTTTTTTTTTAATGCTATTTGCTTCCTATAGCAGGCCCCACTGGTTGCCAATTATGGCCACTTCTTCAATCTTTGCTAAAGGCACAGTGAAGCTTGTTGGTAGGTCCACTAGTCTCCATGTAATTCATATAAATCCAGATTAGTAATCCCACTTCTTTGTGCCAATGATTGGTGTAAAATTAGGTATGTGGGGAAAGCTTCATGAGTGCCTCTTGGAAATATCTCCTAACTCTTAATAGGAAAACCAGAGAAGGTGCTTTTCTCTCTTCCTCGGGAATTTCTGTCATATTGTGATCTAAAGTAAGCTGAACTGGAGACCAAAACTGACAGACACACCGAGGATGGTTAAAAGCTAACAAAAAAGAGTCTGGAGGCACCAAGTTAATCAAATCCATACCTGCCCTACCCCGGGATATATATTATGAATTACAATAAATACTAATTTATTTATTCATAAGAGACACACAGAGAGAGGCAGAGACATAGAGGGAGAAACAGGTTCTCCATGGAGAGCCTGATGTGGGACTCCAGGATCAAGACCTGGCCGAAGGCAGATGCTCAACCACTGAGCCACCCAGGTGCCCCTAAACATCTTAATTTTGAAGTGAATAAGAGTTATAATAAGTTTATTTATAAATGCATTTGAAAGCATGCATGCCATTCCTCATTAGGCATTGTGATGTATGATTCAATCAGAAGACTGTTGATTTCTAAGCTGTGACCTATCTTCCACTCTCCTCTCCTTTCACTTGTAGACATGTTGTCCATTGTTATCTTTCACTCCGCTATTCCTCACTGTCAAAACTGTTTTGGTAACTAACTAATGTCGAAGGATAAGTAATAAATACACATCCTTCAAGAGGCACTTCCATTCTAAGTTGGGACTTTAAATCAGACCTTAGCCCAGAGGAATGGAATATCTAATCAAAGAATTACAGGAATTGTGAAAGACTTGGAAGGACTTCTCACTGTCCTTTAATATTCTCCCTATGGCAGCTACATACTTAGTCTGTTCCTTGGCCTTACAACTTCATTCTGTCAGGAGTGTTCAAAATACTTTAAAGAGAATGAACTTGGATATCCTGAGGTTCACTCGGGGCTAACATATTAAGGATTCATCCATTTGGAAAATATCTGCAAGTATTTCTCATGAGAAAGCATGGCTGTGTCATTTTGGTATATGTGGATGTACAACTGTTATATTTCAAGCCTCTATAAAGCCATGATTGAGGTAATAAAATCATGTTACTTTTTTTTCTTCAATTGGAGAAACATGTTTCCTTTTTTAAATAGTGACTAGCCTCACCATATATAAAAGATGTTCAAGGATGGATCATTGACTTAGCACTCATTGATTCATTCAGCAAAATCATGAGCACCTATTATGTGTCTGGCACAAAGGTAGCTGCTGGGAATTCAGCACTGAACTCAAGTCCCTGTCTTCATGGAGGGACTTCATATGATGTGGGTGAGAGGAAGATGTGAAAAAAAAAATTGTGGAATGCAGAAAATGTCAATGGTGATTAGTGATGCAGAAGAAAAAATGCAGAGAAAGTAGGATAAGATAGGGAGTGTGGAGATAAGGCCTGGAGGCCTGCTTTTTTTTTTTTTTTTTTTTTTTTTTTTTTTAATGAAAAGGTTGTCAGGAAGGGCCTTATTGACAAACATCTGAGCAAACAGCTGCATTAGCAATTGCTGTGCAGGTCGTGCAAGATATTTTTGGTATATGTAGAAATTCTGAGTGGGAGGTTGACAATAGGAGTTTATTAGCTTTAAGAAATGTCCAGGTCTATCTAGTCTCTCCATGTAAAGATCTCTACTCAAATTTCCCAAAAGACCTCAGCTTCAAGACATTAAAAATAAAACTCGTCATCTTCTCCCAAATCTATTTCTACTTTCTTTCTTCTTACAACTTAGTAAGGAATATGACCACCCAGGAATGGCAGTCCAAAAACCTGGAAATCATTAAGAAAGCCTTCCTTTAACTCAACTCCCAGGCTGACTGAGGAATTTTATCACCAGGGAAGATGCACCATTCTACTAACTGAAATCTCTTTGCTAGTATTGTCTTGGTGTGAATACAGCTAAATGTGAGTTCCTTTTATTTATTTATTTTTTTTAATGTTTACTTTATAAATTTGGCCATTTCGTTAGAGAACAAAATCCAACAGAAGAGGAAAAAATGGTTTTGTGTGCTACTAACAGGAACAGTGCCTTCCAGAAATAGACTTGCAAATTGCTCCCCCAGTGCCATCCCATTCACTATATTCTCTTACAGACATAACCTATGTGGATTGAAAATGTTAAAATGATTGATTTACGGTATTATTGTTGACTGCTAACATTTAGCCTTGGGAAATTCCACTCTGAGTGGAATTTTAACAACTATTAACTGAGGTTTCTGGGGTGGGGCAGAGATGGTAAGGTATATTATGAGAAATGTTTTTAAAATTTGTGTTTAAAAAAAAACACTGAACAAAAAAATACAAGAAAAAATACAAGAAATATTGTTAAGGTCTGCTCTCAAAAAAAAAGGTCTGCTCTCACAATATTAAAATCTGTAACTATTATTTAAATTAAAGATAAGTAGATGCTCAATAGCACATGCACAATGAAACAGCTTAGAACGGATCATTAAATATAATATTATATTTGGAAAAGTCATTGAATGATATAGATTAATTTTATGCCATGAGAATACATAGCTATTACATCTGGAAACATTTACATAAATTTTTCCCAAATCCCCAACTAGTCCATCTTTCAGATTCTTGAATCATCCTAAACCCGATCCTTCACCTGTGCCATCTTCAAGGAAATATCTGAAGGCTATTATTCTTCTGTTTAAGCTTGAAATATTTTAATGTTACAAATCACATTTTTTCATGTCTTTATACCAAATGAATGACTGATATTCCTCATATCTACAACATTGTCTCTCTGAATCTACACCAGTATTATGGGCTGGGTTGGACCATCAACAAGCTATTTACTATCAGTTACTCTCACTACAAAAATACTCAACTGACAAAAACTATTAACTTCTTAATACAGAGTGTTGTGGAAGATAAATAAGATGAATAAAACGATTCTTTCTTTCAGTGTTATTACAATCTAATTTAGGAGAAAAACATGCATAGAAATTATGCAACATGAATAGTATATGCAGAAATTGCTAGAGGTCAGAGGAAGAATGAAATTCTTCTGCCTGGAATAATGCAGAAAGCTTAATAGGGAAGGTGACATCTGTGCTGGGCTTGTGGTTTAGTACAACTTAAAAAAATGTCAGGATGGGGAATTAGCTGTGCTATATCATGTTGTATTCAGTTGAATATACATAAATTAGTTTCACAAGTTATCATGTATTCAATTTCTAAAGGATTTTATAATTTAAAATATATGCACATAAGAATGTAGGAAATATATAATTATAGGCCTAGCATAGATATATTACAATAGTTGTTTATTTAATAAGTGATTAATAATTTTACCAAAAGATTTTGCCTCTAGTTCTTAAATAACAAATCTTTCATATGGAGAGAAAAGGATTTAAAATATAATTAGTAGGGATGCCTGGGTGGCTCAGTGGTTGAGTGGCTGCTGCCTTTGGCTCAGGGTGTGATCCCTCGGTCTTGGGATCAAGTCCCACACCAGGCTCTCTACAGGGAGCCTGCTTCTCCAACTCTGCCTATGTCTCTGCCTCTCTCTCTCTCTGTGTCTCATGAATAAACAAATAAAACCTTTTAAGAAAAATTAAAAAATAAATAATAAAGCATCATTATGTTCTAGTCATATTAACATTACATTGTCAATACGCAAATTATAAAATAAGCTTTATAAGAACCTTTCTGACATTGTAAACCTTTTCTCATTAAGTATTGTTTTTATTTTTTCTTACGTCTGAGATCTAGTTTCCTTAAATGTCCTTAGAAATATATAGCAATGTATCTGTCCTTTGAAGTGAATGAAGAAAAAACAAACCCTAAAAAAAAATTAAGAGAACAGTATCATTGTCTGGATTGATATTAAGTATTAGGAATTCTCTAAGTCATATTAACCAAAGATCAGACTGGTTGAAAGTACTGTAGCTGCACTTTTGTACCCTGTCTCTAACTCATGGTATCTGAAGAGGTGCTTCTAACTCCTTGAAGTGAGGAGGCTCACAAACATTATATAATATGATTGGTTACAGTAGAGTTAAGCTAACTTAAACCCCTAGAAAGAAATGCTTTTCTCTGACAGGTGTGGTAAGGAAAGATCTGGACGCTTTCATTGCTTATGTTTTCACCTGTTTCTCCTTTTGAATGATCCACCACTGGGTCCTGAGAAGCCAAATGGGCTAAACAGGATCTCCTAGAAGCTCAAATTAGTAGGATAAAAAGCCTACCCTACAAGTCTCACATGAGTATGTCAGAAATGTCAGTGCCAGGCTCGGAGCACATTCTAGACAGTGATTACGTAGTTTCTTCTTGGCAATGAATATAAACTGACTTTAGGTTCAGGCTTGACAGTCAACTATCTGAAGCCTTTTGACCTATCATGAAGCACATACTGTTCCTTTCTTGTTGCCATAGAGAGAAAAAGAAGAAAATGCAACTAGTCAGCTCCTTTCCAGTGTGTTCACAACTTCGTTCCAGTGTTTCTAGGAAGCATTAGATAAGAGTGGGAGGTGGTGTCACAGTTTCTACAGTGTCATACACTGTCTCTAATCCAGTTTTGGAGACTGCATGACTCCTGAATCGTAACAGCTCATTCCTACTGAACATAAACTTTTCCCAGGCACTGTTCTAAGTGCTTTACAGGTACTAACCTACTTAATTCTCAGGATACTCCATAGGTAGACATTATTAATATCTTATTTTACAGATGAGAAGATGAGGCATGGAGAAACACTACCTTGGCCAAAGCCACACAATTAAAACAACAGGGCTGAGAATCAAACCAGGCAGTTTTGCTCTAGGAAAAAAGAAAATAAGATATTTTCATTATTCCGAGATGGAAAGATACACAAAACAAAACTAACACAGTAAATCAGAAGTGACATCTCAGTTACACACTCACTATACTCTACTGTTATTCACTCATACGAGGGGGGACTCATCAGTACACACGTGTAACTAATTTTTGCAGATGCTATCACTCATTTCTTTATTTCAAATTTCCTCGAGTAGTCTATCATATCAAAAAGGATGTTTTTAACCAAACTTTATCATTTGTCTTTACACATAAATATTATAAAATCTGGTATAATCAAATACACATAGAACTATTGGATAAATCCAGGTTAAGACATGAAGTCACTCGTTTTAAAATTTGAAGATATCCTAAACATTTAGTGCAGTCCTCAAAGCTGACAAATAAAAAACAGAACTTCAATGCTACTGATGGTCAAATCAACTCCTAACAGCTAATTTGGATCAATATTTTTTCCTATGGGGATGCCTGGGTGGCTCAGCATTTGGGCAACTGCTTTCAGCTTAGGGCATGATCCTGGACTCCTGGGATAGAATCCCACATCAGGCTCCTTGCGTGCATTTTGCTTCTCCCTCTGTCTGTGTCTCTGCCTCTCTCTCTCTCTTTGTCTCTCATGAATAAATAAAATCTTTAATTTTTTTTTCCTCTGAACTAAGCGGTGAGGTACAAAGTAATAATTTTCTACAGTTATCATCAAGTTCTAGGTGGTAAATGACCCCATAAAAGTTGGGCCCCATTAATACCACCTCTGTGAGCATCCCATGTCCCATCTGAAGGGATGCACATGAAGCGAGGCTCTTCTTCCTCTGGTCATGTTTCTGTCCTCTACAGATGTCTCCCAGGGACTCTCAAAAATCTTGCCCACAAAAATAACAAAGAGTGAAATTATCAAGGGGAACATTTAGCTATAGACAGGACTCCATAAAAAAAAAAAAAAAAAAAGAGCACACCCAAAAAAGGAAGTTAAATGAGTGCTGACTTGTAATTGAGTTTTTAATTTTTAGCATTAAAATCCAAAGCTTAGAGACTAGAAAAGAAGCTACAGAAAGAAAAATAAAATATTTTCATATTTTGGAGGGAGGGAGGGTATGTCACACATCAACTTGATCGGTAAAATAAATCTTTGAGTTACATATCTGCATGCTTTCTAGAGAGCGCTATATGTATGAATAGGAATATGTGTTTCTTCTATCCAGTAGTAGTATTTCTACAGATTCTGGCAATCTATTTAATAATTCTTATTTATCCAATGATTGCAAGTGTCAACAGTTAGAAGGAAAAATCACCTAATAGTTATGCTCTATAAAATATAAATTGACATTTGAACAAACTGTCTAAACAGAACAATTCCATTATCTATAAATTTGCAGGCTCATGGGTACGCTGGGTACACCTTTGAGACACTGCAGCTTCTTTGTCCTTTACTCTTGACATTGCCTATCTAGTCTTAGAAAATAGTATCAATCAATCATCAGAGAGAAGATAGCAACTGAATGGGTGTGAAAATTATTCCAGTTATAAATATTTTTTCCTCCTTCAGTTTTCTTGTTTAAGTGAAGAAAACTTATTTTCCTGGAGTACCTTTTTCAGGCTCTAAGATTCTAAACCCTGGTGTAGTTTCTGTAGTTTCTAGTAGATTCTGACTAATAGAATTATTGATAGTTAATTTCAAATCTTTTTCACATTACTTTGTTGAAATGTTCACTCCATGAAATACCTTAGCCAAATATCACACCATATTAAGTAACATAGGATATTGTGATTACAGTTTCAAGGGTTTTAAATATTGAAAATCTTAGAGCTTTTAAGATTTATAAAGAAAATAAACAGAGAATAAAGGAATGCTTAAGGGACGATGTAAAATGATTAAAGATATTTCACGAATTAGACTGATCATGAAACTTTATTGGGAGTTCATTATTTGATTGACTTTAGATATTAACATAATCTCATTTTTCATAAGAGTGAAAAATACCTTAAAGGAAGAAAATAAATAATAGAGAATTCCATTTAACTGCTGATTTTCAATTATCCATGTATTCTTCTATTTATACATTTCAATGGCTTCAATAAAATTTTATTTCATTATAGCATATGTTCAAAATCAAAAATATTTGTTTTCTTTAGGAAATTTTCCTGGAATAGGCTTTCATCTTGAATCATTTTTCATTTCTCTGTACTTCAATACTTAAGAACATGTTTACAGAAATCTAAATAGTTTTAATAGAACCATACAAATTTAAGCAAACACTTTGATGCTTTAGAGGGATCTGTATTTGCATAAACAAAGTCATAGAATAAGACCTTTTAAACCATCCTAGGAGATGCCTATTTCAAAGTAAGTGGAAGAGAAAAACTATTGAAGATTTAGAATTAAGTTATGTACTTGTTTCTCTAAATACCTTGACTAAGGCGCATTGTCAGAAAATTCTGGTTACTTCTTTTTAAAATATATCATCGGATCAAATTTTTCCCTTTTGGAAATTTTAAAATATGTCTTAATATATGTTTACACTTTTATCTTAAAATATTGTTTAATAAAATCACGGACTGTTTAATTTTCAGAAAAGAAAACTAATTTGGAAATAGATTTTTCCCTCAAATCTTTTGGATCCTCAAACAGAAATGTTTTTCATATACTTACTCCATACATACCTTTCCTTATTTTCAGAATAATCATTTTATTAGTTCTTATAGATGCACACGCACGCACACACACACGCACACACACACACACACACTGGTAGAGACAGCCAGACTGACAAAGACCTAGACATGCACAACACATACATACAACACACGAGGCACAGTATGCTGTGTGAGTATTAGCAAACAACAAGTTCAATTTTTCTCATTGCAACCTTACTTATCCCTGACGGCGAGCCATATTTAGCAAGACAGTAAAGCTGGTAAATCTCTGTAACACCTGGGCAGAGTTCCAGTGGGAATACCCACAAGTTTAACAGACAGGCAAGAAACCTCATTTAACCTTGCTACTGCCAACAGAAAAATGCAGAGGAGTAAAAGAAATGTGTTCTAGGCTTTCTAAATGGCCACAAATGGATAGCTCTTTTTGTTACTATTATTCCTTAATTTTCCCTAAATTTAGAGTATCGTTTTTCCTCCTTGAGCCTGGGCCAGACACTTTGGGAGGTACATTAACACTTTCAGACTTCTTAAGGGACTCTTAGAGTATTCAAGGGCAATTTTCTACATGGATGTCTTTAGTGAAATGAAAGTACTATCAAGATCAAGCCTCCTTTCCTCAGTGCCTCAGAGCTCTAGCACTCAGAGGAGAAAGGTACTCTCTCTGAGGTTTGATGATGGTGCATCTTCTTTGCTTTAAGGTGGCCAATATTGCATCAAAGTATCATGATGTAGTAATTATGCTATTTTAAATTCAGATAAATTGCTACCTCTGGCTTCCTTTCTTTGAGTTGAAAGAGGAGGCATCAGTTTTGATGGAAATTATAGTGAAACCATCCCACTGAGGCACTCCTGACTTGTCTGTTGAACATGAGGAATCCTGGAAAGTAGTCCAACATGTTGACCGTGTTGTCCAACTTTTCTGGATGGTAGTTTTCTGAACTGAAAGTAAAATCATTAGATTGAATGATTGCTAAGGCAAATTCTAGCTTTAACATTACCTTTTAGGTGATTAAACCTCAGCATTAGCAATGCCACATGGAGTCTTCTAGAGACAGAAAGAAGTGAGGGAGGGAGAGAAGGAAGGAGGAAAAAAGGGAAAAAAGAAAAAAGATAGACAGATAAAATATAAATAGACACATGTCCCCCACACAGATTCTCTACTCTCTAAACTACAACTCTAGGACAGCACCAGTTCCTTAGCCCAACTATATATTAGAGATATACCCTTGAATAACCAAATTCTTATCTCTCTCACTCCCAAATAACCTCCCCTTGCTGCGTTTTTTTTTTTTTTTAAGTTATAATGAAAGGACAACAGTTACAGCAGGGTGGGGATAAGAATGGAATTAATTAGCCACAAGAAGGAAAATTACTCGGAAATTGTGGCCTGTAGAATGTGACTGTAGAATGTGACATCTAAGAGCAATCTGGAATTGGAGCTCAGGGCAGAACTGGAGGTGAGATATACATGCAGGAGCCTCTATAATGGGAAATTATGGATATAGAATAAGTTTACATGGAAAGAAATGCAAATGATAAAAACAAGTAATAGAGAAAAAAGGTGTTGTGGGTTTTTTTTTCCCAAGTAATAGAAATCAATAGGCATTGAGATGCAGATACATCCAAGCTTTCAACTACATGCCAGAAGCTTTCTAACATCCAAGCTGCCAGGACCAGTCATGCACAAGAAGAAATTCAGTCCCTGAGGCTGCCTTACTAAATGTGTTTATTTCATTCTGATTCTTACTGGGTTGGGAGCTCTAAGGATAGTCAAGCAATGTATAAGTTAAGAAATAGATGCCCAAACACCCTGTGGAGCTTTATTTTTCTAATTTTGTTCAAATAAAATATGTTTATCTCTTGAATACTTCATCTTTAAGTTTCAATAAATCATTGCGTCTCAAGATATATTTAAATAGACGTTTGTAAAATGAGCATAAATTTTGAAACCCTTCAGTCCAGCATCTTATTCTGGCTCTACCATTTAATAAGATATGTGACTTTACAGTTTTTATTGGAGCCTATGAGAAAGTTATGTAATATCCAAACAATCAAAAGGCATTCTGTGTCTCAGTGTCTTGTGGATAATAAGGGTATTGGCCTCACTGAGGTTATGAAGAATTAAATAAAGCAGAGTATAAACATGGCCTTGCCTATAGCAGGTGATCAAAAATATTAGCTATTCTAAATGAACATATCACAGGAACTATACATAGGGGCAATGCCTTACACAAAGTCTGCAATCTACAAATAATTCATTTAATCTGACTCCTCAGTCAAGATAAATTCAGCTGACCAAGTAAAAAATGTCAAAGAATAGAAAGTTTACATATATCATCATGCATGGGTCAAGAGCACACATGGAGACAGATAAGAAACAGATAAGGTAGCAAAACTCCAGCTGCTACCTTTTCAGAACAGAGAGGTAGAACATGAACCAGCTAGGTGAGGCTGTGATTTCTCCCTGTCAAACTGCCATTTAGTGACAGTTTTTAAACAAAGACCCCCATGGAGGATTTAGGTAACCAATGACTCTTATGAAATTATGTGCACAGTTCTATATTATGCTATGCATTTATTTTCATGGAGATTCCATAATTTGCACTAGAATTACATGCTGAAGGGAAAGTTGCCAACTGGACAAAGTAGAATAGCTCCAAAACTTTTGCATCATACAATATAAAATTGGAAGAATATCTAAAGCGAGACCAGAAAGAGTAAGAAAAAGAATAAGTATTTAAAATTCAAATTCAAACAGTACTTTTATCTGCTTGGCTGTTAATTATTTGTTCATCTTAAAAGTTCAGATAAAAACTGCTGAGGTTTCATTAAAACAAAAATCACTACATGTCTGGGGCTTAGACTACTTTGAAGTTCCTCCCATATCTGAAAGTTCCTAGGAAATCATAGACAGTGAGTTGTTTTTTATCACCGTGGGGAAAAATAAGTTCTGTAATGCTTTGGACTCAGATGACAGATGCCATGGGATAAGTGGCTATGTCATTGGTTAAGTAGTCTCTGTGAGTAGGTTACACAGTATTATTTTCTATTTTTTAAAATCTTTTTATTTTCTGTGCTATTTCACTGCAACAAATATGGGACTGAATTCACTGCAGACCTTAACATGAAGCTTTCTTTTTTCTCTCATTTAGGCCACACAGAGACAATAAGCTGATAAGAAATGATAATTAGATCATTACTATTGGTGCAGGCCTGCTGACAACTCAGCACCTACTGGCTTCAGGAGGATAGACTAGAAGCATCATCAAGCCAGCAAGGGTAAGCAGTGTAATGTGTTTACATATGTGGCCATGTCCTTTTATAAGAAGAACAGATTAAGTAAACACTTTGATTTGCTCTATAAAAGGTTATAGTTTAAAGCACAGGGGATCCCTGGGTGGCGCAGCGGTTTGGCGCCTGCCTTTGGCCCAGGGCGCGATCCTGGAGACCCGGGATCGAATCCCACATCAGGCTCCTGATGCATGGAGCCTGCTTCTCCCTCTGCCTATGTCACTGCCTTGTCTCTGCCTCTCTCTCTCTGTATGGCTATCATAAATAAGTAATAATAATAAAGCACAGTTTCCCACTGTGCACTCTCTTTCTCTCTCCCCCTCTTTTGTATGTGTCTTGTGTGTGGGTGGGTGTGTCTTAATAATGTCATCTGACTAGCTATAAGAAAAAGGTGAGTTCTGAGCAAAAAATTTAATTAATTGAATCAAAAATATGTTTCCTATTCTCTCTCCCCTTTTTCTCCAGAAATCCCCATCTCTTTCTCCAGAAATTCCATATACCTCACATCAAAATGTATTAAATTACTCCCATTCCTAAAATTCTTGTATGTTTCCAGTATTTAGTAACTAACTAGGGTCACTGGAATTCTCACTTGTGATGAACGTTTTAGTAGCTGTAAGAACTTTAGAGCCCATGCAAATGTTCTCTTTCATGTAAAATTATACTGAGAATGATATCACCCATTAGAAAACCCTGCCAGAAATTTATAGGCCAGCTCCCCTGGAAGGAGAGGTCCTAATAGCATCTCACTTTGAAGCTATCAGACTGGAAACATTTAGAGGAGACAGAAATGCACTTTGTTGATGGTTCCTGACCTGAGAAACAGCAAATTCATAGAGATATTGAACAAATCCCTCGTTGCCAAGAGATTCGCAATCCATTTAAGAAAAAAGGCACACACCACCCCAGATGTTAAGTGAGCATTCCAGCCCGTGGCTATTATTGAGAACTTCAGAAAAAAACAGGCTTGTGGGTTAGAGAAGTTAGGAAACACTTCAGAAAGTGGTATTTAAATATACTTCAAATAGACCAAATTTGTGTCTGTGAAAAAAAGAACACTAGGAAACTAGATGAAAAAGAATCTAAAATGTGAAGCTAAAGTGTATGACTTTTCTCCTATTGTTAAGTAAATAAGATTTACTACTTATTTTACTTACCATTTCAGATAAAGATATGATAAAGAGGAGGGGAATATGCATACAGGGCTGAACAGAAAAAAAAATTTCCCTATTTCTGTTTTTTCCTAATCTCTAGTCAATTATCAGAAAAAGCTATAAATGGACAATGCTTCTGCCAAATGAGAGAGTATGTGAGGATTCGCACTATTAGTCCATCTGGGATGGTGGTGGAGCATGTCTGGCCTTTGTTACAGATCTCTGTGTCAATTGACTTGTCTTATTAAGTTTTTTTCTTTGATGGCTTTGAACAACAGCAAAGAAATCTAATGAAGTGTTCTGTCCCACTGTGGGTAAGTAATCTCAGCAGCCTTTTCCAATAAGGAATAGCTTTCATAGAACCTCAGATGCTGGAACCTGAGGTTCTATATAGAACATCAGGGAACTCATTGAAGAGCTCTGGATATAAAGCCAAGAAGTCAGGTTTCCATGTGGATTCAGGGCCTGTATCTCACCTGTGAAACAAGAGCCAGGAGATGACAACTAAAATCAGCTTCCTTCTATCCCTAACCCCTCTCTGATGACACAATGCCAAGAAACCAGGTAATTGCTTCTGTTACAAATATGTATGAATGAAAAATAAATCAGATCTGAGTGAAGGTCTAAAAGGTGTCCGGTGAGTAAAGCATATGATCTTTGGCACATGAACTTCATATCTATTTTGGCACCTCTGAATCCTTTAAAAAAGTGTAGAGTTCTAATCATTTGATTAGATATAAAGGAGTCTATCTACTACATAACATTTTTGTTTAAAATGGAAAAAAAAAAAAAACAACGCTTACCTGTCCTGAGAATGCACCCACATATTCCACATAGAACATGAGAGTGAATGAGATGTATACCATTAGGGCTCAATTGTGTCCTCCTAGAGTTCCTATGTCGAAGTCCTAACCCCCAGTACCTCAGAATGTAATTACTTTTGGAGATAAGGTCTTTCAAAAGGTAATTAAATTAAAATGAGGCTGTTAGGGTGGGCCCTGATCTAGTGTGACTAGTATGTTTATAAGAAGAGGAAGTTTAGACACAGAGACACCAGGGATGCACAAGTACAGAAGACCATGTGAGGACACACAGCTATGGTCATCTGCAAGCAAAGGAGAGAAGCCTCAGAAGAAATATCAAACCTACTGATACTTGGATCTTGAACTTTCAGTCTCCAGAACTCTGAGAAAATTAATGTCTATTGTTTATGGCACCCAGTTCATGGTAGTTTGTGATGGCAGCCCTAGCAAACTAGTACATGTGTCTTTATCACTTTTGGTTTACCTAAAATAGTTAAAAATTTGGCTGTTTCTTGTTGAATACTTTTGGGATTGGTGACTGGAAAAAAAGCACCAGTCTCTCATTATTTCTCCTGTGATGAAGATAGAACTTGTATCTACAACTTTGCTCTTTTCAGATCCAAGTGTCTGAGTGTTCATTAAACTACTGACAAATGCACACGGCTTTGGTACAGTGGCACAAAAGCTTGGATTTTTGCATTAATATTTCATTTCTATTCTTATTAATAATCACTGAAAGTATGTGTGTTTAAGGCTTTTTTCCTCATTGTTTAGAAACAATCTGTACTTGGGCAGCCTGGGTGGCTCAGCAGTTTAGTGCCACCTTCAGTCCAGGGTGTGATCCTAGAGACGCGGGATCAAGTCCCACATCAGGCTCCCTGCATGGAGCCTGCTTCTCCCTCTCCCGATGTCTCTGCCTCTCTCTCTCTCTCTCTCTCTCTGTATCTCTCATGAATAAATAAATAGAATCTTTAAAAAAAAATCTGTACCTACATAATATTAACACCATCCAAACTGGTTGATTCAATCAAACATTTGTCCAATTCAAGCAGTTATATGGAAAAGTGTGGAATTTGTAAAGCATCTCATAAATGCTTTAAATGGTTAAATGCATCTCAACGAATTATTTTTTAATAGTCAATACCAGTGGCATAATGTTACTTATATATTATCCTTATAGAATTTTAAGGAGGTAGAAAGAGAAGGTGTATAATATCATAGATGATACTAAAATTCATAGTGTCATAATATCTGATATACTCTGAATCCATTTCCTGCTTTAGTATCTCCAAAATTTTTTTTTCCAATTAATTCTTTTTTGTTTTTTAAGACATCCCCTCAAGCATACACTTTAAGATTTATATGGATCACAGGTATTCTAATGGCTAGAATATTTGTCAAATTGTTTCCAGTACCCTTCTGAATAAAGAATGTAAAAAAAATTGTAAAATGATATACAGTAATAAATATGAACAAGACAATTTGGCCTGGAAAGGCTGTTAAAAGCTAGTGAATTCTAGCATCTTACAGATGAATTCTTAGATGAATATTGGATAACAGTAGGTGACAACAGTATCTTCTAGGTAATTTTTAAATTTAATTATTTCATCCTCTCTCCATAGAATATTTAAAAAGGACTCTAAGTATAGTATTAAATGATTGAATTGTTATGAGAAGAAAACATATATGGCTTCCTGTATGCAATTTAAAGCCTAAAGTCTTGCCCACAAGATCTCTACTGCCAGCAAAAGCATTAGATGGTAATCAATAGTGGAGTACTGTGCCCAAAGGAAGAGCATAAAGCAAAATGCAATCTTGCCAGTTACTTAAAACATTGCCAATATGGATTTTTAAAATATGACTAGCTGTATGACAAACTTTCCATATTAGTTATGACTTGAAGCTACAGTGCCAAGCATTTTTAAAGAAAAACATCATTTCTGGTTTTCTTTTTGATCACTGCAATAAAATATTATGTTTGCTATTGACTAGTTTTTTCTTCAGTTTCCAAAATCACTCTTGGGCAATTTCTACACACTCAAGGGAAAGTGGATCATTAGGATTGCTATTCTGATAACAAAAATAAATCATTTAATGTCTTCAATTCGGGATAATTCCAGGTCAGAGCTTTCAGAGACAGCATGGTCATAAAAACCAGTATCATCTTCTCCAACACATGGCCAATAAGATGGAGTCTTATGTAGTCTAGGAACAGTAATGAGTGTAGTGAAACATTGAGATCCCATCTACACACAGTTTTTTAAAAAATGACGAAGAAAATCTTATATAATTAAGTTTTCTTAAAGAGAGGAGGTTGTCTTCAGTATAAGAGAGGGTATTTTTTTAAAGATTTATTTATTCATGAGAGATACAGAGAGAGAGAGAGAGAGAGAGAGAGAGAGAGAGAGAGAGAGGCACAGAGACACAGGCAGAGGGAGAAGCAGGCTCCATGCAGGGAGCCCAACGTGGGATTCGATCCTGGGTCTCCAGGATCACACCCCAGGCTGAAGGCAGCGCTAAACCACTGAGCCACCCAAGCTGCCAGTTTTCTCTCTTTTTTTTTAATGTAATAACCCTACTTTGAGGTTTCAATATTACAATGGGTGTTTTTTTTTTTAATTTCAGACCTTTCTGTATTAATATTTTGTATCAAGAGTATGCATTCAACAACCAATTTGCAATATGATGATGAAGACCAATTTTACACCCCAACCCATCACGACATATAGCCTGTCATTATTTTCTTCTTTGCATCTCATCTTTAATAGAAGCCTATTATGTTCCACCTGAATGCTATGCATTGATGCTAATAAAAATAGGCTCCCTGCCCACTATGAGTAGTAAGTACAGTGAATTCTTTATTTCTCAATTTTTGAAAAAGATTTATATTTTAGAGTCTTAAAGCAAATATTTTGAAACAATTTCTTTCCCCTTAGCCATTTACCTTACTGTACTTTCCTATTGCAACAAGTTTGAAAATGGTCACATATAAAAACCAAATAATTCCAGCTCTAACAGTCTAAAAATCATTTGTGTCAAAGAAAACTTTTAATTCCAGAGAGAGACTGAAAAACCTTAACTGTCCTATAAGAAGGAAGGCAACTGAATGCCAGGTTTTTTTCTAAAAAGCATTCCAGTTTCTTTCATGAAATAAATATAGTATTTTAATCACAATCTATTAGCTCTTTATTTCTTTGTTTTTTGGCATCTGAGATAATTTAGGTTATGATTAAGTAAATATTCACTTCATTTTTATGTTTCAGAATAAACATGAGTCAACATATTGAGAAAAAAAGCAAAGAAAGTATATATAACAATTAAGGTGTTTTGCTTTTTTCAAATAGATTTCATTTGTTAATAGCTACTGAGTACTCATAACAGATAATGCAAGACAAATATTTAATTTTGAATGGGAACCACTGAACCACTTAGAACTTTCTTTATAAAGAATGATCCCTAAAAATAATTGCTCACAAAATTATTGAAATGAATTCAAAACTCAAAGGGAATGATATGTTATATAAAATCTATACACAGGATCAAAGGAATGGCAAGTAGAATTTTACAAACAACTCAATCACCAATACATTTCTAAGTGGGTTAACCTAACTTTTTTCCTTCCTTCCTCCCTTCTGCCCTTTTTTCCTTCCTTCTTTAATATTCATAGCAACAGAATGAGGAAAAGAAGACTCATGCTCCCATTTTATAGATGTGGTTATCTGGAAGAGATAAGCCAATTGCCCATGTCTAAAGTGGTTTGACTCGTGGGTGGCAGATCAAGATTCCAACATAGGCAGAGTAGTTGGCAAGTACACACTCTTAACCACTCATCTAGTAATGTCATTATTAAACTTATGAGTTAGAAATGTTAAAGAAAGTCTATGCTTTTGACATACTAAAAAGGTCCTATCAATAAATAGTGACATTGTAAGAAATTAGGGAGTCAATCTCATAGGTGACAAAACATATATTAACTACTGTTCTGTGGTCTGCAGATAAATGATCCTTCAAAATGTATTAATAATAAAGGGACAGAAACTGCATGTCATATGGTTACAGAAGTTAAATATATCAAACTTTTAAAAAATGATATACTTGAGCTAATGAATGCTTTAATGTTAAAAAATGGACAACTTTCTCAGAGAAGACATTTATAGAGTCATTGAAAGACTATAAAATGAAACTAAAGATATAACTTCAAAATACCAGACAATGATTTTCATACCTAATTCACAAATATGGGCAAAGGGGAATGTGGCTTTATAATTAGCACATTACCCACACTCTGCATCTAAACAGTAATTTACTTTAATTACAATTTATCAAACAGCACTATTTTGCTGGTTGGGTTGGGCAGAGAAATAAGAAGAGTTAGCCATGCCTCAGCAAATACATAAACCTTGATCTTGCCTTACTATATATCCTGATAATTTTTCTGCTGTATTTTCATAGAAATTAAAAATGAACATTAACACTGCAACTTTTTATTTGTAAGACTTATGAAAAGCTGTTGAAAAATAAAAGAGCATGCTTTCTTACTGCATAAGCATATAATCTAAATCAAATAGGCAATAAAGCAAGGCAAATATTCTCCCAGTAGCTGACATATATTTGAAATAGGTGTTCAACATTTGTAGATACTTGAAATTAAATGCTTACCTTTATTTCTGACGATAACCAAATACTTAATGTTCTTAATACCTCATTCGAATGCTGTGTCTTTTTCTTTTTTAAAAAAGATTTTATTTATTTATTCATGAGAGACATAGAGAGAGAGAGAGAGAGTCAGAGACACAGGCAGAGGGAGAAGCAGGCTGCATGCAGGGAGCCTGACGTGGGACTCGATTCCAGGTTTCCAGGATCATACCCCGGGCTGAAGGTGGCGCTAAACCACTGAGCCACCCGGCTGCCCATGTTGTGTCTTCAAAATAAAAACATGAATATCTTTACCTCAGTAATTCTTTTTCTAGAACTTATTATACAAATTAACTGTAAGACTGATCAATGAGCTATGTATGAGAACACAGCTGACACTTGAACAACATGGGGTCAGGGGTACCGACCTCCTATACCGCTAAAAATCTGCTTATAACTTTGAGTCCCCTTAAACTTAACTACTAATAGCCTACTGTTGACTTGAAGCTTTACCATTAACATAAATAGTCGACTGACATATATTTTGTATATTATATATATATTATATGTTGTATTATTACAATAAAGTAAGCTAGAGAAAAGGAAATGTTATTAAAATCATAAGGAAAATACATTTACTGTATTGTATTTGTCAAAAAATCCACATTTTTTTAAAGATTTTGTCTATTTATTCATGAGAGATACAGAGAGAGAGAGAGAGAGAGAGAGAGAGAGAGAAAGGCAGAGACACAGGCAGAGGGAGAAGCAGGCTCCATGCAGGAGCCCAACATGGGACTGGATCCTGGGTCCCCAGGATCACAACCTGGGCCAAAGGTGGCACTAAACCACTGAGCCACCCGGGCTGCCCCCCAAAATCAGCATATTATGTGGACCCATACAGTTCAAACCTGTGCTGTTCAAGGGTCAATTGTACTTTCTGTGTCATTGTTTCCAGTAGCAATGAGTCGGAATCAATTCATGTCTGTTAGGAAACAGTTCATTATGCAGTATGGAAAAACAGAATAAAATTCTGTGTCATTCATGGCCAACATGCACATGAGAAAATGCTCTGCATCACTTGCCATCAGGGAAATACAAATCAAAACCACAATGAGATACCACCTCACACCAGTGAGAATGGGGAAAATTAACAAGGCAGGAAACAACAAATGTTGGAGAGGATGCGGAGAAAAGGGAACCCTCTTACACTGTTGGTGGGAATGTGAACTGGTGCAGCCACTCTGGAAAACTGTGTGGAGGTTCCTCAAAGAGTTAAAAATAGACCTGCCCTACGACCCAGCAATTGCACTGTTGGGGATTTACCCCAAAGATTCAGATGCAATGAAACGTCGGGACACCTGCACCCCGATGTTTCTATCAGCAATGGCCACAATAGCCAAACTGTGGAAGGAGCCTCGGTGTCCATCGAAAGATGAATGGATAAAGAAGATGTGGTTTATGTATACAATGGAATATTACTCAGCAATTAGAAACGACAAATACCCACCATTTGCTTCAACGTGGATGGAACTGGAGGGTATTATGCTGAGTGAAATAAGTCAATCGGAGAAGGACAAACAGTGTATGTTCTCATTCATTTGGGGAATATGAATAATGGTGAAAGGGAATATAAAGGAAGGGAGAAGAAATGTTGGGAAATATCAGGAAGGGAGACAGAACATAAAGACTCCTAACTCGGGGAAACGAACTAGGGGTGGTGGAAGGGGAGGAGGGCGGGTGTTGGAGGGGAAGGGGTGACGGGCACTGAGGTGGACACTTGACGGGATGAGCACTGGGTGTTTTTCTGTATGTTGGTAAATTGAACACCAATAAAAATTAATTAAAAAAAAATTCTGTGTCATTATTTAAAATTTTAAGGTAGTTCTAGGACTAATATGAAAAGATGCCCATGATATAGTTTGAATTGCACTGTCGTAGTATTCTGAAATGGAAGAGGAGCAGAAAAAACGTACTACCTCTGTGTGAGAGGGACAGTGAAACTTTGCAAGGGGTAGACTATTTGAAATGCCACAGCACCTTTGAGAAAAGAGGGTAACTGTAATGTTAGGATAAAGATTCTGGCATGAGGTGGCAGCAAAAGTTGCTTCCAGGGTAAACTGAGGTCGGACCAAGAAGGGTCTTGTATATGTTGCAAATAGGTCAGAACATCATCCTGCAGAAGATGGAGAGTCATGAAAGGAGTTAAGTAAGGAAATGTAAGAGGATAAAACTCTGTGTTTAAGGATTTGACAGAGGTATAGAAAGTATATTTAAAGAGAGCTGTGATGGACTCTCAGACATAAACGTCATCACCAGTGCTTATTCTCTCTTTACTTTGAAACTTTTTCCTTATGGATTTTACATTCTGGCAGTAAATAACACTGAGAATGTAAGAACTTAGGACAAGGGACATTGAAGTAATTAGCACCCTATGAAACTATCTGTAAAAACATAAAATCATGTATCTGCATCACAGGTAACTGTGGATGCAGAAAGAATGGACTCAAAAGTTTAAAATAAACTTGGTTTTGAAATACATGCTGAATTTTTATTCTGAAATGAGGAATTAAAGTCCATTTCAATTTTATCCAAGTGTATTACACACACACATGCACACACACACACTTATTCTAACTCCAAACTTCTTTTTCTTTTAAGATTTTATTTATTCATTCATGAGTGACACACAGAGAGAGGCAGAGACATATGCAGAGGAAGAAGCAGGCTCCTACAGGGAGCCTGATGCAGGACTTGATACTTGTACCCAGGGATCACGACCTGAGTCAAAGGCAGACGCTCAACCACTGAGCCACCCAGGCATCCCACCTAACTCCAAACTTATTATGATGAAACATTTTTTCTTAAGGCTTTCATGTTACTAGATTGAATAATTTTCATTAATTAAGATGCTAATGTACTTTTGTAAACTAAAACTAGCTTAAGAACTTAAAGGAGAATGAAGAGAATTTTAGATAAATAGGGAAAAATTTTAAATATTTTTTAAATCACACACCTACCTTGTTTCGTAATAATCAAATTACTTTTAGGAGCACCTGGGTAGCTCAGCCAGTCAGATGTTCAACTCTTGGTTTCAGCTCAGGTCATGATCTCAGGATTTTTAGATAAAGCCCCACGTAGGGCTCCATGCTCAGAAGGGAGTCTGTTTGAGATTCCCTCTCTCCCTTTGTCCCTTTCCCCTGCATTCTTGCTTTCATAAATAAATAAATAAATAAATAAATAAATAAATAAATAAATCTTTTTTAAAAATGAAATTACGTTTGCATAGTGAGAAAGCATGTGTCCATAATACAGTCACTGTAAAATTAAGAATAGAGTATTAAGATTATTTTTATCTAGAACAACATAAAGAAGCATTTCTCTTAAAAAAACTGGCTTTATTTCAGGTTTTTTTAATGAAAATAACTTGTAAAAGATAATTAAAAATACAAGTATTTTGAGCTGTGACTTTAATTTTTTCTTTGAAATTTAAGTCCTATCCATTAAGTTCCTAATAATATAATACATATTGATTAGTTTCATTCATTTCAACCTTATTTTTTAAAATAATAACCATAAATAATCCTAGGATTTATATAATTACTATTCCAGTGTCATGCCATAGAAGAGATAGTAAAATATAGTTCTCCTTTTAAAAATTCAGTTAATTCAGCCTACAAAGACCAGCAATGTCAAAACTTTTCAATTCTGACGTAAAACATGAATAACTCGGACAGTCAAGTTTAAGCAGATTAATGTTATGAAAAAGCAACTATCTATGGAAGAAAGTTCTGAATATACAGCAGAGATTTTCAACCTTTAAAGGAAGTTAGACCCTTTTATGTAGCTGGAAAAAATTAGGGACCCGAAATACTACTTATAAATATTTATGTTGTCCATACATAAATGTTGGCAAGCAAACTTTCCAGAGTTTACACATGAAGCCTATTCCCAGATTTCAAGCCTCTGACACACAAGTAACAGACTACATCACACTTACAAGTGTAATGACTATCTTCTGATAATTAAATATCACTATATTATTTCTAGTGGCTTGATTTATTTTTCTGTCTCTTCCTTCTTGCTTAGATAGTGTTTATTTTTTCAAGTACTAGATCAAGCCCTAACTCCCCCAGAAAATCATCTTTGATTGACTTCCAACTTTTAATGGCAACTGTGATCTGTAGCATTCATTATCTTTTAGCTTGTGAAAGATACTATTCTAACTTTCTGACTCAGTGAGTTATAAGCCTCTTGAAGAGAAGCTGTTTGTATTACAACAATTTCCATTTCCTCTGCATAGTTTATTTATTTTTTTTTTTGAGTTCTGTGTTTTTTTTTTTTTTATTTAATTATGATAGTCACAGAGAGAGAGAGAGAGGCAGAGACACAGGCAGAGGGAGAAGCAGGCTCCATGCACCGGGAGCCTGATGTGGGATTCGATCCTGGGTCTCCAGGATCGCGCCCTGGGCCAAAGGCAGGCGCCAAACTGCTGCGCCACCCAGGGATCCCTTCCTCTGCATAGTTTAAAGGCTACTACAGTCATAACTGGAGTCAAAGCACATTCATTAATATCTAAATCATTTTAATGTTCCCGTTTTGAAAGATAACTCAGTTTTTATATAATCCCAAATATGAGATAATCCAAAATAAATATTTGTTTCCAGAAACTTAAAAGTGTATATTTTTCACTGTACTGATTTATATCTGATCATATTCTTTTGTGTTCTTATCCTTCTTTTGGTTTGTGCATAATGCTCCTACTACACTGATGAACCATGAAAGCAGACAGTGTATGTTTCAAACCCAGTGGGCTCCGGTTAAAGTTACTGACAAATATAATAACCATTTATATTTATTTTATCACTTTGCCCCATTCTGCTTTCAAATGGCTACGTGAAAATGACCCTGGATGAGAGAGGGGTACTTAGCTTTATGCACTGGGTATGTTCCAGAAAAACAAAGAAAAGAAAATGCTGAGAGATGCATATTTTTATTTTAGGCTATCATTAATTGGCTGCTATCCTTAATGATTATTTTCAAATAGTTAATTATTTAGAAAAATGAATAATGGTGGGTGGAAGGAGTCTACTACTTGATGGAATTTAATTTCAATTTAAAATCCTTAGTAAAATAAAAAGAAAAAATGTATATCAGTAGTCACCACCAAATTAGTATGTTTTGCCCTTTGTGGTAGGAATGTTCTCAAGTATGATCCAGGGTATTGAAGATAACTTATGGGCTTAAGGGTATGTCAAATTTAAGTGTAGAAAAAATGGTTATTGTGACAAACTAAGTTCAGAAATGCATTTTGAGGGATGTCTGGGTGGCTCAGTGGTTGAGCATCTGCCTTTGGCTCAATCCTGGAGCCCCGGGATTGACTCTCACATCAGGCTCTCCGCAAGGACCCTGCCTCTTACCTCTGCCTGTGTTTCTGCCTCTTTCTCTGTGTCTTTCATGAATAAATAAATGAAATCTTTAAAAAAAAAGAGATGCATCTTAAAAATTTAGTGGTTTGAGTTCAGGTTTATTCTTGTCCAGTATAGAGGGCAGGGAAAAATTATGTACTAATGGCACCCCAGGTCCTATTTTTTCAATGTGGCTAAGGTGTTTGTAATAAGCATCTGCCATTCATGTGATACTCATCACTGATAATCAGGACTCCTCTATTAACCCAAACTACCATTTCCAAATGTCCCATCCTCAATATCTTGCTTCACAGATCAAAAGGAACTCTATATTTTTCATTTCTGCCCTAGAAGATGATGCATTTCCCTCATTTATATATGTTATCATGTACATATATAATGAATTATATATATAATGAGTTGCATATATGTGTGTATATATGTATATATATAGTTATATATATATATATATATCCATCTATCTCTTGATTAGAGAGCAGTTCACATTATTCTAAGCATTGAGACCATGCCCAAGTGACCAAAAAATTAAAATAAGAGTAATGATGATAATAAAAACCAATACATTTATTGATTTGGCCCTCATGTACTAGGTTCTATGCTCTAATAGTTTATCTCATTTATTCCTCACATTAATACTGTAAGATTTTATTATTTTCATTTTACAGATGAGACTCTCAGATGTTTAAAGAACATTTTCAAAGTGATGTTGGAACTGTGCCATAGAATTATAGTCTTAAAAAAAAACTACGATCTCTACATTACATTGAAAAAAAAACAGGAAAAGAGGAGAGAAGTTAATGAGAAGACATCCTTTGTCTCCCTTAGTAAATTAAAAAAGAAACTTAGTTGATCAAAATATATCAGCAAGCTCCATTTTTCCTTCATATTTTTAACCAAAATAAAGTAATCATATCATCCTAAATATAAAACAATTATACTTCCAATACACAATCAAAAACCTAGAAATGTCACTGACTCTAATCAGTCATCAACTATGTCCTACATACCTCAGCAATTATCCTAGGGCTGAAAATGCCTGCAACAGAGATACCACCAAGGAAAAGGTGGCAACATTTTTAGCAGGAGCAAAAGGTGGGAACAACGATGAGGAAAGTACTTGTCGAGACCTAAACAAAATTTTGAAAAACAGAAAAATGTATATTCACACTTAGAACTTCTGACTAGAACAAGATCAGAGAGAAAGGAAAAGAAAGAACATTGATTATATTTAGAAAGCAAAATCAGCAGGACTTAGTCATTGATTGGATGGAGAGTCTAACTTTTAAATGACTAGGTGGGTGGTGTGGCTGTTGAGATATATAAAAAGGAGAAGGATCATGTGAAGAGTGTACTTTTTCACATACTAAATTTGATGTAGTACACAGATTTTTCAAGTAGGCACATTCAGCAAGAAGCTGGACATATGAGTCTCAAAGTCAGAAAAGGAATCGAGGGTGACACGTGGGGAGTCATTAAAATTTAGGTACTTGAAAAAAAAAAACTTAGGTACTTGTGAAATGCTGATACTTACTTTAAACTTATGTTAACATTTCATTAGTAGAAAAAGTGGGGAATCTAATAATCAGTTATATTAAAGTCTTGGAGTGACAAAAGTAACTTAAAAAGTGGAAACCAAGCTCCTCAGAAGTGTTTTCACATATAGACACTAACTTGGATTAAAACCACTGCCAAAAAAAAAATAAAATAAAAATAAAAAATAAAAAAACCACCCAAAACAAAACAAAAAACTGCCCATGTCTGTCTGCTGAGAGGCCCTAGAAGCAATGACACCTAGGGAGCAGTGGGCAACTGGGTTCAGGTCTTAATTTCCAAACACCATTGCAACAGGAATAGGCTAGAGCTCCCAGAAGGAATTGCAGATTCAAAGGCAAAATAAGGAAAACATAAGATGAACCTGAAGCATCATGTTGTGCCATACAGTAATGCTAGAAAAAAAAAAAAGTTGGAGATCTGCCAAAAGGACTCAGGAATTAACCTCAAAATGTTGACTATAGCTGGAATAAGTTGAGCAACAAAATAAATAATAAGAGTACTGGACTAAAATCCAAGTAATAAAGTATTCATGAGTCCACAGATGTAAATAAATGATTAAATAAGAAAATAAGGAAAGAAGAAGAGGCAAATTTTCCTCACTGAAGAATTTCAAATAATAAATGTAGAAGAAAGGAAAGAAATAGAAAAGTCACTGTTCAAATATGACAGTAATATTTGCTATAGCCAAGCTCCTCTAAAGACTGGTGAAATGAGTGAACCAAACGCTAAAGGTAAACAGGACAGTCAGAGAGTCTGTGGTGAGTTTAACTTACGTCTAGATTCTCTGATACTCTTCCTCCAAGTAGTAGAGATTAATTTCCTTCCTCTTGAGTGGGGTCTGTACTTAACTTACTTCTCATAAATACAATATAGAAAGGGAAAATAGTAACTTCACAGGATAGAAACCATGCAAATACCACCCTAATCAAGTGATCAAGGTCAACATCATCCACATAAGTCATGGTAATATAATGTACCATGATAAAATGTAATAAACAGGTGGCCCCTGAGGGCTCAGTTGGTTATGCCTCTGACTCTCCATATCAGCTCAGGTCATGATCTCTGACCTGGGATGGAGGTTCTGAGTCAGCCTCCCTGCTCAATAGGGAGTCTGCTTCCCCTGTGGTGCTCTCTTTCTGCCCCTCCCCCCACCTCATGCATACATTCTCTCTCCCTAAAGTTAAATAAATAAATCTTTAAAATAAAGGAATGAAAATGGCACTTTACCTAATATTCTTCCGTGAAAAAAAAAAAAACGTAATTCAAGTATAATCATGAGAAAACTTCTGGAAAAAAAAATTCTACAAAATACCAGTCCAGTACCCTTCAAAGTGTCAAGGTCATGGAAAACAAGAAAAGAACACAGCTACCTCTAAGGAGACATGATGATTAAATGTGATGTGGTATCCTGAAAGCCAAAAATATGAAGAGGACCTGAGTGGAAAAACTGGTGATAGCTAAATAAAGTCCATAGTTCAGTTAATAGTGTCATATCAATACACACTATACCAAAACTAATTTCTTTGTTTCGATAAATGTAACATGGGTATGTAAAATACTAACATTAGGGAATCTGGGTGAAAGACATATAGGATCAATGTCTAATATTTTTACAACTCTTTTGTAAATCTAAAATTATTTCAAAATAAAAAGTTAAAAAAAAAAAAGATCTCACTGGTAGCAGAAGATGAGTATAAAGAGCACTAAGGGAATAAGGTATGTCAGGAAATCAAACATACCTGCCTCGTTATTACACCAAGGCCAGATTTCTGCTATGTAAATCACAGTTTTGCAATCGAAAGAGGGTAATGATCAGAAACTCTAAAACACATTAGAGATGACCAAGCAACTTCTGGCAAATTTCAAGTTCAACCCTGTATGTGTAAGCATAGTAAGGGACAATCATGAGTGTCGTTCAAACATTCCCCTCATAGTATTGCTCTTTAACTGGTAACCTTGTAGTTACTCTACGGACACAACTATAGCCTCTCATATAATAAGGACAAATGAAGGCAGGGAACAAGTCATTCATTCATTCATTCAATCAATTATTTATTGCACATTATATGCCAAGCATGATTCTGGGAGATTGGAATACCTTGATGTTATCTAAAGATGGAATAGACGATAGAGACCACCTAATCCCATCCCTGATCATTCGGATGAGAAAATTGAAGTCTCAGGAGAAGTACAAAACATGTTTGTTTCCTTTGTAACTAGGAAAAAATTCTCCAACCTTTAAGGGTGATTTGAGCTCATCATAATGATTTTTTCAGCGAGCTCTAACTTCTAGCAACCTTTATTCCAGGAACTTGGAACTCACACTGTTTAATCTTCAGAAAACCCTTGTTAGATAAATCTTGTAATTGTTCTACTTCTTTTTTTTCCCCCCAGAAGTGGAAAAGTCAGGCTTCGAAAAGGTTCAATGCTTTTCTGAGCTCATGTTAATGAGATAGTGATAAAGCTGAAAATAGAAGTCCCTGGTTCCTCATGTTTGCCTTATTTCACCTCATGTTATCACACTGAATTGAATTCTATTTTTCTGTAGTACTCTCACTATCAGCAAAAGGTGTCCTGAATCACACTGTAAAGCATGAAAGATGGAGACTCCAAAGGAGCATTACTATGTACTTATGAGACTCACAACATGTACCTCATCAAACACTTTTCCTCTCTATTTTTAAAAAATATTTTATTTATTTACTCATGAGAGACACAGAGAGAGAAGCAGAGACTTAGGCAGAGGGAGAAGCAGACTCCCGGCAGGGAGCCCAGTTCAGGACTCAATCCCAGGATCCCGGATCATGCCCTGAACCAAAGGCAGATGCTCAACCACTAAGCCACCCAGGCGCCCCAACATTTTTCCTTTAAAGGACAGTTCCACTGATTTCCTATGACGATCAGATTTCTTAGTCCCTCTGAATCTGAGTTTCCTCATCTCTAAGGGGATAAATAATACCTACCTTTATAAGTATTGTGTGGATTATTTGATATAATGTGTATGAAGTGCTAGCACAATATCCGTAAATGCTAAATTAAGTTTTCTATTTCCCCATCAATTTTAGCCCTATAAATCAAACTAAGAATATGAAATAATTGAGCAAGAATTACTTGTAGAGCTAGGTTAATATGAATACAAAAAAAGGAGGAAATTAAATATTTGGTAAATGAAGTTTTTTGGAAATATTTTGAATACCATAAGTATAGATGCTAGGACTATAAAACATAATCTATCAAACAGTCTGAATCTTTGATCTACAAGAGTCAAAATATGTCACGTGGGGCATTATGAATGGGATTTTTATAAACAGATTAATCTTTTTTTTTTAATTTTTATTTATTTATGATAGTCACACAGAGAGAGAGAGAGAGAGAGGCAGAGACACAGGCAGAGGGAGAAGCAGGCTCCATGCACCGGGAGCCCGACATGGGATTCAATCCAGGGTCTCCCAGAGCGTGCCCTGGGCCAAAGGCAGGCGCCAAACCGCTGCGCCACCCAGGGATCCCATAAACAGATTAATCTAATACAATTATCTGAACATTAATACTTTTTCAATTAATAAATTGAACAGAAAAAAAAATAATAAATAAATTGAACAGAAAAATATGTTTCATTTACCATTTTGTGTATTCACTAATAGGACCAACTATAGAAGACCAATGGAATATATTAAAAACAATTCTGTTTCTAATTTTCAAGCACATGGTATAAAGTATTTTAGAAACTACATATGTGTTAAACTTCATATTTTTCTTAACATTCATCCAAGGACTTCCATACGATAGGATTTAGAAGCCATTTTAAGTAGGCTAATCATCCCCCTTTCAACTTTTAAACAGGAAATTTATTTATAAACCTAGCTCTTCATGGATAATAGATGGGAAATTCAAATGATTTATCAATAGTTACAACACTTCCAGTTTTACAGTTTAGTCATATTTTTATTTCAAACATTTCTTTTGGGAAAAAAATCCAACAGTGACAATCTTGATCTATAATTTCTGAAAAGAAAGGAAATAATTAAGCAACAAATAAAAATTATGTGGAAGGAATTTTTTAAAATATTTTTCAGCAAGTGCTGTGGGTCAGCCTGCAATAGGATGGTTCAAGATCTACTGCTCATCATAATGAAAGGTGAAAGATGCTAATCATCTTTTATAACTTTAGAATTCACAATTAAAATCTAGCCGTGTCCATATTTAGGCACTCATGTTTCCCTAATTTTAAAAAATGCACCTGTAGCAGAATTTTTTCTCCAAAAGGGCACAGCCAGCTGGAGAAAAGAGACAATTAAGCCTGATTGGATGACTCAGCAATAAAAATAGGAAGCTAGCTGGATGAGAAAGGATGAGCTACAAAGAACTAGATTGTCAGGAAGGGGATCTTTGGGAAAACAACAACAACAACAAGGAAGTGAAAATAAGTCCATCAATGCAAGCAAACAGAGAGGTTAAACTTTTCAGCTAAAGACAAACCCATTCTCAAAATTGAAAGGGCAGGCAAAGAATAATTTTACTCACAGTTAAATTGTGTATAAGATTATACAGTTTTCAATAGCTCTTAAATATGCTTCAGTAAGTCGTCAATAAAACAATAATAATACCAAGGCAAGAGTATAGCATTATCAAGTCATCTAAGCCTTTCCTCAGTCAGATAATAGCAATATGTTGCTTCCTGTTCTTTCCAGGGACAAGTGTCTGATCTTTTTGCAAGGAACATATTCCCTTCCTCTTCCTCCTCTTGTTACCTCCTCCTCAAGACTCATAAATCCATTAACTTCATGATTACGTGTATCCAGGAAGACTTGCTTTATCCTTCCGATTGGGTTAGCCTTCCTTAATAAATATGTCACTTTTTAAGTGTCTCCTCCTACTTCAGAGTACATAGCCCAACAGTATATGTGTTTAATTTTAATATTTTTAACATTTATCTCCTATGCTACTATAAGAGCCATCAGAAGAGATCTTGTGCCTGTTTCTTTGACACAGTATGTCACTTTTTAAGTGTCTCCTCCTACTTCAGAGTACATAGCCCAACAGTATATGTGTTTAATTTTAATATTTTTAACATTTATCTCCTATGCTACTATAAGAGCCATCAGAAGAGATCTTGTGCCTGTTTTCTTGACCACAGTATGCCCTGGGTAGGTACACAGTCAATGTTCATTGGAGAGTGAACAAATCCTGAATGAAGAATAGTGAGGCAGAGATGTGATCCTGTGTGCCACTGATTAGTTCCATTAGTTTGGACAGGTTCATTTTGCCTCTTTGTGTCTCAGTTTCCCCTCAAATCACTTTTCTCTCTAAAATTCTAAGTTTTAATAAAAAAGGTTATATAATACCCTTTTCTTGACTTAGTCATTAAATTCCCCCAAAACCTTAACATTAACTACTCTAATATTATTATCCTGCATTCATTCCTTTCTCATTCTCTATTATTTCACTGAAATTGAATAAAGGCAGTTTTTCTTTGCAAATAGAAGAAATATCTCCTAGTAACTGAAGCGAAGAATACATCCTATTCTAATTCAAAAGAGTGATGAGATCATTTAAACACTCATTCGACAAATAAATCTACCGAATCCTCGAAATAGTTCTAGGTGAAGGGAACAAAATAGTAAGTAAAACAAAGCCTCATTTTTCTTAGAGCTTTCATTCTAGGGATAGTGGGGTAAATATGTGATACATGAAGCTACGATAAGTGCTATCAAGAAAAAGTGAAACAAAGAGGATGAAAGGTGAACAACAAGGAAGAAGACCACTACTTTATCTAAGGATAGTCAAGGAAAATCTCACTCGTAACTTGACCTTCAGATAGAAATCTGAAAGAAATGAAAGATGAGAGAACATCTGGCAAAAGAACATTCTGGATAGGGGAAAGAGCTGATGCAAAAGCCATGAGTTAAGGGCATTCTTGGCAAAGTTCAAGGGACAGCTGGGAGATGATGTGGTCAGAGGGAAGTATATAAGGACTATGTAATTGGAGACAAGAATACAGAGTAGTTGGAGAGTCAACTAATGTGGGACCTTATGGGTCTATTCATGGGATTGGAAGCCACTGGATGATTTGGAGCCATAAAGTGAGATAGTTTCACCTAGGTTTTCAAAGGTGTGCTCTGGTAGCTATATGAAAAAGTCAAAACGGCACAAGGATAGAGGTAAAGAAATCACTTAGGAGGTAACCCTGGTGGGAGATGATGGTAGCTTGAAACAGAATGGCAAAGGTAGAATTGGTTAGAAATGGTCAGATTCCAGATATATTTTAGAATAGTCAATGGATGGGATATGGAGATGGTAGGAAAGAGGAGTGAAGTAAGCAATGGATCACTAGAGGCAGGGAAATGGGCTATAATTGATCATGGGGATCAACACATCTATCTCACTTGCAGACTCAAGGACGAGCAGAGGAAAAGAGAAAAGACTAGGTATCAGTTTGAGGGGGGAAAAGTGGAATATTTAGAGAAAAATTAGATGTCAGAGGAGTTTTATGGATAAAACCTCCAGGGCCCAGTGGAGTGTGTAGGGCAGTGCTTAGACAAGGTCATGGGATGAAGTCAGGATGGTAGATTATAGAGCCATAGGAGGATGGGGAACAAATGGTAGTCTGTAGCTTCTAGGGTTTATAGAGGTAAAGTGGGATCCAGGACATCCTGGAATTAGTCCGGATGACATGTCTGAGTGTGGTGAGGAGGCTATGAGTCAGCTCTGGCGGGTGGATGCCTTTTTTTGCCAGAAACCTGTGGTGCTCTGAGATGATGAGAATGCACATGCTCTTTCTCCTCTGCCCTCAAGTTCCTCACTAAAATATTATCTTTGGTTTTCCTCATAGAAATGTATAACCAATGAGCATGTAGCTATTTGAGGTACTGGGTTACAGGTTAGTAATAGATAAGCATTTATCTGCAAGTACAATTAGTGAGGGTTTACCTTCTCCTACATTGAGTGCAAAGATAAAGCAGGCCACCCTAGTTTCTCCAGGTTTGCCTTGAGCTCACATTTTTCTAACACCTCACACCACTGCGCTCCATGAACTAAGCACAGGCACGTATTATAAAGCAATGCATATTTAATTCATGATGGTTCTGTTCTTGATTAGATATGAAATTGGAAAAATACACAGAGCTCTAATTAAAATCTTTCGCTCTAAAATCACAGAATAGAAAACACTCCTAGCTTAGGAAGGGGAATTTTTTTTAAAGTTAAAACTACAGATTTTTTGAAGTCCAAAAGGGTATGAGAAACATATCAACAATATGTTCACAAGATATATCAATACAATGCAAATAAATTTGTAAAATGGCAGTAAGCTAAGGCTTAATTAGGGTACTTTGTGAAATGTATTACCTTATTACGAACACCTAAACATGATAAATAAATATTTTAATGCATTATTAGGCCACTATTTTGATTCACCTGTATAGTTATTACTCTGGCCTTATTTACATACAGGGCATATTTACAGCAAAAAGAAGAAAATTTGGAATGAGATAGGCAAAAATTTTGTGTTTATGAATTATAAGATTTCTTCAACATGCCAAGCAGTGTGTTCAGGCCCTGTCCTGGGCTTTTTACAGATCTATTAGCTCATTCAATATTAACATTCCCATGAGTTATCTATTATCCCTACTACATAGGTAGAGAAATAAAGGCTCAGTAGAGTTACAGAGCTCAGAAGCAGAAACAAAATTTCAACCCAATCATGTGTACACTGATCACATCACATTGCTGTCACTTATCAATTTTATGATAATTGTGAAAGACTATTCATGTCAATTGCAAATAAACATCTAATAATGCTTCTTTGTTGTAAATAATTGCATGACTATCTAGACCAGCAGTTCTGAATATTGATGTGGAAATCACTAAGATACCACAGTCAGCAGTGGTGGCTCCCGGAAACATCCTTTAATAATCACTTTTGAGTGTTCACCATGCACCAAGTATTGCTTAAGTACTGGGAATATGCTACTACTAATAAAAGAGTTTTTATTATCAACAGCTAATATCTTAGTGGAGACACAGAGAGTAAAAAATCAGTAAACACATAAAACTATTCTAAGTGCCAAGAAGTAAAGACTCGTAACATGAAAATGAATGTAGAGAAGTAGTAACATTAGCTAAAGGGGTTCAGGATATATCTCTCTAAGAAGATAACATCTGAGCTAAGATTGGGGAAACAGAGAATACAAGCAACAAAAATTCCTCTCAAAGGACCAAGCAAGATTCAAGGATCAGAAATAAGTCTGATGAAGCTAGTGAATGGTCTGGAAAGGGGGAGAGTGATACAAGCGGAGTCTGAGAGGAAAGAAGGGGCCAGATCACACACAGTCTTGGTGGTCATGCTAAAACATTAAAGCTTTATTATCAGACATTGGAACTTTTTAATCAGAAGAGTCAGAAGAATTACAGGATCTAATTCAGAAAAGAAGGAAATATAAAACAACCTCACAGGAAAGATATTGTATATATTATTATATCACAAATTATAAATTATAATATACTATAGTATTGATATGGTATATTATATAATCATTAATATATTATTAATTATAATTTTATGAGTATACATACACACACAAAGAGAAGTGTGCCGTGTGTGTGTGTGTGTGTTGTGCTTGGACAACACAGATTTAAACTGTGTGGGTCTACTTATATACAAATATTTTTGGATAAATACAGTATAGCACTGTAAATGTATTATCTCTTATGATTTTCTTAATGGTATTTTTCTCTAACTTACTTTATTCTAAGAATATAGTATATAATACATGTTACATACAAAATATGTGTTAATTTACTGTTATTGGTAAGGCTACTAGTCAACCATAGGCAATTAGTTAGGCTTTTGGGAAGTTAAAAGTTACATGCAGATTTTCAACTGCACAGAAAGTTGGCGCCCCAGCCCTTGCACAGTTCATATAAATGTATACATATACACATACATGTATATATGATAAACTGGATCCATTCATTTGCCTACACTTCTACTCCAAATATACTTCTCAAAGTCAAATGTCTAAGAGCTGATGCCGAACAAGATGACTATGCCATTAGGCAGGAAGGAATTCTGTAATTCTGATAATTCTGATTTCATCTTGTTCTTCCCCTCTAGATGACAGATTTCTTTTTGGTAACTGACACTGAAGTGTAGAACCTGCAAAATCAGCCATTTATCATTCCAAGTCACTAGAAGGCTTCATATCTGAATAGCAGGAATGTCTCCTCTTACTAAGTTACACATGTGTCATTTCTCTCCCAGAATAATTGGCACATTATTGTCTGTGATCAGTTTGCATCATGAAAAAGGAACGTATGACATTTCTCCCATTCTCTTGATAAGTTGCTTTAGACTGAGCAGTCACTCCAAATGCTCCTGTGTGGACCAGGTACAGCCATAGGGAATTTCTTTCACTGATCTGAGGCAGAAGGAGAGTTTTTCATCAACTGTTCATTATGGCCTCCTATATTTCTCGTGTAACATGAATTGTAATACTAGTAGATGATAGATTTTTAAGCCCTTTATTATCACAATAAAAATTTAGCACATCTACTTTGTACCATATACATGTTCTCAGAAGAAAATAAATTCCTTGCCTATAAAACAAAATCTAAGAACCACTGATTTAGGGTATACAGTCAAGATAAATACAATCAGGTGTATTTTTAACCTAAGAATATAATGTTTAACTTCAGGTAAAAAGGGCATAATGGGAAATAAACATGACTTACTTGTTTGAGTGGCAGAGAAGGTATTATAGTTTCCTGATTATTATTATTCATGAGTTTGTACATTAGACTACTGTCATAATTCCAAATATGCTTCTTTTAAGAGATTTATTTATTTATTCATGACAGACACAGAGAGAGAGAAGCAGAGACATAGGCAGAGGAAGAAGCAGGCTCCCTACAGGGAGACCAACGTGAGACTCAATCTCGGATCCCAGAATTAAGCCCTGAGCTGAAGGCAAATGCTCAACCGCTAAGCCACTCAGGTGTCCCCCAAATATGCTATTTCTTAAAAGAGTGATCTTTCCATGGTTTTATAAACCATTCACAAACAAAGTATCAATAACATTCTCAGTCTATTTGTGAAATTTTAGATACCTTTACTCATTAAATATATCACATTTTATTTGTGGAACCTATGAAAGTATATGGGAAAAATGAATATATGAATTGCCATAGCAGATTAGAGACCTGGCCAACTAGCAGCCTCTTGGACATTTCAGTCTATAAGAAGCACTAGAACATTGTTAACACAAATATGGAATAAAATGTCAGTCAACTAATGTTTTCAAATTTGGTTCTTCTCCTTATTTCAAAATGCTGTCCTTGGAACGTCAAGGTAGAGATTTCTTTGAGATGAACTTAAAAAACAAACAGCAACAAAACCTAAAAAGTTAGGGTCCTCTAACATCACTGAGTATTTTACAGGATGCCTGTTAGCAGACCATCAGAAGTCTGAACTTGCACCATGCAGTCCATGAGGTCACTTACCGAAAATATTTGCTACTGTTATTGCTTTATTATCTAAATTGTAAACTCCTTCATATGGCTCTCAAAAACTCACCTGCTTTGAAAAGAATTGCATAAGTAAAGAAAGAACAAAAGCTACAGACAAGTAGGAACAGATTTTTTCTGAAGTTTTATAGACAATGTTTGGTGAATAGAAATATTAATAAGCAAGTAACTTTGTATAAAATGCTTATTAGTGGAAAAGCAATTCCTCACTACCCCTCACTGAATACATTTTGAATATAGACTTAAAGAACAGTAGTTTGCAGATGCCTTGGTGGCTCAGCGGTTTGAGTGTCTGCCTTTGGCTCAGGGCATGAATCCTGGGGTCCAGGATCAAGTCCCACATTGGGCTCCCTGCAGGGAGCCTGCTTCTCCCTCTGCCTATGTCTCTGCCTCTCGAATGAATGAATGAATGAATGAATGAATGAATATTAAAAAAAAAAAGAACAGTAGTTTGAAGAAGCCCCAAATTATTTGCTTTCATAAGTCACAGCATAATATACCTGATAAGCTAGGAAAAGAAGAATAAGGATCATGGAAATCCAAGCTTGGGAAAGCTATTTGAGATTACCCAATTCGACTTCTTTTTTTTTTTTTTTTTTTTTTGAAGTGAAGGAACCAAAACCAGAGGAAAGAATCTAAAAATATTTTCCAATCTAAGAAAAGTTTCACTAATTTTATCATAAAAGTAACTATAGATTCAAGAAACTAGAGGCATTAAAAGGAAAATATTGTAGTCACTGGAGAAGCATAATCATGATGGAATGACTGTCACTGGAATGTGTTTTTAATTTCTCAAGGTTGTTTAATGCTCATAATGTTACTTATATTATCTAGTCATTTTTTATTCTCATTGTGCCGAAAAATTATATTATATCAAAGAAAGTGCTTTATATGTTACAGCATATGTACAATACTGAAAACTTAAAAATTGAACCTCTAGTATATGCTTAAATATTTGGAGGAAGAAAACAAATATTTGTTTTCAGCTTCCTTTGAAATGTGTCAAAGACAAAAATTGATATGTGAATAAAAAGATAAATATATTACACAGCAATTGTTAATTTAAAAACTATGTAGGAAATATATAAGTGCTCACAGTTGAAATTCTTTCAATATTTCTGTAAGCTTGAAAGTTTTCATAATACTTTGTTGAGAAAAGTTAAAAGTTTAGAAAGATTTGCTATTCTAGAATCCATTGTAATTGCAGACATGAATCTCAAAATTTTTCAACTCTTTAGAGGGGTCCATCATTTGTTGATCTACAAAGGGGCATGAAAAGGTATATATGCATCTCTACCTAGACATATAAAAACATATTCTTGATTATTATTCTTTTTGTTTACTACATAACATTCACTAGATATATTTCATCCAGAAGTATTCCTGTATTGGCAGATCCACACTTCCTCTAGGTGTCTGGAGAATGTGGTTAAGAATTAGCTGGAACCATGTCTCTTTTGAAAATGGTTATCAGTATCAGAAATGAAAACACAGTACAAATTTTGCTTTACAAGTACCAATTTAAAAAATGGAATGAAAAACATTTTGGCTAGTACTGTCACATTACCTTATATTATTTCCCTCTGAAAGTGCTGAGTGAGAGGTAACTAAAATGCTCTATTATTCTATCATAATAAAATTGTTTAAATAATTTAATAAAAATAAGGCCCTAGACTTCCTGAATATATTTTGCATTCTTGTAAGAAACAGTTTTGACTTTTCATGTGCCTCTTCCAGAGTATACAAGATCACATACTGAACCTAAGTGTTACTTGGTTTTATAACCAAGAATTATTTTCGTAATATTTTGTATACAAAAGGGGCCAACTGTATGTTTGGCAATGCAAATTGCCTATACTGATTGAATGTATTGGGTGAAACTAACCCAAAGCACTGGGAATTTTACTTGTGGAAGCCAGAATTTAACAAGCTAGTTGTTAAAATTTTAAATGGCTATAATTTAAGCCATGGCTAGTTTCGAATTAAGCATGCAATGTCAATTTAATGATGCTTTTTCATGAAAAAGCTTTCTATCATGCACATGTTTATTGTGTTTGCCTCGTCCTTCTACATAGATATAGCTGTATGAAACAAATAAGCCATATATCACAATTTCCCTGCATCCGTAAAATCATGTAAGTCACATAAAATAATGCAAGTCATGTAAATGCAAAAATTAGGATGAACTTGTTGTTTCATATTACATCATACCTATCTTTGAAATGAAAAATCTCTCTATAAAACATTATTCTTTATTTTGAAACAAGGCATACATATCATTCTGTTTCTGATCATAATGGAGTAACAAGGACCAAGCTTCCCTTCCTGTCGTAAGCCACTAGAAAACCTGACAAACTGTATGAAACATAGGTTTTCAGATACTGAATCAAAGACAGCACAGAAAAATAATCCCTAGAAGAAGAGGAGTAAATAAAGCGAGCCCTAACCTTGCACCAGCTCCCTGTCTAGAAGAATTTCCAGAGCATAGTGCAGAGAAAAAGAATCCAAACAGAGGTCAGCATTCTCACAGAGTCAAGAGACAGGTGGAGAGACAGGGAGGTCAGGGTGAGGCAAAATACCAGAGCTGAGGGAGGTGCCCAGAGAGAAAGCTCAAAGATCAGCAGAGGAATTCCTTTGAGTCTTTGGCTAAATATTCATCTGCACAGCATGTGAAGTCACTACAAAGGCCAAGGAAAGAACGATAAAACAAGAGTCAATGGAACAGAAAATATATGATAAAATAATGGCCAGCATTTTGCAAATTTGATAAAAACTACAAATACACAGATCCAAGGCATTCAACAAACTTCAAGTAAAACAAGAAAAGCATCCTAAGGCACATAAAACTCATATTGTTGAAAAGCAGGGATAAAGAGAAAATCTTTAAAGCAGCCACAGACAAAAGTCATTACCTTACAATGGAACAAAGGAAAGAATGATATCAGACTTCTCATCAGAAACAACACATGCAGGAAAAAAAAAGAATCGAGTGATATATTTATAGTACCAAAAGAAAAAAAAAAGTCTTCCTAGAATCCTACATGTGTGCAAATATTTTTTAAAGATTAACAAGATAGGAAACAACAAATGTTGTAGAGGATGTGGAGAAAGGGGAACTCTTATACCATTGGTGTGAATGCAAGCTGATGCAGCCACCTTGAAAAAAACAGGATGGAGGTTCCTCAAGAAATTAAAAACAGAGCTACCCTATGACCCAACAATTGCACTACTAGGTATTTACCCCAAAGAAACAGATGTAGTGAAACAACAGGGCACCTGCAACTGGATGTTCATAGCAGCAATGTCCACAACAACTATACTATGGAAGGATCCAAGATGTCCTTCAACAGATGAATGGATAAAGAAGTTGTGGTATATATAATGGAATATTACTCAGCCCCCAGAAAGGATGAATAACTACCATTTACATCGATGTGGATGAACTGGAGGGTATCATGCTTAGTGAAATAATTCAATCAGAGAAAAACAATTGTTATATGGTTTCATTCAAATGTGGAATATAAGAAATAGTTCAAGGGACAATAAGAGAAGAAGAGGAGACTGAATGGGGAAAAATCAGAGAGGAAGACAAACCATGAGAGACTCTTAACTCTGGGAAACAAACTGACAGTTGCTGAAGGGGAGGTAGGTGGAGAGATGGGGTAACTGGGTGACAGGCATTAAGGAGGGCACATGATGTGATGAGCACTGGGTGCTATACTATATGTTAGCAAACTGAATTTAAATTAAAAAAATAAAAATAAAGACAAAACAATGAGTGCCGAGCATACAAAAAGAGAATTTATCAACAACTAACCAGCACTACAAGAAATATTAAAAGAACTTCTTCATATAAAAGAAAAATGATACCAGATAAAAATTTGGATCTACACAAAGGAACAAAGAACAGCAGTAACAGAAAGTATAAAAAGGTATTTTTAAACTCTTTTTAAATAAATACCTTAAAAGACTAGAGCATAAATAATTACAATATAGCGTGCCATTTATAATGAACATAGAAGTAAACAGCAGCAGAAAGCCGGCAAGGAAACCCTGGAAATATACTATTTTAAATTTCTTATACTGTGGGATCCCTGGGTGGCGCAGCGGTTTGGCGCCTGCCTTTGGCCCAGGGCGCGATCCTGGAGACCCCGGATCGAATCCCACATTGGGCTCCCGGTGCATGGAGCCTGCTTCTTCCTCCGCCTGTGTCTCTGCCTCTCTCTCTCTCTCTCTCTCTCTCTCTCTCTCTGTGACTATCATAAATAAATAAAAATAAATAAATAAAAATTTAAAAAAAAAATTTCTTATACTGTATGTGAAATTATGCAATATTATTTGAATGTAGACTGTGATAGGGATGCATATTGTAAATGTTAGAGCAAGCATTGGAAAAAAAGAGACATTACTAATTCAACAGTGGAGATAAAATAGAATTGTAAAAAAATTTAATATAAAAGGAAGCAAGGAGATAGGAACAAAAAAAAAAAAACAAAATATACATGGAATAAGTAGAAAACCAATACCAAAATGGTAGATTTTTTTTTCAAAATGGTAGATTTAAACCCAATGATAGCAATCAAAATATTAAATGTAAATGGTTAAAATTAAAAGGTAGAAATTACTAGATTTGATAAACAAAAGCAAGACTTAACCATATGCTGTCTACTCATTTGAAAATAAGAACTCAGGTTGAAAATAAAAGATGGAAAAAGATAAGATGAAGTGGCTACATTTACATCAAAGTAGATATCAGAGATAAAAATAGTCATTTTATGGCGATAAAAGAGCAATTCATCAAGAGGACATAACAATTTTAACTATGGATAAAATTCATAGCACAGCTTCAAAGTACATTTAGTAAAAACTGGTAGAACTAAAAGGAGAAATGACAAAATTACAGTTGCAAATTTTAACCTCTCTCTTAAGAATCACCAGAACAAGCAGTCATAAACTCAGTAGGGATATAAATGATTAGAATTACCACTGTCAGAAAAAAAAAAATAGAATTACTACTGTCAATTGGAGATGATAGAACACTCCAACCAATAACTGCAGAAAATATATATTTTTAAGTGGATATAAAACATTCACTAAGATATCCCTATTCTAGGCCATTAAGCAAATAATAAATTGGAACAAGGCATGAAATTAAACAAAGACTAAAGATATAATAGTAATAGGAACATTTACCAATAATCTAAGAATTGTGTTTGATTTTTAAGTATTTTTAAAGAATGAATTGTTTGAAAAATGAAATCCAAACAAAAGCAATGCATTCTAAAGAAAATGGACACATTATGAAGCATTCTCTCTACCTGGTTGTATAAAGCTTGCATTTCAAGCGTTCTCAAGATTTCAGTACAATAAATTTTTCTTATACAAAATTATTCCGATTATATCATATATTCATAACACTTTTTATTCTCTACTTGATTGGGCAAAAGTCAAAAAATTAAGCATTATAATTCTCTTTAATGTGGAAGATAGGAAATTAAATTATGCAAATATCTATCCACATTTAATAAATTATTAAACTCACACTAAATCTGATGTTTTGAAGCTTGGAAATCCGTACTTCCATTAATAGAATGATTTAAATTCCTATTAAGGTTGAGTTCACTTACAAAAACTAAGTAAAATAAAGATTGCTTTATAATTGATATACCCATGAGGCATCTCTGACTGAATCACCCGTGATAAGTGCCTGTTCCTTCTGGTGCCTAAAGGAATGTCCATCAGTTTTAAAAGTACTTTGCAAGCTTAGGAAGGATGTCATGTGATAGTAGCACTATTGTCACCCCGTCTCATCTCTTGTCTAAATTATAATAATGCCACTTAATGGATGTTCTACCTTAAATCTTACCTGCCTCTTTTTACAAACCATTTGTATGCTGGTTTCAGTCATATTTACATCTATGCAACAGGAGAAAGGGGGGAAGACATATTTGTTACGACTTTGGGAGATGCAGTGTGCATGAATTTAAATCCTTGCACTGTCATTGACTAGTCCAGTGCAACTTAGGTAAAGTGTTCACCTGTCTGTGCCTCAGCTTCAATTGTTTAAGGAATAATGATACTATCTACTTCATAGGGTTCTTTAGGGGATTAATAAAATCAATATTTGCAGTGCTTAGAAGAGCATGTAGTTTCATAGGAGCATTAATGTGAAATAAATACATTACATTGTTGCCTAAAACCATTCAAATGTTTCTTACTGTCCTCAGAATACTCTATGCTCTTTAATTTGACTTTCAAAATACCACCTTATCTTTCCAATCTCTTCTCTTTATACCCAAACTATGTAGTCTTTGTGGACTACTTGAAAACACTCTTAAATGTCTTTTCACTTAAGAAATATTCCCTTGGCTATGACATCTTTCACTTTTTTCTTTAAGTCCTACTCATCTTATAGGTCTCAGTTCAGATATCACTTCCTACAAGAAGCCTTCCCTAGCCCCCAAAACTGTGATACATGTTCACAGAGATATCTGTTATTTCTTCCATCACGGGGCACTATATTTTTATTCCTTTTAGCTTATATGATTAGACTGTATGCTACTTAATAATGGAAACTGTTTTCTGTTTACTGTTGTAATCTATATGCATAACATATACTATGAATCCATTACACATTAATCATGAAAGAATGAATAACCTAATAAATGACACAGTGACTATATCATAGAAAACTATAGCATGTTTCCTCCATCATGACCTCATCAGTAGCTAGAAGGGTGTTTGTCTTAAACCAAAAATATCCATGAGAGAACCCAATGGGATCATGAAGCAAGTCCATGATTTTAGTTTGAATAGATCCAGGTGTAAGACAATTTAGCCACAGGCCACCTTAGTGATCATTTGACACATACTCTGCCTCCATGTGTCAGCTATTCCAACCCCTAAAGTAATGCTATTAAGCAAATAGCTCCAGCTCTCTGCCTTCCAGGTACATAGTGGATCATTCTTCTTGACTTTTTTGTGGCTGGATGAGGTCATGTGACAATTTCTAGCCAAAGAGTCATAGAAAGTGAAAGTAATATATATCACTTCTGGTCAGATTACAAAAATGTCCATTAAGACCCTACATAGTGGGACACCTGGGTGGCTCAGCTGTTGAGCGTCTGCCTTTGGCTCAGGGCGTGATCCCAGGGTCCGGGATCGAGTCCCACATCGGGCTCCCTGCAGGGAGCCTGCTTATCCCTCTACCTATGTTTCTGCTTCTCTCTGTGTCTCTCATGAATAAATAAATAAATAAAATGTTTTTTTTTTAAAGACCCTACATAGGGGATCCCTGGGTGGCGCAGGGGTTTAGCACCTGCCTTTGGCCCAGGGCGCGATCCTGGAGACCCGGGATCGAATCCCACGTCGGGCTCCCGGTGCATGGAGCCTGCTTCTCCCTCTGCCTATGTCTCTGTCTCTCTCTCTCTCTCTCTCTCTCTGTGTGTGTGTGACTATCATAAATAAATAAAAATTAAAAAAAAAAAAGACCCTACATAGCTTTTTACCTCCTTGTGAAAATGACTGGCAATCATTAAGATGCAAGCCGCTTAGTCAGTCTGCATCCAGGTGTCAGGCAACAAGAAGCAAGACTGCAAGCCAGCCTATGATGCATATGTAGTTAGTGGAAGCAACATATAGACCTTCCCTGCAAGAAGCTACCAAGATATCTTGGGCTGAGTGATAACACTTTCAACACTAAAAAACAAAAATAAAATTTGGTCTCCATGAAACCATTAATAACTCACAAACCACACACTGGGAAATACTGAAAAAGATTTCTGAAAACTCTTAAGAGTTCAAGGGAAACACTCTTGATTCTGTTTTGCGGGCCCAAGTTTGTAACAATAACATGCCTGCATGACTGAACTGGGAGGGAACTATTTTGATTATTTTCTTTGGAAAAGAAAATTGAACATCTTTTTTCCTTTAGGAAAATTTTAATAGCATAATTTGGAAAACAACATTTATAGAACCTATAAAATTTTATTATATTTTAATTGCATTTTTAACACAAATCATTCATTTACTTTATATGTCAAAGTAATAGAATAAAATAATTATCACCTGGATATCTGTATTAGGTAAAAAGGAAGAATAACTAATCTGGTATCTTTGGTGTGGCAAGTTGAGTAGGTTACTTTGCCAATTTGGAAGTATTCTATTTTGAATTTAGTCATCTCACTAATTACTTTTGTTTTTTTACACAACTTTTCTTCTCTATTTTGAAAGGCAGAAATAAAGTAATACAGCAACTAATGAACAGATAAAATCAATAGTTTTCCATCTAAGGAGTGGATCACATTGGTTTATTAATGCCCAATAATCCATTCCTCAGTTGAAGGAATAATGAAATGTATTATACCCAAAGTCTTGAAATAGGCTGCATTGGTACTATGCTAAGGCTTTCTGGTGTGTGTGTGTGTGTGTGTGTGTGTGTGTGTCTCCTGATAAGAGAATTAGATTTCTTTTTCTCACAGTTGTAAAAAAAAAAAATTATAGACATGTTGTTTACACACTTTTTATCAAATCTTCCAGTGGGAAACATGACAGAGGAAGACAGGGGAAAATCCCTGCTTCCATAGATGTATACAGGTGATAAGGGAGGGACTTGGTTTCTCAGTAAGCAAGGAAAGGAGTTGATTTTCTGAAGGCTAACGTCACAGCTAGAGCATCTGATTCCTCACTTCGAAGAACAGAGGGTGTTAACTAGCCTGAGGCTTGGAGTGATTCCACTGCTTGCTGTTTCTTTCAACAAGAGGGACAACAGCACTGCCACCACAACAATGAACACAACATCAATAAACAGTCTTACCGCTGATGGGATTTTTGAGAGAGTCTTTGGTAGAAAGAATATACTCCTTTTGCATGTTAGACTCTATCAACACATGGGTTCTTTGGAAAGAAAACTAAAGCACTATGTGCAATAGCCACCCATGCTACCAGAGCTTCTGTGTGGGAGCCGAAGCGGGGAGGCACAAAGAAAATGAATATTATACTTATGCACATAATGTGGACACAATGCAAGCATTTTGAATGGAGCTGGTGTTGCCATAATTACAGAATAGCTGATTTGCTGAATGAAACTCAGTTTCTTGATGTCTCTTAGGGATTGTTCACTTAATTGTGATAACGCATTTTCTGGTTAGAAGTTCCATACAAGAACATCTATACTCTATAGAAAAGAGCAAGAAGGCAAGTGAGAGAGAAGCTAGGTTCTTTTTTTGTTTTTTGCTAAATTCTCTCACTAATTGCAGACTTTGGAATACTGTATGTGAAATTTAAATATATTGTTCTTGAAAATTTTTCAACATTTAGGAATCTTTCATAAACGTGTATGATCTGAATGAAATGAAAATGTTTCATATTCTAGTGTGAGGAAGTCCTTTTGAAATCTCAAAGCAGTTTTGATATTATTTTAAGTAAAATAGTATCTCTGTTGGTAAAACTCAGCAGATTTTAGGAAAGCATGGTATTTAATAGCCCTTTTTGTTTAAATGACTCATCAAAGAATGGTAGATACCTGGCCCAGATACCACCAATCTTCACTCCTGTTCCATTAGCAACTTTATAAATTGATTGAACTTTGGGAGTCAGACTGAGCTGAGATACCACCTCAGAATCATTCCTGAATTCTTCCATTCAATAATTTCCAATACATAAAAATGCACACATATCTGTTATGAGTGTTGATCTCCTTTTCTAATCCTTCCATTAGATTATAAAATCTCTGTTAGCCATGGTTGTTGATGATCTATCTTTGCATTCCTATATGTAGCAGAGTGCTCAGCATGAGGCGGGTTGCCAATTGATATAATATTAAATACTATATTTGGTAATCATATAAAGATATAAAGTTGGCAAATGAGAAGTTAGGTAAGTATTTAACTACCTACTTTCTCATTTTTATTTAGAAGAGTTAGTATGTAATTACATATATTAGTGTTTAACTGGATATATAGAATCATGCATTTGAGAAATGTGCGACTAAACAGAATTCTTGCAAAAACAGTAGTATTTTGCTAGACCATGTGCTAACTGGAAATTTTTTCATCCGAAGCCACAGAATCATCTTCTAATTTCAAGACACAAGATTTTTGGAACATCTGAAATAACAATTCAACTAAATGGGAAGGGGGATGGTTGATTTAGTTGGTAAAATTCCCAGCAATAACACTTACAAACATTAAAACATTCATCTTTGATATTAGGCAAATACTAGTAATTTGGCAACAAGGAAAGACTTCAGCAAAAGTGTAAGAGATTTTTTTTAAATTGCTTGCTGGCATCCTCCTGTCTCTTTTGCAACCCAACTAAACTTCTTACATCTCAGTGGAACCCTTCTCTCCTACAAAGGCATCTCTCACTCAAGTTATCATACTATCATTTTCGTATAGAGAATTGCTCTCAATGACTTGAGAATTACTCTCACTACCTGCCAACCAATAGCCTGCTAAAATGTCATTTGGTAATGGCTGAAAGCATGTTTGACTGTCTAAAGGCTACTCTTGAAGCTGAAAAAGCCATAAAACATAAATGAAATAATTCTCCAATAATGAGATTTTAGTCATTAATATCATAATTTTCAAAAAATGTATGCCAACACAAAACTAGTCAGTCATCCAGTACTTCAGAGTCTGTTACTCATAACCTAGCCTTGCAAGTCAGGAGATAGAATACATACACTAGTTTTGGAATCCATATATGTTCTAATGTTATTCTAAAGTTAATACTTTATGTGAGTCTAAATTACAATAAATCTAGAAATTCTTCAATAACTCTTTCCTAACAAATTACTAGCATTTTTGGTAATTTCTGTCATTATAAAATTATTTTGCTTCTACAGCAAATATGTCCAGAGGGAAGAGGGGAAGTAATCTTCTATTGGGTTAAAGACTATCTAAGACAGCATTTCTCTGAATTTCAGATTAAATAAAAAGGGGGAAGCATTTTAATTGTACAATATTATTAAAACCTACACACTTGAACGCTTATGATTCACTGCCAGTTAATTGGAAGCAGCTATTCTGGACATTAATCTTCCTCTTCAGTATCATAAAGATGAATATTTTCACACAATGGAGAATTCCCCCCATACTCAAATACTATAACCTCCACAAGGTTAGTAGATACCCCCAATAGTACTGTTAGATACTATTAGGCAGTTACATTTCTTGGATTCTAAATTACAAAGCACATGCTACCACAATCTAAATTCTACCGTTTACTCTCTGTTATGATTTAAAATATTGAGGAAGATGGGAATTTTATTCTTGCTGAAATTCTATGAAAAAAATATTGAAAACGATTTAACTGACTAAGTATATCTTAATATACTCTTTTAGGCTTCCCACATTAGAGTTTACAAAGCCCTTTTACATGAATTTTCTCTTCAAGTATAAAACAGCCATATCAAGCCAACTAAAAGCCATCAGCCAGATTTTTTTTAATGAGAGAATAGCATCTGGAAATCACTTGCACAAGATACTCCTGATTTTTATTTTAGTTAATCTGAATTTCTTGTATTTTGTATGTTCATCCAACTCCTATGTCCACAAAAGTAACAACAAGAAAGCAGAATATTGAGATAATTAGCACATTATGGCAAATATTCCCATTGATGATCAATCTTAATGGGAAATCCTTTTTGAATTCACCACTTCTGATGAATACGATTATATCAAAATAGCTATTCTTCCTCTTTGCAACTGCTTTAAACTATATAGAACCCTGAGACTAGCTTCCAGATTCCTTATTCAATGTCTACTTTCACTTTAAGATGTAATAAGAAAAGATTTTGACCCTCTTTTAAAAAAAAATGGCCTAAATGGCAGGCTTAACTCAAAATAGCCACCAGAATTATATAACCAACCAAATGTATTTCGTTTTCACACTAAGACACGACTCCTCTAATACAAAATCTAAAGTGCATACATCAGCAAGACAGAAAGAGAAGTCAAAGTAGGTCTTTCTCAGCCATTATCCAGTGTGATTGAGGATTCTAATTTTATTTATTCTTGAGCTTTCATAATGGATATGTCTTAAGAAAACTGACTTTCTGTGACAATTTCTAATGTATTTCAATGACTACACTTTGCCCAATGAAATAGGTAACAACTACTGCTTTTGACATAAGGCAAGCATAACTTTGTTTCCTAAAATGTTTCAAATTAATTTAAAAAATCTTTGACATTGTATCTAAAGTAAAAGATAGGTTTATCATATACTGATAATAAAAAAGCACCATTTTTCCCTTTATGATTAGATAAATATATTTGACATTCCCTTAGGAGTGAGCTTAATTTCACTTCATTATTCATAATAATAAAATATTCTCAGGTGTCCCTGTAACATGTTCCAATTTATGTTATGTCTCATCACACCTCTCTTGTTTGTATACAGGTGCACTACAATATACAAAACCAACAAAAGTGACCCGTTCAATTGAGATAATTACCTAGATAATTAAAGTAACACATGTTTATTAGGAAACACTCTGGAAATTGAAACATAATTCAAGTTTAAACCGGAATCACATCATAAATGTGACGTCCAATACTCACGAACCAGTGGCATTCGCAATTTTCACCCTAACAGCAGGCAGATGAGCAGAAAATAGTAGTAGCCATAATACATGTAACTGTGTGCACAATGGAAGGAAAAACTGAGACTTTTTTCAAGAAACTTCAGATAAATCTGAGGCTGAATGCATTTTGTCCTAAATTATTTGCTGATTTATTTGCTACTTCAATTCTCTACTCAGTATATTTCAGGCAGAAATAATGCATTAATAAAATTTATTCATTTCTTTTTTTAAAGATTTTATTTATTTATTCATGAGAGATACAGAGAAAGAGAGAGGCAGAGACACAGGCAGAGTGAGAAGCAGGCTTCATGGAGGGAGCCCGATGTGGGACTCGATCCCGGGACTCCAGGATCAGGTCCTGGGCTGAAGGCAGCACTAAACCGCCAAGCCACCAGGGCTGCCCTATTCATTTCTTTTAAGAGAGACAGAGAAAGGATGTGTGAGTAGGGGAGCCACAAAGAGATAGAATCTCAAGCAGACTTCTTGCTGAGCATGGGGTCTGATGTGGGGTTGGATCCCAGGACCCTGAGATCCTGACCTGAGCCAAAATCAAGAGTCAGACACCCAACTGACAGAGTCACTCAGGCACCACTATAAGGGTGTATTTTATAATCTTGTAATTCCTCTATTATAAACATGAAAAATATAAAAATTGAGCAATGACTGGCATTGGTTTGAACTAGGATGATGATAGGGAAAATTCAGGGAGAGTATTGGTATTCAAAAGACCTTCAAGAAGTAGAACCAGTAGGACATGATTACTGTTAGCAACAGAGATTGAAAGAGAAAGATAAGTCAAGGCTGCCTCTTAGATTTTAAACTGATAAAAGGAAATGAGAAAAGGAAAAATATAAAAGGAAACAAGAGAGAAGGAGAAATGGACATCCTGAGCTTGAGGATCTCAAGAGATATCTTTATAGATGTCACACACTCATTTAGACTTTGAGACAAGGGTACATAATTTGAAACTTTAGATATGAGTCTGGCTGTTATCAACATATAGCCATGGAAGTATATAAAAACATGCAAAATAGGAACATAAATTGGGCCAATAACATAGACTTAATAAAGTCTAGTGTTTTAATCTTAAAATAAGAGTCTGAACATTTCAGATATGATCTTGCTTTTTTTAATGTTAAACTGAGATTTCCATGTCCAAAGCATCAGAATTATACAGATCTGCTGTGGTGCACTGAACAAAGAGAATTCATAAAATTATGTATATCACCTCTAACACACACAGACATATACCCACATACACCTTGTTAATCTCTACTTAATTGCCTTCACCTCACAACATTTTATATCCAAATAGAACTCATCACATTCTACTTTAGAACTTCGGAGTATCTGTTAAAATATCATCATAAAAAATACACAGTATAATAATTCTCTTAGAATAAAAATAATTCCTTAGAGAAGGAACTTAAACTCTTTGTTTCACCTGAGGAGAAAGCATAGATAAAGAAAAATCATTTTCGCATATATAAATATCCAGAGTCGTCTATTTTATCTCGACATAAATAGCCAAGGAATTAGGTGAGTTTAGGAGAGTGCAAGGGAACAATTTCCAAAGAAGACAATTTTGTTTTTTTTAGAATATAGAACCCTGAAGTAATACAACCAATAGAGGACACCTAGTGGTCTTTAGCAGAATCAATATTTGCCTGCAGAAATATTAAGCAACTCACTACACATGCGTAATGATGTTGGTGTCAGCAACTGTGTTAATCTGAGAAATATGACATCATGAATCTTATTATAGCAATATTATATATAGAGACATACATCAATGTAAATGTTTCAAACAATTTCCATGCATCTCATTCCTTTGAACTTCACAGCTGTTCCATTAAGTTGTATAGGCCTAAATAAGTCACTTTAAAGGCTTCTCCCTGGATTACATGGAAAATAAAAGGCACAATTTGAATAAAGTCCTACACATATTAATTTCCAGTATAGGGTTCATCTCACATCACATTTGCTGGTATGAAATTCAAATCTCAAATATAACTGTATCAGTAATATCAATATTAGTATATATTGTATACACTGACATAGTACATATATTATGAATGTATCACTCTTAATATGCTAATATTAATTATATCAAACATAATTGATATTTAAATTATAAAACATTACAAAAAGACTTCATATAAGACCTTCTCATATTTTATTATTAGCACAAACAATTCAAGGGTAAGAGTTCTTGGCAAAGTTAAATCTCCCTTTAGGTAACTAAACAGTGCCCTGCTTGGCGCTGGCTACATGTAAGAAAGGCAAATGAGTGATACATTCGTCTCTTAACTGTTATTATTAGGTCCATCCTCAGTGACCTCCAGCCCTCTTCATTCTGTAGCACTCCAAAAGTAACCTTCCTGACTAAAATGCCTCAATGACACTTTATTAGGTCCAACATCAGCACAAATTCATGTCTATGCCCCCAAACTCACTCCGCTTACAACCTAGACTCTGGAGGTGCAGCACTCCTGTGTGTGCTAGGCTGCTTCACAGTGCAGGTCTTACTAGAATGCTCCTTCCTGCCCCATTTTGTTCAGCTGGGAAAATCAGACCAGCTTTGAAACCCAGTTCAAGTATCTGTAAGCCTCTCCTCTTGTGCAAAAAAGCTGTGTTGTTCACTCCCTCCTTTATTCTGCTACTTTCCACACCATCTGTGATTATTTGCTCACATGTCTGTTTTTCCTACAAAGCTGGGATCTGCTTTGAATTCTCTCATGCAGCATCTGCACATAGAAGCTACTCAGTAATTGCTCGCGAGTAAAGAATGAATATTCCCTTGCAATTATTTAATGGATTTAGAACATGGAGGATTGCCATGTATTTAGGGAATAGGCATGCTCTGATGACCTTTCTGAACTCTGTGTTCATGTGCAAGGAAATTCAAAGGCAAAGTTGACACTGCCTGTTTTCCATAGACATTTATAGCCAGCCAAAGAAAAGGAAAACACATATAAATAAGCATTAGCAACAACACTATCAACACGAACGATTCCAAGAAGAGCCAGCAGAATTGCCCAAATTCTGACCATTACAGCCCAGTCCATCAATGTCAAATATTTTCTGAAGATGACTTTGAGGCTAATTTTTAAAGGAGTGATAGAACAAAAGAAAACACTTTCCAAATTTGAGGTGTGGCACATGCAAAATTACCGAAGCAGAAAGACTCATTCTCTGCAAGAACTGTAAAACTAAAAAACAAACAGGAGAGAGTTGTTGGGTACAAATATGAAGTGACAGTAGTGAAACAGGGAAACAGTTTGCTGGAGAGCCTTGAAGGCACAGCAAAGAAATGCAGATTTGATGTGATAGGCTATAGAGAGCCTCTCTTAGTTTTAATAGGGGCTAGGTTTAGGAAAACACTGGTGTTTGCTTATAGCAAATCTTTAGAATTTGATGTGTTTTCTGAAAAAATGAAAGTAGTTAGAATATGTATTGTGTAATTATAGATAGGCAATTTACAGCAAGAGTTAGTTTCTGATTTAAACCAATTAAAATGCTAAAATTAACCAAGGACAGAAACCACAGTCTGCATTAGCTCCCTGTGGAATAAATTTCCTTATTGATGCTGTGTTGTTAAACATAATTTGTATATAAACCTATCTCTGAGCTAACATAAAAATCTAGTATTGATTGCTAGAAGAGCATCTCAATGTTGCAAACATTACTCATCTAAAACTACTATAGACATATATGAAGTTCAGAACCATAAGCCCTCTTCCTGCCTCAAAAATGGATCTAGTTAATTATGGTATTTCTAAAATCTACACAAGGAAGATTTAGGGAACAAGAGACAGTAATACAAAATAAAATATTATATGTGTGTGTCCCAAAGCCATAGTTATACAAGCATCATGCATTTCCCACACTTTTTTTTCACATTGCTCATGAAGAATTTACACTTTATGTGACACTGAATCCTACAGAAAGATAACCATTATAGAGAAGCATTTCTCTTTTCAATTACTATTTCCTAAATCTCAAATAATATCAAGGGTTATCCTTCTTTGATAAAATGGCTGATATCAGCAGCTGAGGGATTTAAGGTTCCTAGAATTTTTCACCTTTGCTGGCTGAACAATCTCCCATTTACTAACCTCTTAATCTACCTTTCATCTCTTCTGGGCTTGTGATGGTCCCAAATTGTTACTAATATTCTATTTTATTTCCAGAGATTTCCTCACTTTGTTTCTTTGAGGTCACAGAGAATGGGTTCCCCCCTGTGACAGGTGATAAAATAACACTCCAGTTTGAGTCACTCTTTACCTGAAATACAACATTAACAACAATGACAAATTAAGGGATTTTTTTTCCCAACCAAAATACAAGAGTGGGAAAAATATACCTTGGTTTTCTGGAGATTATAGGAAAAGGAATGTCCTGGCCTGATTCATCTAAATTGCCACAGATTTTCACCTCACCTGGCAATATATATATATATATATATATATATATATACACTCTCAATATAGCATCAGAGAGCTCTAATTTTGCGTCTTAAAGCCATTGATCTTATAATTGCTTTGTGAAAAGTAACTTCCTTCCTGACTCTTTAATTCCATGTGTTTCATAAACAAGTTGGTCAAATCACCTCTTTCCTCCTACATTAGCCACTACATTCAACTTTAGTAATGATAGTAACATAAGGACTAAATTTTAAAGTTTCTGTATTTCATTCACAATATTTCTCTAATTTATTTGGCTTTGGCACTTCTTGTTGTTTTTCAGTTGAACTAATTCAGACCGAAAAAAAATGTATCATTGAAGATGGAAGCAGTTTCCTATAGAAGGCAGCCACTTTCTTTGGGAATGATTCATTTAGAACAGTGGCAGCTTCCAGACTTCACACATTACTTCCCCAAATTTGCTGAATTTAGCATTAGCCAGCTTGGTACTAAAACACTCGGAACTCAAAGACATGTGGGTGAACTCACATCTTCCTCTGCAGTCCTATTCCAAATGCTCACTGAGCAAAATCTTCTGGTTTATTTGTTGTATTTTTACATGTAAACATATCCTGTTGGGCATTTATAAAAATCAGGTAGAGATTTGCCAGTTTGGAACCATTCAAGTTTCTCTGTGCTTTTGGTGTGAATCATATAGGTAATAAAATAATGAATTTGTATTAAATTCTGGATTAATTATTACTGTTTCTTCTTTGTTTAGCAATATTTCTAACAGGCATTTAATATCCATGATATATGAGATTTTACACAGGATATCATATAATCAAGAAAACATTCTTCATTTAAATGAGCTTACGGTTTATTCATCATCAAGGTCATTCGTTTATGAGAAAGATCTTGCCAACTCACAACTCTAGCCTCAATGTGTTTGGATACCAAATATCTGTGAGTGCATATTAAATTGCACTTTACAGTAATGATGGCAGTGAGCCAATAATCCTGAATTATATCATGGCATCTTTAAAACACCATCATTTTACACAGATCTAGGTGACTATAACTGCTGCCAGGAACCAGAGGGCAACAGTGTAAGGAGTGTCCTCTTCTGTGACTGCATGGCCTGCCATTTTATCTGATAGGATACCATCTGTTCATCCTGCTGCCATTCTCTAGGGTATTTGGGTTAAAGCTACAAAACATTGAAAATAGTCACATTGCCCACTGTATTTTTAATTGCCTGGCTATTTATAGCAGTAACTTTTCCTTTTACAGGATATTCGTTAAAAAAAAATGTTACTATGTTTTAAGAGTTAAGTAAATGTTCAACTCTTATGTTGCATAGACATAATCTTAGTTAAGAAAAGTTTCCTACAATTTCTTATTCAATCTATAAAATGGTGGAATATTAAGGTATTTATCATTGAAAGAGGGTATGTTATAGTAAGAAGCTATATAGTTTTGTGGTCAGGAGCATTTGCTCTGAAGTCAGACTGCCAAGGTTAGAATTCTAGCTCCAGCCTTTACGAACTCTATAAATGTGGGCAAGCTACTAGGATTATTAGGAAAATGAACAAATCCATGTAAAGAATAAAAGACATTATTTAACATATAATAAGCCCTCAATAAATATTAACTATTATTATCAATAATCATCTTGGTTTGATATTAATCTCAAATATAATAAAGTTTAAGAACCAAACATTTATTACATTTTAGATGGAATATGCTATATAGAGACACTTTACAAGATGAATCCAATTTCTGAAATATGCTTCATTTGATTTTGAATATAATCCATATCCATATTTTAAGAATGTTCCATTTTTATGCCTTTCAGCAGTGTCTTATGCAGTGTTTTATTATTGCATGTCATTTCCTGAAATCCTGTGAACCAAAATGTCATTGACAAGCACACACAAAACACTGCTACAGTCTCACAGAAAGCAGAGCTAACGTTCACAGAAGTTCCATTTTAGGACTTGTTTAAATCTAAATTCCAAAACATAATTCTTCCTAAAAATGTTAAAAAGCATTTCTGTAGCGAGTAAAGCAATAATTAATCTATTGCCAGTACATTGTTTTCATGAGTCTAGGTTTAGGCACTCTAAGTCTTTTTGATCTTTGTTTTATGCAAACAATAAATTCAGGTTATAATTAATTTTAAAAAGTAGACTTAGCAGGAAAATCAAGTCAAAAAGGTTATGAAGCAGACCCTGAAATTAAGGACATAAATGTCTTTGCTCGGTGATGGTACATTTAACTCAGATCTTTGGAAACTCCAGTTGGCTGAGTCCTTTCAGGTCCCACCAACTGCGTAAGAACAACAGATGCCCTTTTTAGCAAAATATTGGCCAGATTCATTATAGTTATTCACTGTACTATTTGTGTTTTCTATGTAATAATTTCCCTCCTGGGTATGCTGTTTTTCAGTATTTTGAAATGAATTAATGGGGAGAAATTATAATAAATAATTATAGGCAAAAGCATAACACTGAGCAAATTATGCTAAAATCAGTCTACATGTACAATCGGAAATACTTTTTAAAGTATGTTTTCTTCAAATGCAAATTCTCGAAATTTCAATATTAGAGGGAACGTAAACTAGATTATCTCATAGAACTAATGATACAAAGTAGACTAGCAATCAGAGCCTACACATCTTTGTCAAAGATGGTACATGATGCGTATTCATGTTAAATAAAAAGAAACTTCCCATGGTAAAAGAGGGATTGCATTGGTTAGGATAAACATTTGTTGATTAAAGAGGATTTGTTTTTAAAAAGAGACTTAACTGGCATAAAACAATTCTTTTGCAATCACTATTTTTTTCAGTTGATTCAAATCCAGTATTTGATCATACCTTTTGAAGATAGAAATATATCACTTATGCACCAAAAGGAATACATAGAATTTCCTTCTTGAATTTCATAAAACTCATTATACATAGCACAGGTGTTCGTCTTAAAAGTTAGAGTTAACAATCTTATGATATATAGGACTTTAAAGAAGTAAAAGATATGTCTTACCTCTTCCCACTGATGTATGTATCTAATTAACCTTGAAAGTCGTAATAAACGCAAGAGACTGAGAATTTTTGTAAACCTCACAATGCGAAGTGCCCTGGCTGTCTTGTAAACTTCTGAATCCATTCCTTTTTCTACAATGAGAAAGATATAATCCACTGGGATTGATGAGATAAAGTCAACCACAAACCAGCTTTTTAAATAATTCATCTTGATCACTTTAGGGTCCAGGATGATTTCAGAACTGTCTTCATTGACAGTGCCAGTCCTAAAATTCATTATCAGGTCCAAAAGGAAAACTGTATCTGATGCCACATTGAAAATAATCCATGGTGTTGTTGTTTGTTCTGTAAAGAATGTGATTCCAACTGGTATGATGACCAGATTTCCAACCATCATGATAAGCATTATTAAATCCCAATAAAACCTACAACAAATAAAAAAAAATCAGATTTTAAGATATAGACAATAACCAATCTTCCCACCATAAAAATATTACTGACTTATGGTTAATAAATGAGTAAAAGAACGAAGTGTTTGTTTTGTAAATAAGGTAAAGCCTTCAATGGCTATAAATTTAAATCTAAGTAAAATTAATATATTTCTAAAGCACAGCATTGTGTTTATAGAATTCTAACAATTATTTGATATGAAGTGTTACTGAAATGAATTCAAGAACACTCATTGCCCCATATATCCGGTAAAAAAGCAAAGACTGCCTCCCCCATATTAACATGTAAGATATAGATGGAAATAAAAGAGAAGTATAAGACCAGGAAAGCCACCTTAAAAAACCATTTTTGTGAAGATTCTTTAGAGACACTTTGAAATACCTTATATGTCAAATTACCCCATCAATCATCAATTAGAATAAATACTAAAATGCTGGTACACTAAAAATATTGGCACTAAAAATTTATAGTATCTCTAGGAGTACAGATTAGGTCAACCATAAATTGCAGGCTAGCCCATGGCTTTACAGTACTCCAAATATTTATGTTTTCTTCTTTTTTAGTTAGAAATGAGAAAACTAATTTTGTTCTGACGCTAAAAATTGAACAGACCACTTTAGATTTTAAATTAGAATCTACCCAAACTCACATTTTTATCACTATTTCAATGAACAACTACTTTAAATATATTCCCACTCTTTTTTCAAATAATTCTTTCTTAAAATTTCTGACAATTTTCAACACGTCTATGACTACTAGCTACTTTTTGAAACATCCTTACCTCATCTTATATTAAAATTGGCAGAAAACCAATATAATATAGTATAATATATTTAATAGAGTATAATTAAGTTCATTGAAGATTATTATAATATCATTTTCATGCAGTTTATTTAAAATCTGTTGACACTGTAGTGAACTGACTAGGTAATAGACTACTTATATTTGTTCCAGTATACTTATAAAAATGAAGAAGCAGATCAACCATTACAACCCTATAATCATGAAATAGTCTCCAAAATCATGAGTTACTTCATCCTAGTCATAGGTATACTCCTCTGGCAGTTTTGTTGTATAAATGAGGTAAATTTCTTTTTTTTTTTTAAGATTGTATTTATTTGAAAGAGAGAGAGCATAAGCAGGGGATTGGAGCAGAGAGAAAGGAAGAAACAGACTCCCCAAGCAGAGCACGACTTGGGGCTTGATCTCAGGACCCTGGGATCATGACCTGACCAAAGTCAGATGCTTAACAGACTGAGCCACCCAGGTACCCCAATGATATAAATTTCCATGACAGAAATTTCTGTTAACCAAGATATCTTTATCTTACATTATTTTCCTACTTAGACTATTTGAGCTACATTTTGGCAAGGTATACAATTGCATAAACCTTTCAGTTACTATTACCCCTGATTATGAATGACTTGGGATAAAAGTAGTAGTGCAAGAAGGAACTATAATAGGGCTTCTCTCCCCTTGTCTCCAACACCCAGGATTATGTAAAAAAATAAATGTTTCTCATGTTGAAGATTTCATCAGTCTTTGTGTCAAAACGTACCTACACCTTTATGGACAAGTACATACATACCCATGTCAATCGTATATCATGCACTGTCAATTTCAATGACATAACTTCTCTTTTATCCCCCTCCTCTTTTAATGGAAATGCAAAATGTGCCATTTAATACACCAAGGATAGGGGAGAGATGTAGAGGAGATGCAATAGTGTTATAGCTATTTCACAAAGAAGTGACATCATTGAACTCTAAAATGAAACCATGTATGTCCTGAGGATTTTCACTTTTCTGGACACTGTTATCAGTCTCTTCTGTGAGCTCATCTTTCTGCCTTCCCCTTGAAGGCTATTCCCCTGGGTTTCACACATAGTCTTTTTCTCTTCTATTCTACACATGCTCCTTGAGCTATATCACACACTCATCCATGTCTTTATGATTAATTCATAACTAATGATTCCAAAAGCTCCACCTCTGGTCCATTCCTGTCTTCTATGCCTCCTAACCTCCTCATCAGCAGCCCATTGAATCTATCCTCATGCAAATCTCACACACACGTCACAGCAGGCATATGCTCAAACTCATCACCTCCCCTCTTGTATAGATTTCTCACATGTTCCCTATGCCAGGGAATGGAACAACTCTATACCTTACTTGCAAGCCAGAAACCCTGGAGCAATCTTAGAAAACTCCTGGCCTTAAATCTACTCAATCTCACATTCGGATCAGTCACCAAGACTGTGGTTCTAACACCTACGTATAAGTTGTATTCATCCATTTGCCCTTTACAATTCCCACTGCAACTATCTTCAAGTAGAAATTCCTACCAGCTGTTTAATTTGGAGACAAGTTATTTAAATTCTCTAATCCTAAATTTTCTCATCTGTAAAATGAAGATTATTATAGCACTAAATGTGTAGAGTTTTACAGATTAAATGAAATGATATATGCAAATCATAAATCTTGGCATTTAACAAACTGTGGCACACAATGCTGGTGGCCTACTTAGTATTCATGTACCTTTCCTTACCAAAAGAAAACCAATTTTGGGGGAAGCAGCCAGAAGCCCATTAAAAAATACTTTCTTTTACAGACATCCTTATATTTCTCTTATTAAGACAGAAGATATTTTTAAAGAAAAAACATATTTTATCCCTCTTACTAAATAGAAATGAAGAGGATAAAGTGCCATCTATTCATTGTTGGAGCAATAATTTTTATCACACCATAGCTTTTTATTAGTGGTACTTATTATGGTCTGAAACCATCAGAAATCTCATTATCAATATAAAGCTCCATTAAACCTTATAATTTCCTTTTAAAGTATCACTGATTCTATTTTACAGACATAAACACAGATCTTGTTATAGACTTTGCATAATATAACACTTTCTTCAGTTAACATGGATTCATTCCTTATCTAGCCAAGGAAAATACAGTTGTCACCCACTCTAAAAGTATGATATAACTTCTGTTTTTTTCAGCAAAGAATATGTTCCTGAAAACTGACCTCATGAGACTCTCTTGCCTACCTGCCCACAAGTTTCTTTTCTTGACTCTCTGTTCTGAAAATGTTGCTTGAATACTCAGGCTCACCCTTTTCTTTAATTTTCAATTTTTTAAGTCTTATACATATCATTATGGAATAGTCTTTCCTATTCATTCCTCTTTCTATTCCCGCTGATATCTAGTTTCAGCAGAACTAGTTCTTGCTTAGAATAGCTCAAGTCTCCTGTCTCTGGAATCTGACCAGTTTTACCCATCAATCCCAGAGCAACTTATCTAACACATAACTTGGCAGGTCAAAAACCATCAATGACTCCCTTAATTAAGTAAAAATAACTCAGCCTTGTTTTCAAGGCACTCTATAATATAGCCTCCTCCTCCCTTCCCAGCCTCTTCTTTAACACGCTATGGCAAGAACATCATTTCTTAAGTGAGAAAGTACTTATTCTTACCTTGCCATCAGGCTCACCTAGGTACATGTACAGGAAATACAGTTTCCTCCAGCCTATTTATTCTTTTTCCTATTAGCATTCTATCTACCTTCAAGCCTTTTTCTGATACTGAGTTTCTTATTTTTTTTTAAACCCCAGAGCAATATATATTTTCAGCATGGTTCTTATTTTTCCTTTTGATTACTAATTATTTTTGTTTTCTTTTTTTAAAAGATTTTATTTATTTATTCATGAGAGACAGAGGGAGAGAGAGAGGTAGAGGCAGAGACAGAGGCAGAGGGAGAGCAGGCTCCATGCAGGAAGCCTGATATGGGACTTGATCCCGGGTCTCCAGGTCTCCAGGATCACGCCCTGGGCTGAAGTCGGCACTAAACCACTGGGCCACCAGGGCTGCCCAATTATTTTTGTTTTCTACATCATTCCTGGATTTAAATTCTTTTAAAATTTTACTAAGTTTTTAATTTTAATTCCAATATAGTTAACATAAAATGTTATATTAGTTTCAGGTATACAATATAGTGATTCAATAGTTCTATGCAGTGCTCATGGATTAAGTTCTTTGACGTTCGAAACTGTATTTTTATCTTCTGTTTAACTTCTACAGTAATGTAGATATCTATGATAACAAATACTAAGAGATAAATTAATTGAATTTTTAATAGAAACATACACTCAATGGGTATATTTAAATAAATCCTTTTTGATAAGACACAGAGTCATTAATGCAGCAAATAACTTCTTATATTTTATATAACTCTGGATTTTTATTAATTGAGGGGTTTTATAACATAGAAGACATTGTAACAAATTAAAAAAGGAAACAAAGAGATTAGGAACATGTTCTGAGGTTATATAGCCTGAAAACAAAAGCAGTTTTGGATTTGACACTTGGTTTGGTATATTATAAAATCCATCTCCTTCTATTCATCCTGCTTTAGAGAGAATATTTGTAAAGGATATTGGTTGGACTTTAAAGGCAGACTAGGGTTCAAATCCTAGTTCCATTAGCTCTAGGGGTTTGGGTAAGGTATTTAACTGCTGTGAACTTCAATTTTCTTCTACTACTCTGAGTTTCTCTGCAGGAAGATTGTGTGCAATGATGTATGTAAAGTGTACAGAACCTGTTATATATAGAAATTTTCTCAAAAAACAGCAAAGTAGGGATCCCTGGGTGGCGCAGCGGTTTGGCGCCTGCCTTTGGCCCAGGGCGCGATCCTGGAGACCCGGGATCGAATCCCACATCAGGCTCCCGGTGCATGGAGCCTGCTTCTCCCTCCGCCTGTGTCTCTGCCTCTCTCTCTCTCTGTGACTATCATAAATAAATAAAAAAAAATTAAAAAAAAAAACAAAACAGCAAAGTAGAGAGGGCACTCACTGGGAAACCACAGTCTTGACAATTACAGTAATCACCTAGGTAACCATTTTTACCTTATACTCAAAGTGGATAAAATAGACAAAATAAACGTATTTCAATTATCATTACTGTATCACTAATCACTATAAGTTTAATTACTAATAAAATAATTACTTTTCATAGACAAATTATTTTTTATGTTAAAAATCCATTTACCCCTGTGAGTTTTTAGAAAAGAAAAAGTAGCATTGTAAAGATTCGTCCATGATATTAAACTTCGAGGAACTGAAAATTCAATCATGCTTCTTTCTTTCTTTCTTTCTTTCTTTCTTTCTTTCTTTCTATCCACTTGCATATCTCTAAGGCTTGTGGTAAATAAAGACACCTCCCCTCCCCAACCAGAGTTCTCCAAGATCCTTCAGGTTTTCCTACTCACTTATAGTAGTTTTAGTAGTTGAAACAATCTGATGACAAATATTTCTAGCTTATTGACTTAAAGAAATTTAAAAACTACCACATTTCATAACTAGAGGTGCGTGTCTTCCAATGTGTCTAACTATGGAGTGAAAGATTCTCTTCTCCCTTGCTCTGATGAAATAAATATTTGTCGTTAAATGGAACTGAGGAAAGAACTTCTGGTTATAGCCTGGAAATGATACCCGATTTATATGTAGTTACTATTTTACCTACGGTTGAAGTCAAATTATCTGAACCTGTCCTATTATTCACTTAAGACTCATTGCTTAAAATTATATTTTTGGATATGCACCATAAATTGGACAGTTTATAAACCAAATTATTTATCAATCTAAATAAATAAATAAATAATTTTCCAGCTGAATTTGCTTTTTATTAAACACACAATCCTTGCAATTATTTTTCAAATTTTATTTAAAACTGTCTTAATCATCAAAAGTCCAATAGCCTGATTATTAGATACCTATCTTTTCTTTTGAATATCATCGAAACTAAATGTTACATTAGTATACAACACAGTGATTCAACAAGTCTGTTATGCAATGTTCACAAGCATAGCTACCAACTGGCATCATACAATGATATCACAATACCATTGACTACACCCCCTATGCTTGGAACTTTTATCCCTGTGACTCATTCATTCCATAACTGGAAGCCTGTAACTTTCACTCCCCTTCACCCATTTTTGGCACAGATCTGTTGAGAAATGAAGTGCCTTCTCATAAATGCTATGTCCTCTTTATAGTACCATCAGTGGCAATTCACCGCATCAAAACTCAAGCAGCCAATACCTGAACTCTGGTCTGAAGGGCTCTCAGACATCTTTCGTCACCATATAGCCCTCACTATTTACAGACCACTCATATTAAGGTTGATGTTGTATAGGATGTATGTCTTTTCTAGGCTTTGCAAAGAAGTTTTCTTGATCAGGTCTGCTGGTCTAATGCCTTAATGTTCTGCAGGGCCACATTGGTTGTCTATGGGGAGTGTGGAGTGAAGATATCAGAAAACATATATAATTCAAATTAGGCAATTTGAAGTGAAAATACGCTAATTTTCTTAATACAGTAAAACCTTGCTAAGAACCTAGATGTAGGAAAGTTTAGCCTAACTTATGGACAAAACTAAGTTAAACCATATTTGAAGACATTTGGAAGTTTTCAAGTAAATATAGCAATTTACCCAATGAAAATATGAGATGGGTAGGAGGTACATTATATTTTAGTTAATATTACATATTAAAATCAGCTAATGGTATGGGAATTTAATTCCTACAATCCAGGCAAAAGCAAACATGTTTTTCTACCTCCCTCCTTCTTCTGCAATTGCACTTAACCTTTTCGCTGCCAACCCTAATGGCCTTATATTGGTCCATCAGTATTTTATAACTTTTGAGTTCCTATTTGAAACTCTCTCAAACCTTTGGTTTCTGTGATTCTGCATTTTCATAGTTCCTCACTCATATCTATATATTAGCAGAAATTTATTTTCCTCAACCTTTCCTGACTCTTCTCCCTCCATTAAAGTAGGTACGTGATCATCTCACTCAGCTTCCCAGCCCTTCATCACTCTCTTCTTTGGTCACATCAACCCCCAAATGCTAATATGTGAACATAATATGTCAATTTAGTGAATATGCTCGCGTAAGTGATTCTTAAATCTATCACTGTCCTTAACTTGTGAGATGGAGTTACACATTTCTAACTGTATTCACCATCATTAATCCCAATGGAACAGCCATCTCTCAATAAGGTGAAATCCAAACCAATTAACCTTATAGCCTAAAAATAATTTTCCCAATATTTTTATTTCTATTTATTATAGCATGGCATAGCGGTAGCAGTTTCTCCTTTTTTTTTTTCTTCCCTTTTTTTCTTTCAGCCAGCCATGAGGAATAAAACTTAAAAATTATCCCTGATTACTCTGTCAGCCCAGCTCTGGCACTTGATCATTTGCCCAGCCTTACATTCCTTCTAATACAATAGTTTTCATACTCAGCTTTTTGTTTTGTTCCATTGCCAACATCCTTTATGAAGTTTTTATTATATCATTATTCTGCTTACTAATTTTCCCGTTTCTACTTGCCCTAGTAAATTACTTTCTATTTATATCAGACTTTCCTATTGCTTGCAAAATGAAATGTAATCATTCAAAATATCCAGTGTGTTCCAATTCTATATCTTGAAATTTATCTTTTTTGTACATATATGGTCCTCAGCTAAATTTAAAAATACAGTTTTCCAGATTCTTTGTTTTTGCCACTATCCAACAAATGCCTGGGATTTCCTTCTCCCGAACCCGAAAATCAACTTTTATATTTCCCTCTGCAACTGCAATGGTCAACTTATATGTCCCGCTGGGGTTCATCTCCCAGCCTCTAACTCCTATCTCAATTTCTCTATGTGACTTTCAGCATTTGAAAGCACCTACTAATGAACAGAGAATATCCTACTAAAATATGGTGTCAATAATAATTTGATAGACCATTTAATAAATAATGTCTGAAATACTGCTTTTGCACTTATTCCTAGCTAAACTATATGCCAATCATTATATTTAAATTGACTAGCAAACAGTATAAGTACTTCTGATTCCCCAATGACCAATCATATCAATCACATGTATGTTAAGAATAGATTATTACAGGGATGCCTGGGTGGCCGGGCAGTTGAGTATTTGCCTTTGGCTCAGGTTGTGATCCCGTGGTCCTAGAATCAAGTCCCACATTTTGCTCCTTGTGGGGAGCCTACTTCTCCCTTTGCCTGTGTCTCTGCCTCTGTGTGTGTGTGTCTCTCTCTCATGAATAAATAAATATTTTTTTAAAAAAATGGAGAGATTATTACATTATAAGATTTTAATTAAAGTATATGACCATTTTTTTTTCCTTTAGATAGTTTGGAAATTAAGTAAATATGAGCCTTTTTTATTCATCCATGAGTAGTAGGATTAGATGTATATTTTTTAACTATTCTAATTTTCTTGTTTTAGACAACAGGAAGAAAAATGTCATTCAGGGTATTTTCATTATATTACTCAAATTTACTTCAGAGGAAGGCCACAACTTTCATTCTACTGAATCAAAACACCTGTTGACTCCTAATTCATGTCACACATGAAATTTTATTTTTGTAAATCTATACAGAATGGGAAAGAACTCCCTAAGATTAAGTAGTTCTACGCTGCAGTTTTCTATCTTTATGGTGACATATAGATTTTCCATAAGAACAAAAATTCTTAATTATAAAAGGTGAGTACAAAATATATAAAATAGCTCCTACTGCTTAACTTAGAAAAGTCCAATCTAAAACTATTTCTTAGCTTCTTAGTATTTTTGTTTGATTTACCATAAACTGATTTTTAAAAGTTTTGTTCTCTACTCTGACTTTCCATATTTCATTCCTTTTTAAGGAAAGTATAAATACACTCAGTGATCATGTCAACCAAAATGTGTTCTAGCGCCTTCACCCTAGTGTAAAATTCATTAAGTTGATGTCCACTTTTTTTTTTTAAGTATTTCCAAGGACAGGCTAAAAGAAACTCCATATTAGCATCTTATCAATAGATAGTCTCATTACACAAACATTGAGGACACTTTAATTTTGAAGTTCAATTAAATGAGATCATAAGGGACTCTTAATGACAGAGAACAAAGAGGGTTAATGGAAGGAGGTGAGTGGCGGATGGGCTAGATGGGTGATTATAGATATTAAGGAGGGTATTTGTGATGAACACTGGGCATTGTATGTAAGAGATGACTTACTGACTTCTAGGCAGGGCTGGGTATGGGGCCATAGAAATAGGCTCACAAAAATCCCAAAAATGTGGAGATGAAAGCAAAGCAGAGATAAATAGACCAGAGCATCCAGTCCCAGGTGCCATAGGTGGGGTCTTGTATAACAGCTAACTGTGACCAACAAAGAATTTCCAGACCCTGAAAAGGAAGTAAGCCATTAAAGATGTTATATCACTAATCCTTACTCAATAGTGGTATCAATAGATATGTTATAAGATTTAGGTCCTTGATTGGCTTTCAATGAAAGATCAACCCTACAAGCCCACAGTGGCAACCCTGTCCAGACCCCTCTCACTCCTGAGAGCTTTCTCTGTATCTTTACTTAATAAATTTCTATCCCTCTACTCACTCTCCTGTTTTCATGAGTTTCATTTGATTTTGTGTGACAAGAATGAAGCTTCCCATATCATTGTTGCTAATAATATAGGTCACTTCCCTGTGTTTCTTGTTACTCTTCAAATCCCAACAAACTGGACGCCTGGGTGGCTCAATGGTTGAGCATCTGCCTTTAGCCCAGGACATGATTCTGGAGTCCGGGGATCAAGTCCCTCATCGATCACCCTGCATAGAGTCTGCTTCTCCCTCAGACTGTGTCTCTGCCTCTCTCCCTCTGTGTGTCTCTCATGAATAAATAAATAAAATCTTTAAAAAAAATCCCAACAAACCTTATCCTCCTCATTCATGCCTAAGTTCCCAAAGCCACACAGATCTTTTGCATTATCGCTCCGGCGTGAGAGTATCAAAAAGGTTCAAAATCAGTATCAAAGCACATTATTGTGTGCCCATGTCTGCAAAATATTTACATTTTTATAGAAGTTCTTGAATGTGTTCAAGATCTTAATTTCTGTGTATAATAATTTACCTCATTAAGTATTAAAAAGGAAAGCAGCATCAGGGCAATAAAGTATAAGTAACATTTATAACAGGTGCTTTGTAAACATTGTCTCATTTGATACTGAAAACAGAGGTTGGATGCATTATCCAAATTTAAGAGGAAACTGAAACCTATCCAACTAAGGGACATTCTGAAATTCTTACAGGGAAGAAATGAGTAAAACTGCTTTTGAACCCATGAACAACTTTCATGTTTATACTCCTTCCACCATTTTCAATGCTTAAATAAATAAATCAAGCATTTAAGAGCAATTTTAATACAAAGCAAAACTTTCCCACACTTGGTAGCATAGTAGGGCAGCATAGCCACACTTGGTACCCACCTTAACCGGTTACCTATCTGAAATGAAAACAAAATTGTTTTCACAAGGGAAGTTCCAAGCTCTTAAAGGAAGTATACTATGGTGCTGCAACTATGGCTCAATGGTTAGTCTTTGGTTTCTGTGCCTTTCAATACAGAAGCCATTGAGAGTTTACCTACATTCCCAGAGAATAAATATGATAGTTCATGTGCCCCTATTCCTATATAGTAATACACATTTTCTAAATAAAGGAGCTATGAAATTGTCTATTTCAAAGAGGATTTCTGAATTCTTTCTAACTTGGCCTACAAAGATATTTCACTAGTGTATAAACCAAACTCAATTCAAATGCTCTAAAGGCAAAAAAGCATTTGGAAAGTAAAGGTCAAATTTAGTACCAAATATTTCCTCCAGATGGTTACCTCATAATAATTACAACAAATATGCATTGGCTACCTTCTACATAGTAGGTACTGTCCTAAGCGCTCTAAGAAATGCAAACAAATTACATACAGATTCTGACCTCAAGAACTTCCGACTTAATAGGAAAATGAAAGCTTGTACTTAAATAAGATGGGAGAAGGTTCAAGACATGTTCATAAATAGCACACTGTAAGTACTCTATAAGTTTCCAAAAGAGGAAAAAAATTGGTCATCCATTTTAAAAAGTACTATTTTTAAAGAAATTCAAAGAGAGCATTTGCTGAGGAGGTCCTGAAGTTGTATTCTTTACAGCACAAGCAATTTATCAACAAATACATACTGCTTACTAGGCTTGTCATTAAGCATACAAAGAGAATTAGATACAGCCCCAGTCCTCAAGAAAAGCAAGTGTAGGGGGCAGCCCCAGGGGCTCAGCGGTTTAGCGCCGCCTTCAGTCCAGGGCCTGATCCTGGAGACCTGGGATCGAGTCCCACGTCAGGCTCCCTGCATGTAGCCTGCTTCTCCCTCTGCCTGTGTCTCTGCCTATGTGTGTGTGTGTGTGTGTGTGTGTCTCATGAATAAATAAATAAAATCTTTAAAAAAAATAAAAAGGCTTGTTAAAAAAGCAAGTGAAGGAAAGATAAACAACAGTACTTTCTAAAATATTATTCTATAATAGAATAGAGCATCCTAGAATACACCAAGGAGAGAGATCAAGTCTTCCTTGGGGGAAGGACAAGAACTGGGCAAGATTTCATAGAACCAGTGATTGATACTTCATTTACACACTACAAAAACTTGTGTTGGTGTGCACAATGCCATGTACATTCACTGAGTGCTAAAGCTGTGACAGTTTCTAGGCTGCTACTAGGAAACCAAGAGAAATAGACATGAGGTAGAGCTAGAGGGATTAAATATCATAAAAGCTATAAGATCTGGTGGCATATTTACATTTTTAGTTAATGCTTTAGCTGTTGTGATATCAAACAAATCCAAGGCTACATCAAGCATTTTTGCTTCGTATATTTTAAAATACCTGTTTTCCTAATTAAAACAAGGTATCATGATCAAGAACAGCCAAGTGTATGATCAAATAAAAGCTCAACTGAAAACATAATTCTGCTTATAGTGATATATTTCATAGTACCATATTTTCTTCAAAATACCTTTAGAAATAATCAGTACCTACTTATTTATTTTAACAAACAACTTTTGAAGTTGAAAATTATTCATGTCCATGGATTTTAGGTTCTACATTAAGTTTACTTTTTTTTCCCCTAAAACAAGACTAAAGATGTTGTTTCATACTTGAACTACATTGAAGTTTTCACCCACTGGCAGCTGCATATTACCTAAGGAGCAGAATGGCTGCTGTGTCAAGGAAGAACGTGCTTCTACCAGGAGCATATGTTTCCAGGTCTGTAACAAGTATCGAGGGTGTGTGGGCAGAGTAACATTTACTGTGGAATATTTAAGAATTAAGGACCAAGTTTCTTTAATTGTCTGGGTAATTCACACAAACACTCAGGCATATTTTAAGCAGAACTGCCAGTATAAAAATTTTCAGTCCCCTACAAAGAAATCGAATGAATACTGCAATTCAGTCTCCATATATGTAAGTTTCTAAATAGATGTAACTAGAAATATGTTAGGCACCTCTTCCTTCATCCCTTCCTTCTTCATTCAATGACAATTAGATCATTTTTTTTGTTTTAACATACAATTTACCCACAATGGAATGTTGCACCACAGATAACTGAAACCCATTAATAGGCGGGAATTACATGAGCTTTTTTATGTAGCCCCATGCCTTGTAGGAAATTTTAAAACTAATTATTAATTTATTAAATTCTGCAGGAGGTTTTTGTGACTTGTACATTTCAGTTCATTTTTAAAAGATGTGGCTTCCACCTTCAGGTAAGTGACAGGCTGTGTGTTTAACTTCTTCAATAGCTAAAAAAAGCAAATAACAAAAATAGAAAACTTGTAAGAAATAAAATTTCCAAGTTTTCTTGATACCAGAGAGATAACTGGGGGGAAAAAAAAGACTTAAGAACAGATCTTATATATGTGTCAAAGACAGCAATTCTTGAAATAATTATTTTGCCGTGTTTTGAGATTACTAACTCAAAGGTCATTATTTCAAACCCATATGGGTTTTGAAACCCATAACAAAACATTACAAGATAAGTATCAACCTATAAAATATGTTCATGAGAACTAAATCATGCCGAAACTGCTGGCAATTTAAAATCGATGTAAACATCTTAATTTACATTCCTACCCAATCTTTCTGACCTTTTCTCCCGCTAATCCTCAACCTGCTCACAGAGCTTTAGACAGGCTAATCTAATTACTTGTCCTTTGTGCCTCCTTTTCTTAATTTCTTCTGCACAACTGCTCCCTGCCAGTGCCTGGAATACTCCTCACCCCTTTCTTCTTTTCTTTACCTTCTCCATCCACTAGCACAATCCTAGTCTCTGGGCCACAGTCACTCCTCTTTTTCCTCTGAACCTGAGTGGCACATGAACCTTAGAATGTATTAAACCTAATCCAGGGGCAAAGAGTGGCACCTCCAAAATATCTTTTTGGGTGGGAATGAGGGGATGGCAAATTGGCAATGTGGAAGAGGAATTTGCAATTTAAGTAAAAGCCAGCAGACCGCTTTTGCTTAGAATTGTAACTACTGGTCAATAAAAAAATAACAACATATCCTAAAGATACTTAGTCACACTTCATACGAGATTGCAAAAAAAAATATTTGGGTGGGCACAAGCTCTCACAAGCCTTCCCTTGGTATTTTTATAGAAGGCAATGACTACCCCTTATTGATGAATGAAGAAATAACTTTCACACTTGGCCAAGTGCCCCAGTCATACAGTTTCCAAGTACCTTACCTTTTCCTTCATGCACACACACACACACACACACACACACTTTGTATTTTTAAATGTGTGTGAGCAATTTTTCCAAGGTCTATTTCTCCAACTACAGTAGATATACTGTACTCAGGAATCATATGTATGTCTACTTTTGATTATATCCCCATTGTCCTTTTTTTTAAAGAGATTTTTTTATTATTATCCATGAGAGACACAGAGAGAGGCAGAGACACAGGCAGAGGAAGCAGCAGGCTCCATGCAGGAGCCTGATGTGAGACTTGATACCAGGACCCTGAGCCAAAGGCAGATGCTCAACCACTGAGCCACCTAGGTGCCCTATACCCCCACTATCTAATACAGTGTCTGCAACTACAGTGAACTCTAAATATCTGCTAAATAAATGAATGCATGAATACTCAAGCCTTTAACAAATAAAGGTACTGTATTATAACTTCATTAAATAAATATCTATCTCTTGAATATTTCTGTTTTGGGGACCTTGATATCATGAAACTGTGGATAAGCTGAAAGATGTCCAGAAAAGAATAGCAGGGGAAGATAATTAAAGAAATAGGAAGCCCAACTTCTGAGAAAAGACTTAAAAAACGAAATACATAAAACGTAACTAGATTAAAACTCTGAATAAATGTGAACAGATTCCACACATTCTTATAAATAAATAAGGACTTAGTCTAACCACACAGTACAAGGGTAGAAGAGGAGCCATGGAACCCATATTGGCTAGTTTTATAAACCCCAAACACCTTCAAGAAATGAGCCACAGGGTTAAGAATGTTTAGAAGGATATATTTCAAACATCATGAGTCCCTGAGGTTACTGAGTGGTTGGTTTGAGATCTGGCCTGCAATCTTCCCAGAAACCTATGCTAGTCCAGGGTAGAAGCTGCTATTTTCATACTGTTTACTAAACATGCAAGGGTTTATTGCAGTATTATTTACAATGACCAAGGTATGGAAATAATCTAAGTGTCCACTGATAGGTGAATGGATAAAGACCTGGTATGTGTGTGTACATGTGCATGTTTGTATATGTATCTTTGGATATATAAAATGGAATATTATGCAGCATAAAAAAGGATGAGACTTTGTCATTTTTGACAATATGGATAGACTTAGGGGATATTATGCTAAGTGAAATAAGTCAAACTGAGAAAGATAAATACCATATGATTTCACTCATAAGTGGAATCTAAAAAACAAAACAATGAATAAACAATGGATAAACAAACAAAAAGCAGAACCAGACCTATAAAAACAGAACTGATGGTTGCTAGAGGAAAAGGAGGAAGGAAGATGGGCAAAATGGGTGAAGGGGTATAGGAGATAGAGGTTTACAGTTTTGGAACGAATAGGTTGTTGGAACAAAAGGCACAGCATAGGGAATAGAGTCAATGATATTATAATAACATTGTATGATGACAGATGGTAGCTAAACCATCTGTGGTGCTAATGCTCTTTGGTGAGCATAGCATATTGTATAGAGATGTTGAATCACTACGTCGTACACCTGAAACTAATGTAATATTGTGTGTCAACTATACTCAATTTTTTTAAATCCAAGGGAAAACTTTGTTTCAGAGCAATTTGTCTTATATTACTTCTCTGAGTAAAATTTATATGCCAGATTTTAAAAGAAATAAAGGTATTATTTTAGAATGACAAACCCCTTTACATTGAAAACTATGGAGTTTTCCAATATATATCAAGAAAAATAACAATGGTTTGAGACATTTTAAATATTAGTACAGTGTCAAGCATACCATCGGAAAAACACTAGCGGAGATTGATGCAATTAACAAATTCATATCAAATTAAATTGTAAAACATGTATTAAAGGAAATTTAGGATCAATATAAAGTGGTTTGAAAGTTATCAATACAAACATTCTAGAATATTCTAAATTGATGAAATTCTAGGAACTAATACTGGTAATATGAATCATTATTATAGCTCTATTTTGCTACCCTTCAACTTGGTTGTCAAACTACTATGACATTGTAGGAGTTTAACAGATAATAGCTATTACTCAATTGCTATAAAACAACTTAGTATTCATAAAGTATTTTCATAGTAATCATTTTCATTGTATATACTCAAAAGTTCTGTGAGACATCCAAAAATGTTTTACTAGCTCTATGTTTAAGATGAGAAACCTAAAACAAAATGGTATGTGACTTAGTCCAAATCACTCAGCTAGGCAGTGACAGCTAAGACTTGATAGTTGTTAGTCCTGATAACTAACCTGGAGTTCTTTCCAGTATAATCTATGCGTCATATTTATTTTGATCTGTAGTGTTTAGTATTTTTACACCAAAAAAGCAATATGGTTTATGCTATAGCTATAGCACAATTTTCATTATATGCATCAGAGTGTCTTTATAGAAAATAATTGATATTAATTCTCAAAATAGAACATCACAAATGCAAAATTATGTACTTAACTCTGCCCCCCTCTAAATATGTACTACTGAAAATGCATCCTAGATAACAGATCCATAATTTGGACAGTGATATCTACTTATTTAGTTTCAAGCTTTATGGATATTAGCAGGCAATCAAGCATTCTATTGAGTAGCAGGAGTCTTATTGAATAAGCATAACCTTGGCTTTTTACCTTCATATTTTCCAACTTCATTGTTCTTTATTTTTTCTCTTTACTTTAAAATAACTTTATAGAAAAATTAGTCTGCTGTTGCCCTGCAATATTTGTGTCATATTTGTGTTTACTATTGACCAAAATAATTTCTGGATGTTAGAAAAAAGAAAAAGCGTACGTAAAAATATGAGTGTGACAGGGCAGAAAGAATATTAGATTAGATTCAAAGTGCTTAATTTCAGGTATTCAGTATTACCTAGACCTTATAATCTTGAGAAAATTGCCTCTCTCTAGGTATCTATCTTCTTCCTTGTAGAGACTGAACCCAGATAGGCTCTAAGAATCTTCTCAAATCTAAGAGTCTTACTTTATAGGAGATATGTGTATGTCAGGGCTAGAAACTGAGAGTAATGAAGCAATTTTTAAGAAATTTAATATGAAAACTAACTTGGGGAGGCAGAAAAGAAGGGAGTAAAAAAAAAAATCCTTTTTCAGGGAAAACTAAGATGTGGAACTGTCTGGATTCGAGAAGGAAGCTAAGAGAGTCCAACGAAATGGTGACTTATACCAGAGAAACTAGAAAATGATAGCACGGAAGCTTTGCAGTAGATGGGGAAGATTATAAATTCCATTTTGGATATAATGAGTTTAATATGTTTCATATTCGCATGATGGAAGACAGTTGGAACTATACTATTCTAGAATTCAGAAGAGATGCCAGGGCTGGGGAAACAACTTTAAGAGTTTTTGCATAGATTTGAAAACTAAATCTACTGATGGGAGAATATAAGTCCTCCAAGGGAGAAATTATATAGACAGAAAGGAGGAAAGAGCCAAAGTGATGGTCACGAGCCAAGTCCACTCTTAGGCAACAAGAATAAGAACCAGGAAATGAGACTGGGATGGAAATCTCTGAGTGAAGGAGACGGTGGCTTGGCACGGAGAGTACAAAGAAACATCTTTCCAAGAATAATGGAATGACTAATCCAAAATAGCTCTATACATTTAGTTCATATATCTCTTTACATATTTTAGTAATATATTTCTCTGCCACTTACTTACATCATTGTGATAGTAAAGTTTATCTAAAATGAAAATTGAATATTTCACAAGATTCAGTTTTAGGAATAAACACATATTTGCATTATCTGTCATTAAGCTAGATTTCAATAACCTGAGCCAAGGGAGGACAAGTCATCATGTAATTATACTGATCAGTGTGAAATGCTGTGTTTGAATAATTCACTTAAACATAGTATTGGTAGTGTATATTTCTCACCTCAGACCAAAAAAAAATTATTTTAATTAAAAAAATGTTTTGATCTTTTATACTTTCCAAGACATCATGACAAATATAAGATGTATGAATATGACCAAAATGCAAGGTACAACATGATCAATTCAGATAACAATTTAAGAACATAAACAAACATTTCTCCTGGAAATTCAGGAGAGAAGGAAATTGAGGGACCTGAGTTCAGGGAACTTCATTCGGGGGACTAGAGGAAAGTGACACATAGCTGATCCAGAAATTTTGATAGATGACAATGATGTGGGGCCAGAGACAGCATTTCAGATGGAAAAAAAATGGATTAGGAAAGTCCCAAAGGGAGTAGATACAAAGGCTATAGCTTCAGTATATGACTTATTTCTGGCAGATAGCAGGTGTTCCAAATACATTTGTTGTATTGATGAATGATTAAATGAATGAATTAGCATGCAAGCATTGGAAGATCATATGATTCAACTAAAATGTAGTTGTATTAAGATAAACAGAGGTAGTTTTGGTTAGTGATAATGTTACTGTTCTCTATCTACTCCCAAGAATTATTGAAAATCACCATATTCACTGGAAAACTTGAGCTCAAATGGCAGAACACTGACTTTAAAATTAATTGAATTATTAAAAATTATGGGTGAAAATTTCTGACCCAAAAATATAATATCTCACATATGATACTACAGACACTTCAATAGCTATCACACCAGCCAAATCTTGAAAATGTACCTTTGGACAATCTAAACTTTCCCAAAGTTTTCACATAGAATGTGTATAAAGACTACATTCATCTTTATGGGCATGGCTTAGTTCTTTACCCAACAAAAGAGTGATGAGCAGTGATGCTAGCTTAAGAACCATATGCACAGAAGTGAAATGAGTGAAGGAATGAGTGTGAATGACTGGATAATTGATCTTAACAGCTGGTTAATTTTTCTAGGCCCAGCCAAAAATCGCTACTGAGCTTTGTGATGAATTCCTGAAAATGTGGTTGGCAGCAAAAAAATATGTAACACACCTGCTTCAAAGGAAGAGGGAAGGGGTTGATGAAGCTATATCTGACAGGTGAGATCTGGACAGGTGCAATGAAAGGGACAAGAGAAATAAAAGATGCCAATATATCAAGTGTGGAAGCATTTGAGAGGCTGGGCAGAAATCAACCCTTGCAGAGCAAAAGAGTGTGTTGTGAAAGCTATGTAGATGATAAATTGGAATGGAATGTGAAATCAGTTAGGAGGTGATAGTCCTATGGTGTGATTAGGATGATGACAGTCTGACTAGGTTGGAGAGTATGGGAATAAAGGGGCAAGAAGTTCTACTTTGCAACAATATCTAGTACAGAAATGCAAGGAAGGTTAGAAAGGGAAGAGGATTCTGAAATTTACAACGTGAGACCATAGAATAAAGGTGCTGAAGGGCCATCCAGGTAGAGAAATTAGTAATTGAGAAGATCTGGTTTTATGGTAAGATTTCACTCACTTTAGGATATGTTCATTTTGAAGAGGCTGAACATTTTACACTGGTAAAAATGTTCTGTTTTGGTTGAAAAAAAATGGGTCTGAAGTGTAGGAATACTGGGGATCAGGAGTGGACATGCTGGTGTAGCAATCATGTGAGCAGAGGTGGAGTGGTGAGTGTAGGAGTGTAGGAGAAATAGAAGAATGATGAGAGCAGAAAGTTCACAAAGTAAAGGTTAAAAAAAAGCACAGGTATAGCTAGGAAACAGGTATGAGAAATGACACTCAAAATTTAAGAAAAATAAAGGTGGAGAATAAAATTTTGTGTTGACCACTCAAAAATAGATTACCATTACAAAAGCAATGGTGGTATGGTAGTATAAATAACACATTACAAATTGTTTATTAATTAATTTATTTATATAGCTTTGCAACATTCCTCATCTCGCCCACTGTGATTGGGTAAGTGAAGGTGCATATATTTATATATTTGTTTTCTACTTTTTGAGACTAGGAGAAATCTAATCATATTTGGAAGTTGGTAGTATGGAAATTATTAATAAAAATAGGTATGAAGAATAAAAACAGGAAATGTAGTTGCAGATGATGGGGGAAAATGGGATATAGACCAAAGTGGAGAAATCTTCTTCGAATCATAGATGTGATATATTCAGTTCACACAGACTGAAGAAAAAGATGGAAAGGCAAAATTTAGGAACATAGAGGGGGGAAAAAAAGCCTTGAATCTTCAAATTATGCTTTATTGGAGTCTTTTTTCCTTGAAAAAAGTTAATTGCCACATTCTAAATCCAACACATTCCATATTTTTTAGTTAAGCCATGGGAACTAGACAAGAATTTTAATTCCTAGTTCAGGCCCTCAGCTTCTTTAAAATATTGCTCTCAAAGGAGCTTATACACATAGCAGTGAATTTTCCTTAAGGGATATAGGTGTTAGTCCTCAAGATGGAGGTTGCTAGGAGGAAGTCTTCTTCCATTAGAATATTACATAATTCTGGACTATGCAACTTAATGGGATAAATTTGTAAAATGTCAGGTTCCTACACTATTCAGACCCAAGGAAGCCTCCAGTTACTATGCTATAACTTGTAAACATAAATGTCTCTAATGTTTGATCTACATAAAACATACTCTCTATTACCTCAGGATTTATCTGCTGCCAGGAAAAAAAAAGATCTCATTTTTTCCAGAAAATTATTAAATCTTCCTTTTAATGGATGTTTTTCAAAAGATACAAGCAACATATTTACTCACATAATCCTACAATGTATCTATCCACAATAAGGAGATTTCCCCCAAAATCAGTTTTATTCAAAAAGTGGTAAATAATGGTAACTAATACCATTAGTTACCAAATAGTGGTAACTAATACATGACAAAATGGATTAAAAAACACATTCCTAAATCTCATTTAGTTTATAATAATAACTGATACAATGGATGATACTAGGAACTTAATGACCCTTAATCACATTTTAAGTCATACAATCAAATTGTTTTTAATATATATCAAGTATTTTAATTCCTTGGAAAATGGCAATACTTGTACTTAAACATGTTAAATGCATTATCAATCAGAAAATCCCAGCCCATCTCTCGTTTCTTTTTTAAAATTGATTTTCCACATATCTATCTTAATTATCTCCCACTATCCTTTCCTTTTTATCACCCATGTACCCATGTGCTTAAAATGTCTGCTTTGTCCTATCTCCACCACACAAATCCCACCTCTCATTAAAGTCTAGCTCAAATACCACAACCTTCCATTAACTCTGCAGAACCTTCCAGCTTGATGTAATCACTCTGTTCTAGGAACTCTAATATCCATTACTAGAAAAGCATTTTCAACATGCATTAGATTATCTGCCATTATATATGTGTGTGTACATATATATGTGTATATATATATACACATTAGGATTTTATTTATCTATTTGAAAGAAAGAGCGCACAAAAGAGAATACAAGCAGGGGGCAAGAGGGCTGGGGAAAAGGAAGGGGCGGAGGGAGAGGGAGAATCAGACTCCCTGCTGAGCAGGGAGGCTCAATGGAAGGCTCAATCCCAGGACCCCAGGATCATGACCTGAGCTGAAAGCAAATGCTTAATGGACTGAGCCACTCAGGTGTCCATATATATATATACTCAATTTCAACAGAAATGCCTATCTGTATTTGTGTACATATATTTGTGACCAAAAGTCACAGTCACAAATTACTGTTAGTAATATCATCAGAGTGGCAACAAGTATCCATTAACAACAGCATGCATGAATAAATTGTGAGTAATCATACAGTGAAATACTAGAAATAATAAGTTACAACCTTATGCAAAAATATATATAATATATATGTAATTATATATGTATTATTAAAGTAACTATGAAAATGCTTCATCCCTAAACTCTCCCACCCCCACTGCACTATAATGCCCCAGAGAACAAGATTCACGTTTAGTTTTTTTTTTTTTAAATTTTTATTTATTTATGATAGTCACACAGAGAGAGAGAGAGGCAGAGACACAGGCAGAGGGAGAAGCAGGCTCCATGCACCAGGAGCCCGACGTGGGATTCGATCCCGGGTCTCCAGGATCGCGCCCTGGGCCAAAGGCAGGCGCTAAACAGCTGCGCCACCCAGGGATCCCATGTTTAGTTTTTCTTTGAATGCATTTTAGTGCCTAGTACATGGTTATATATATATATATAACTCAATACTTATATATTGAGTAAGTTTTCATAAGTGTAATATTCTTTTTTTATTTTTATTTTTCAAATATTCTTTTTTTAAACAAAAACCTTTTATACAAATATTTTATTGTATATGGCTGCCAGTATATATAAAATAATTATCCTTGTGAAATAGAAATTTATGAAAATTCAGAGAGCTAGATGTCCAGGACCGACAAAAGTAGAAGTTTATATAGTATGGCACATGCTATAGGGATAAACTTTTGTACAGGCTTCAAATTTAGTTCACTGGTTCATGAAAAGTGGCTTAGAAAACCATCCAAAGTATTGATTCTACTACAAAAAGGAACAGACTTTCTGGGGTCTGAAAGGATTAGTACTTGTGCAGATACTCTAGTCAGCAGGGGGTCATGTGGAGCATTCTGCAGACAGAATTGTTTCACATCTGCAGCTGCCTGGGAAATCACACCATTGAGCCAGAGTTCCATCCAGAGCTGTTCAATCACTTTCTTCATAGTGGTGGAGGAACCAGGATAAGTGCAATATTCTTTAATAACTACCACATAGGGAAAAAAAATCATGAATGTGGAATCAACTCCAGTTGTCATATAATTATTCAATTCAATATATTCACTTCCAATTGTAAAATTTTGAACAAAATGTTTCACTATAAACAAGAGTTAACTATTAAGTCTTTTTCTTTATGAGGCTGGCATAGTTTCTGTTCTGAATTACTATTAATACAAAGGAGTCAGAGATGGCAGAGAACCTGCTATTGTTACAAACAAGGAGTTTCTTCTAGCAAAGCCACTAAATCTAACAGAAAATAATACATCTTTAAACCATCTTTAAAATTTATAATCCATATAAGGAAGATGTTTTTGTCAAGTAACTGTTAAAAACTCTTTAGTTAAAAACCTATATTTAAAAATGCTATTTCTCCCGATTTCAAAAATATCATGAGGAAATGGGAGTGAGAAAGAGAGAGAGAGTATTCTGGAATATACACTATTCAATACTGCATCTATTTGCTTAAATTAGTTTGACTACTAGAATGCACTTGACCAGTCATAAAACATAGAACTGGGTGGATCACTCAGGCTTGTGCCTCAAACTAAGTGTGAGCATCGCACCAAGACACATATCTACTCTGCACAAGGGGTGCCTTAATTATTGGTATACTTCTGCAGAAAGTGCGAGAAGCTATTTTGTTATACTCATCTACAACATGTTGCATATCTTATGAAAATGTTACTTTTAACATCATGATAATGAACTTCAAAAGCTAGAAATAACAGACAGTAAAATCTTCCTCAAGCCTCAGTGAGCCTGACTAGTCATACTGTATTTTTAGAGGACATTTCTCAACATTACATGTATTGCTAGTATGCATCTGCAAACTATAACAAAATATATCATCAACACAATTTGGATCAAAAAAAAAACTGAATTCCATCAAGTAATTAAAAACTGGTTAAGAACTTAAGTCAAATTAACAGACTAGGGATGCCTGGGTGGTTCAATCAGTTGGACATCTGCCTTCAGCTTGGGTCTTGATCCCAGCATCCTGGGAATGAGCCCCATATCGGGCTCCCTGCCTGGTGGAGAACCTGCTTCTCTCTCTCTCCCTCTGCTCCTGCTCTCTCTCAAATAAAAAAAAAACAAATAGCAGTCTAAGTAAACTTATTTTGTATGAAAGTAACTACTTTGGTCTATGTGTTTGTAACAGAGAGCCATCTTAACTCAGAAATACAAATGGTGTCATAAAAAATAAAGAGAAATATTACATAAAAGATCACATTTTTAATTGAAAAGGCTTGCAGCCTCTCCTATGTTCTCTAAATCTTTGGTTGTTAAAAGATTATTTTAATTATATTTTAAATAAACCTTTGTTTTAGGATAGTTTGAAATTTAAAGAAAATTACAAAGATAGTGAGTTCCCACATACTTCACAAACTCAGTTTCCCTTATTATTACATCTTATCTTAGTCATTAGTAATGAACCCATATTAATACAATACTATCAACTATAGTCTATACTTTATTTAAATGTCCCTGCTTTTACCCAATGTCCTTTTTCTGTTCCAGTATCCTGTCCAGAATACTATTTTACACTTTAATTGTCATGTCTAAGTTCTTATTGGTTGTGATAGTTTCTCAGATTATTCTTAATATTGATGACCTTGACACTTCTAAGGACTATGGGTAGGTATTTTGTAAAATCTTCTCAACATTGGGATCATCTGGTGTTTTTCTCATGACTAGACTAGGTTTTGTGGAGGAAGACTACAGAGACAGAGACCACATTATGTCAAGAGTATATAACTAGCAACATGACTTATCACTTATTCTTGAGCACCTTGCTGCGGTAATGTTGGTCAGGTTTCTCAACTGTAAAGTTACTCTCATTTTCTCTCTTACTTTAAAAGAAGTCACTAGTGGCAGCCCTCAACTAAGGAATAGGGAACTATAGTACACTTCCTTGAGGGTTGAGTATCTACATAAATTATTTGGAATTTTTGACATGAGAAGTTTGTCTCTTCTCCATTTATTGATTGATTTAATTATTTATATCAGTATGGATTCACAGATGCTCACAATTTGGGTTAAAATTCAATACTCTTTTTTTTTTTAATTTAGTTGCTTACTTTGTTCCATCTTCAGCCATTGGGAGCTCTTTAGGTTATCTTTTCAAATTCCACCCAAGCATCCCTAGTCATTAGTGGCTTTTTCAAGTAGCACAATTCTTCGCTTATATCAGCATCACAAATGGAGGGTTAGAGGTGATAGAGAAATGTGTGTGTCTTCAAATAAAGTTTTCTATAGCTACAATCAACTGATAAGACATTCTAAAATAGACCCCTAAGCAACCATCACAAACTTGACCTCATGCTCTCTACCACAAGGAAGGCACAGCAGAATCATTCTAGTACTGTTTTATTTCATTACTCACAATTCCAAGTATGAATATATGTATTCCCCCAAATAATTTCTCACTACTTATTTTCACATTTTAAGTGACTTTTAATGTTTAAGAAAAAATATTTTTTCTTTGATGAAACAACAAAGACATTTAAATAATAAGTGAAAATCTTTTAGGCATTGTACGAAGCTTTCCATGATATAGTTATGCTTTAAATTTTAATACTAAAAGGCTAATTTTCATTGACTTTTAATCTATACATACACACAAATTTGCCTTAAACCAAGCTGCTTGTTATGGATTAGGTAAACTAATTCTTTGGATTAAATACTCAAATACAGGATATATATTTTGTCACTAAAACTAATATTAATAGTAATATATTTTTATTAGCTATAACCTAAGTTTTGTGTCCTTTTCCATCTCCTAGAATCAATCTAACATTATTTTAACTATGTTTTTAGTCATTACATGTAAATTAGGAAATGGTGTTACAAATTGCCAATATTTTTCAATTATGATGAAAATTGAACATTTTCTTAGTATATTTTGAGTACAGGAGCACCTGTATTTGGTCAGTTAAGTGTCTGCTTTTGGCTCAGGTCATGATCTCAGGGTCCTGAGATTGATACTTGAGTCAGGCTCTCTGCTCAGCATGGAGTCTGTTTCTCCTTCCCCCTCTGCACCCCGCGGCCCCACTCATGCTCTCTCTCTCTCTCAAATGAACAAATAAAATCATATATATATATATATATATATATATATACACACACACACACACACATATATATATATATATATATATATATATATATACAGAGAGTATTATTAAAAATAATTCTGGGATTTAAAATAAAGAAAGTACAGAATGAATATATTTTCAATAAGAGATACATGGATACAAAAGCATCTACTATATGCTGAATGTAGGTGTCACAAAGCTTCAGAATTCCCAAGCAATTATTGCTACTTGAAAAATATAAATAAGTTGACAATATAATTTCCTGGAAAATATGATTTGGTAATTTTTCTGAAACTATTACTCTCACTACTACTCTAATTTCAGAAGATATATCTTGCCCATACTACCAATAATTTCCAGCACCTCTCTAATACCACGTATGATACTAGCTTTCCTCCAGATTTAGATAAAGAATGAAATCAACTTTTGTCTCTTATGATATCTTAGGCCAGCCAAGTCCTCTCTTTCACTTTACTTGTTAGTCCATTATGTCTATTACCCATTCATTCAAACCTTTCATGGCTATTCAATCCCCCCACACACTAGCACTTATGGCAGATCATCTGGAGCGTTCATACTCTGGCCCACTGAGTCACTGGTGACCCTTGATGCCAACACATCCTCCAGCCACACCCAAATGTGGGTAGAGGCTGCAATCTGAATGCTCTCTGTATACACAAAGATGCAGAACTGTTAGAGAAAAACCACACAATCATCCCAAGGATGGCACTACAAACTTAAGTTCTTCATCCTCAGCCCTGTTTGTTATACTTGACTGTACCTTTTGACCTTTCCCTGGATCATCCGAAAGTATTAAATCAGCTTTACCTTCAGGAAGAGCCAAATAAGCCTAATATGATTTAAGGGTCATCTCTGTACAGCTCCCATTACCCACCTGCATTAAGTAACTTGCATCATTTCTTTCCATTGTGAAATTTATTTTCTACCATTAGATATAAAAATAGAAGTAAAAAAAAATAAGATGAAGTCAGTTCAGCATGCATTTACTTAAATCTAAGTATCACTAATAATGATTGGGGCCAGATACTTTTCTGTTTTAATGGGAAAGAGGCTTAGGAGTGAAAAGAGAAAAAATGCTGTAGGAAAAGCAGAGCTTTTCCTGAGCAGACCACAGATTATTCATACTTCACAACTTTGCCTACACGCCGCCCAGTTAGTCACTAACTGGATCAAGACAAATACAGAGCTCTCCACTGCAGTTGTGTGTATGCTTCCCTGCTTTACATGATTTACAAAGTATGCATGTGTACATATGCATATGTGTGAGTATTTTAACATGGCTGAACTTCATATACATGAGCTTTACTTCCAGAAGTAAATATGCAGGTATAGTTATTTATCAGATCCATTGAAATACATTGTATCACATATATTAGAAGTCATATAAAATAAAATAAAGCACATAATTGCACTGTTTTGATTTTTATTACTCTATAGTGAAATCAGAATGACAATTTCACCATGCAAAAAAAAAAACCAAAACAAAAACAAAAACAAATTCACCATGGTTAAAGTAAGATATGTTTGGAGTATATCTTTTAGGACACTCAGGTACATAGTAGGGGAGGGAATAAAACTAAAAGAGGCAAAATACATAAATGCTCTGGGAAAAATTTGAGAAAACAGAGGAAAGAATAGAATGGCTAAAATAACCAGAAAATGTATGCACTCTCAAGATAATGGAACATGAACTAAAATTGAATTCCAAGAGAATGCAAAGTAAAAGAATGGTAACTAATACGCTGAAAAATTTGAGGGACATCTATGCCTTGAATAGGAATATACTTACATACAATCATGCCAGAGGAAAAATTGGACAAAGGCTGTGATGACACATTACATAAGGGAATATGTAAATATACAGTGTGATCCCTGAGATGTACTTTTAACTATTTTTTAAATTTTAAATATTAATTTTAACTATTTTTAACCATTACCTATCATCAGCGTATCTATCTTCTTTACCCAACTAATAGTGGCAGAAAATAACTAAAAATGTTATCAGCAATTGCTTCTTCACAAGTGACATGTGTCAGGTTTTTCATTCTATCCTCACTCATACCTAAAACTAGTGGTTTACCTCCCTAATTCCTACTTGTCTTTGAATTCTAAATTCAACTGTCACATTTCATAGAGGCTTTTCCTAACCCCCTGGATTTGATTAAGCCCCTAGCTCAATCCTTCCATATATTACCCTGTGGTCTTCCTTTGTTAACACTGATCATCTATCATTAGTCATTTAACACATCTTTCACCCAAGATTATAAACTCCTAAGATTGAGGAGTGACGCCTGCCTTTTTCAGTGCTCTATTCTGGGTCCAGCTTAGTGACTGGCTCGTACTAGGTTATTAGTAAATCTGTATTGAATTGAATGGCATAGCTGTGAATTTCAGAGAATTTCTCAGAGCCTTGCCTCTTGGATTCCATTCCAAACTTCCTGGCTCTGTTTTATTATCTCTAGCTTAACTCTGTAACCCAACACTGTTTCTCTTCCTAACTCCAAAGTATAGATAACTAAAATTGTCTATTTGGCTTTTAATTTTGCTCTTGTTCTTAAACATATCAAATAGTTAAAAAAAAAAACATACAAAAGTAGAGACACATGAAAGACAACTGAATGTATGTTTAAAAAACAAGCAAAATATAGTAGGAACAATATGGTATTGGTTGAAAGATAGAAATGGAACTATACTAGAAGCCAATGGATGAATCATAAGAGAAAAGTAAGAGAGAAAATGGACCTAAACCTAAAAATTGATGGTAAAGAAGTAACAGATTTAGGAGGCATAATAAGTAAGGCATGATAAGTAGGGTGTGTGTCTATGGGTGTGTGTGTGTGTACATGCGCATGTGTACATGGCCACGTGCAAGCCTATACACTACAGGTTGAATGTCAGTGAAAAACAAGTAGGAACATAAAATAATGAGATTCAGTGTTAAGTACCATCATTAATCACTCAATCCTTGAGGAAATGTAAGCTGGAGAGCAGATTTGGCCATAAGGTCAAAGGTGACACAATATATCAAAGGGGTAGTTGGATATGTGGTCTGATGCTAAGGAATATGTCCTGGGCTAGAATAGGCAGAGACAGTTCAAGGCATGGTAATGGATTGCACTTCCTTAGGAGAATATGTACAGTTAGGAGAGACAAGACCTTGAAGAAGCTAGACCTTGAGAACCAATAACATTTAAGCGATAATGAGAAAAGAGAAGGGTCAGAGAAGTCAAAAAGGAGTGTCAAAGGTCATTAAGAGTTCAAATTAAATCAAGTCTGAAGAGTGTTTACTAGATTTAGAAACAAGGAGATTAAATGGCATTTACAAGATTTATTATTTGATTGGTTGTATTTTAATTTTTTTGTCCTCAGTGTTTTGTTCATATAGAAAGCCAGATAATGCAGGATTTAGGAATAATGATAAGCAAGGGAGACAGAGTGAATATAAATTCCTCTTTTCAAAAGTCTGTAAAAGTACAAAGTAAATTATAAAAGTATCAAAAATAACTGAAAGCCAAAGGTTTGTTTCATTTTGTGTCATTTAAATTAAAGTGCTTTGAGTGTGTTTCTTATAGAGAAAGAATTTAAATTTACCTAAGTTAGAGAAGATAAATGACAAATTACGCTTTTGAATTATCCATTATTATTAGAAAATTCTTATTTTGAAGACTAGAACATCACTTACCTCATTTTTCCAAGAATTTAAAATTAACTCTATTTTTAAACAGGTAAGTTTCAGCAAGATTTTCCTTAATTCTCCATTATCTCTGCTTTTGTTTTCGTTTCATTCTGTTTGCGATTTGGGTTCCTCAGATTATTTCTATAGCTTCATAGTCCCAATAAGTAATGGGAAGTTGTAAAATAATTGTTTTTGGATACAGTGATTTCAATAGGTGGAATAACTTGTTATCAGATCTCAAGAAACCAGAGAGAATGATCTCAGAGGTACAACAGGACCATGGTTTTGGGTACATTTCTTGAACATCTGCCATATATAACTTACACACTGTTTCTTGCCTTTCTTAGCTGCTTTTTTTCAGTAGATTAAAAATTTAATAATATATTATTATTCTAATGAATTCTAATTTATAAGCTATCTAATATATAATATTTACATGGTTGTAGACTGCAACCTAGTAGTAAACATCGACCTTTTTTGTGTAATAGCTGTATCTTTTTCAATAATATCTGTGGATAAAGTTTTACAGCTTCTATTTCCATATACATCCAAATGCCTTCATTATGAGTACAGCTCTTCATTGCTATTTTCATTTGAATAGTCTCTTCATTTTAGTACGTAAGCACTATCATTTAAAAGGATAGAAAAAAGCAAATTAAAAGTATTTTTAGGAAACAGAATTGTTTTCACTAGTTCTTCTGTTTTCTGGAGTATTAAACTTAAGTAGAGCCAATAAAAAAGTCTTAATCGTTTTATCTCTGTATTAGCTACCTGCCTGGATAAGAAAATTTCAATTCTCAAGATTTACCCTTAACTCTTTATTGTAAAATATTTAGCTTTTTATAAAAAGAAATAAGGATTTGTAATAGTTAGGTTTTTACATCTAGAATTCAATCCAATATGGGGAACTGAAAGTGAGCTTTCAGAAAAATGCAGTGACTATTTGGCTAATCGGGCAACATTTCCCACTCAAGATCATCACCTAAATCACTAAGATTCTTATAGCCAGGAAAAGATATAAATTCTAACACTACACTTTTTAATCAAGTCAGAGAAAAAGACTGAGTCAATTGGGTCAGGATATGACTAAATTCCTCTGAGACAAGTCGTTAAGATCCTGGGCTCCGAGCCAGATCCCTGGGTTCAAATCCAAGCTTGTCTACTTGGACGCTGTCTGACCACCTAACTGCTCCATAATCTGGTTTTCTAGACTGTAATGTATCATAAATAATACACCTTGTAGGGTTGCTCAAAGGATTCAGTACTATAATATAAATAAAGACATATAAAATAGTGTCTGGCACATAGAGTTTAGCAGATAATCCTGTATTTTGACTCTGTAGAATAAATCACTGACTGTTGCTTGTCCTATTTATGCCCAGTTAAAACATTTCAACATTAATTATTTCCCTCACTACATTAACGTAAAAATAACTGTGATAAAAAAATGCTTAAAATTCTTATTTATTATGGACATTTCGTCAGCAGAGTAGCATGCTTTTCAAAGAAAACAATGGACAGTATTTCCAGGCACACTGATTGCATATTTTGTGAACTTCATTCAAACTCAGATAAAGTAGAACCACCTCATGTCTATTTATGGATAATAAAATGGGGGTGGTGATCACCTTGTTTAAATACTTGATAAGAGAAATAAAAATGTAAAACTATAAAACTAAGTATATTTAAAAATCATAGTGAAGTTATGTTTCTAGGAAGGAATTTTATTTCCAGACATCACTAACTTCTAACTATCACCTTGCATGGTTATATTTCCTAGTCATTAAATGTTTATAGTGATGTGCTTGTGGTATCTGTCGCACTGATTTAAGAACACATTTTGGTCATTACTATCTCTTGCTGTTTGCCTGCAGTGAGCTCTCACATAATTAGGGCTGAATACACTGCACTTTTAAAATTAAACCAAGCCTCTGGGAAAGAATCATGGAAATAGATGGTTAAAGGACACCCAGGCAATTAGCAAGCATGATAAAGTTAAAAATTGAAGATAGGAAAGTAGGTTAAGAGCTTTTCTCTCTCTTTCCAACATGATGTGTTGATACAGAAGGAATATACATTAGATTTATTTTACACAGAAAAGAGATATAGTAGCAGTCTACATTTTAGTGACTATGTAAATCCCTTTACTACTTTCTAATGGATTATTATACTTTTTAAGCACACAATTCTGAAATAATTCTTGACTGACTTTAAAAATTAACCTGAAAATACTTTATGCTTTCTAGAATCACAATAGTGTAACAATAGAATAATAAAGACTTAACAGTTGAATATCTGAGATAATTTTACCCCAGCAATTATTTCTTTTTTTTTTACAAAAAAAAAGCAAAAGTATTGACTATCTGTGATGGTTTGCAACAAAATTCTCAGAAATAAATACTAAAAAATTATAAAATTTAGCTGATAATTAAATATTATAGCATGGGTGTATAATTATTTTCCCTATTGGCATTCTTTCCCTCCAATAAAAGTTAAATCTTCACATGCCTGTCTTCTTTACTAGACAAACAGCCTCTGAAGGATCGTTCCTGGTAGTTTCATTTTTCTCACATCTAAAGCACCTAGTGCTCCCTGAAAACATACTCAGTACTCAGTAAATATTTACTGAATGAGTGAATTCATGAATATAGTCCAATGTCTTTTAGATAAAGACTATTATTTACTTGTACTTATATATCAATCACTTAAAAGGATAATAAAGAGAAACTAAAAGGGGAATTTAACCTTTGTTAAATATCCTCTAGGTGTCAAGCACCTTTTACATAGTATCTTATTATCACAACATCCTTAAGGAGACAGATAATATTTTCTCAAATTTTACAGACTAACTTCAAAGGGATAGAACATCTCCTCAAATCAAGTTAGAAGAGTTAGGGTTCTGACTTTTCTGAGATCATTCTGGGTCATTTTCCCACCATAAAGTTGCATTACGTTGCTTTGCCTTAGCATACTTAGGGTTTTGCTTAAAATACAAATCAGATCTATGAGTAAAACAGAAAGGTAAATAGTGATATTACACTTTTTTTTCATTATAGCCTGATCTTTCTTTTTGAAAATCAATATCTCTTCCCCATTGTTTCCTTATTTTTATTGTAAAATAACAGATACAGAAAACAGTGATTTATTATAAATCAAACATCCTTGAAACCACCACCCAGGGCAAGAAGTAGAACTTTATCACCACCACCTCCAGGAAGCCCTTCCATGTGTACCATCCCAATCACAGCTCCCTAGGGCCCTCTGAAATAATAGTTCTGTTGACTTTCATAGTAGTTGCTCCCTTGAATTTCTTTACATAGTTTCATCACAATTATGCATTCTTAAATTGCATAGTTTAGTCTGCCTCAAACCTCCGTTCTCAGAGTGTCTCATAATCTACAAATTGCCCCCCACCCCATTCTTTTTCTTACTATTTATCTGCTGAAGAGCCTGGGTGGCAGGCCCATCGATTCTCCAACACTGGATTTGGCTGATTACATGTTCAGGGTCCAAATTCAGCATGTCCCTTAGCCATCTGTATTTCCTGGAGTTTGGCACCGGGACCCAGAGGCTAGATGAAACTGAGATTCCATTCCCTTGGCAAAACTATGGGTGGTGTGTGCTCTTGAATTGAGAAAATGCAATTCTTGGTTTTGCTCTCTCTTGTTATTAATGGCCATTGATGCTCAACATCTAGATGCATTAATTGAATGGTAGTGGTAAAATGGTGATTTTCTAATAATATCATTACCTTTTCACATATTAACTTTAACAATCTGTAAAGACACCCTTCCTGATCAACTATTTGGCTGCACATTGGTTCAGATAATATAGGCAAAGCAGGGTAAACACTTGATTTGTTTATTTACCCAAGTTTCAAGGTAAGGAATTGAGTCCTCGTGAGTTTCAGAGGTTAACCATTTTTTTGTATCATTATGAACTCAAACGTAAACATTTGCTGAGTGAATTTGTTGAAATTCTCATCCTTTTTGAAATTCATCTTGGCTTCTTCTTCGAATTGGCTCCTGATTCCTTTCTATATACCGTGGTAGTCATTGATAATTTCCTTATTATCTGGTATGTAAAGTTGTTTCAGGCCCTTAATACATACTTCCAGCCCCAGTCCTGGGATCAGCCATTTTTCCTCTTGAAATTCCCGCAGACTTCTTGCTCTTGGACTGTGCCAATTCCCTATCCCAGTTTCGGTTGCTTCTCCAGAAAGTATCTATTGTTTAGGTAGGAGGCCTGCCTATTCTCTGATCTAGCAGATAACCTTGATTCTCATTATTTCCTTCCTTCAACCTACAAGGAGGTTCAAAACCAAAACAAAAACAAGAACAAAAAAAACAAAGGGCTTACAGCGTGTGCAGGTTTGTCCCAACCTATTTATTTTTTAGGTTCATGGTGATAGTTTTGCTATAAATGTTGCCCACGTGTTTTGGGTTTGGCCATCTATCTGCTTCTTTTTTTATGTGCAAAACCTAAGCTGCCACTATCTTCTAAGACTCAAGTTCCTTTTCCTTTTAAAAATTATGTCAAAAAAATAAAAAAATAAAAAAAATAAAAAATAAAAATTATGTCAACTTCAATTTTCTTTTATCAAGACCTATGATATCCTTTCCATGAACATTACACAAGGATCACTTTGTGCTTATACAGAAAAAAATTGGTTGGATTTTTTTTTTTTTTTTTTGTAACTTGGTGAACACAATAAAAGAACCTACTTACCACAGAGTCAAAGTTCAAAGTAATTTTCTTTCAAAACACTGATTCAATATTTTATTAACTATACCTATAGAAAAAGTGTTAGTTTCCAATTCCCTCACAATACGTCACTGTTATACCAAGGAAACACAATTTGGCAAAAGAAAAAAAAATGATACATACAAAATAGTAATGTTATTCCTTCTTAATGTCATTGCCCAAAGAGAGATATTTTCAGCTCTATTTTGATGAAGATAGCATTGATTCCAAAGGCAATGACATTTAAATAGCATTTATGGGGCTGCAAAACAAGAGTCATCCCAAGATACCCACAACATATATTCCCCAATTTTTTAAAACCTACATAAAAACAAGAATTACAGTAACCAGAATTAATACAAGTATGTTTGCATATTATTTTAAATAGCTTCAAACTTTATTTCTCAATACATGTATATGTTTGTTAGGCTATCCGCATTAAATTAAAATATTCCATTTTTTATAGCACATATAGGGAGAAAGGCCATCTGGTTGTTGAAACTTGCATATAAAAACCAAGACTGAGGATAATGTTGCTAAAATGTCTTCATTCACTCATATTTACTTTATGCTAGGCATGGATCTAGGCTTGGGAATATAGTGCTTTATATAAGGGTTATAGTTAAGCCCCTAAGTGAGGCTTAATTATAGATGAGGAAAGATCATAATCAAATTAGATAAATGGAATATTTCATGTAATATAATAAATTGTGTTAAGTTCTATGAAGAAAAGGCAGGGCAGAGATATGGGGAATAAATGATAAGCAGGGCTTTGGACAAGGTTGAAATTTTACTCAAGTTATATTTGTTTACATCTTTCTACTATTATGAAAAATATTATAGTGATCATCCTTGTATCCAACTATTTGTGAACAGGTCATATCTTTTCTGTAAGATAATTTACTAGCTTATACATTTTCAAGAACTTTTTATAAGGGTCAAATAGACCTTCAGATAGGTCTTCAGAGTACTATGTTGGAAAGCTCTGCCCCATGGTAACAGTAAGTAATTGATTAATATTTTTCTAGGAACTCTGATTTCAGTTTTTTTGACCTTTTATAAATTTCAATGTTTTTGGATTTAGTTTTACTGCAAACTGATGAGAACAGACTTTATTCGACTATTTTAATTGATTAATACTACATATTTTATAACTTATCTTTTATACATTGATTTATTTTTAAATTTTTTTAAATTTTTAAATTTGGGTATATAGTTTATATTTTTGGCTTTGTAGTCAGTAATTCTTTTTCTATTATATATCTTCAATTGTGGTTGTTAATACATAGGAAAGTTATTAATATATTTTAACATATTTATCTTATAATCATCCATCCTACTGAATTTTGCCATTACTTTGATCATTTATCAGTTGGTTCAATCAGCTTTTTTTTTTTTTTTTCAATCAGCTTTTTAAAACAGGTAAACAGCATCTGCAAAATATTTAGTGTCCCCTCATTCCAAATATGTTTCTAGCTATACCTTTGTGCCTTACTGCTGACTGACCCATCAAAGACAAACCTCTATTAAATCTCTGCTGACCAAGTATCTAGCCTCAGAACTAAACTTCTTGGTTGGGATTTCTCTACCTCTCAAGACAAGTCTTTCTAGCTACAGTTCTAATTCTTAAATGGCTCGTCCAAACAAAAGTCTGTCTCCAGGTATCGTCCATCCATTCTACTTAGTATCGTATTTCTGTGTAAAACATTAGATAGTTCAGGAAGTATTAACTTGGAGTCCAAAAATAAATGCGTTTGCAGGGAACCACAAACCTCTTGAAGTCACAGACAAAATTTTGTGAATATATGCACTTTTCTAAGACAGAGGATCCGCAGCTTTCATTCGATTCTTAAAGTATTCTATGAGCCTGACAGCCTAAGAGTCACTCAATGGATAGGCATGAATGATTAGTATAATCAATAATTAGAGCTAATGGAATTCTTGGGTTATCTATATTATTGAATACATGCACAACCATAACTAGGTGGTGTCAGCGTATATCTCTGCTCTTTTATATATCAAAAAATACATCTGAATCCCAGGTAACATATTTGCCTCTAATCTTCAGCCTAATTCAGTTATATGATTATTCAAAACAAATACCATATGTATTACTCAGAACAAAGAACCTTTTTTAAAAATAATTATTTAAATAATGAATAACTCTTCCATAGAAAAAATAAAGAATACTATTTTCCCTATCCATACCACTAATATAACATCCAGTATTCATTTTTTCAGCCTCTGCTCACCTCAAATAACCAAGACTGTATAATTTTTAATAAGGTATATTATCCTTAAAAAACAAGGCTAACACATTCTGCAAGGGTAATAAGTGACATCTGCTATAAAGTGATGTAAAAAAATCTTTAAATTATTCTTTCAAATTTGCCATCTTTCTTAAATTATATTTCCAAATAACCATTTTTCACAGACTATTAAATTTGACAATAAAAAAATGAAAGAATTTAGCAAGTTATGAATCATCTTATTTGGCTCATATATAACATCTAACTGATTTGAAATAAGATCGCAAATGGTTTAACTATGCCACTTTCTGATGAAAATAAAGATTAACAGGAAGGAGTACAAGCAACTCAATGCCTTTAGAATTTTCCCTAAAAGCTATTCTAAATGTTCAATACCATAGCATTCTATACCGACTTGGAAGATAATAACAGTATATCTGGAAAATTTTGCAGTTAGAAGATTCATTAAAAGTTTTCCGATGCTAATTGCTTCACGAATGAATCTATTTCACATAGCACACACAAAAATTGCCATTATACATCAGGGCTTCTGCTGCCCAGACTTCTAAGATAAAAAGAAAACAGAACAGCCTAACACTTAACATGGCCCTGCCTTCAGAGATACATTTGCCTTAAAGAATTCTGAAGATTATTAAGTATGTATAAAGATAGTATTTTCTTTTCTCAAATAGTTCACACACCTTAATTCTGTTTCAGTTTTAATTTTATAATAATAGTTAACACATTGAATTCAGCATAATCTCTAAGCACTATGCATCTAGACACTATAAAATATTTATAATATTAACATAAAATATGTATCACTCCAACAACCTGACAAGATACATATATTATTTTCCTCATTTTATAATTGAGGAAACTAAAGCCCAGAATTTTGTAGAACATTACATTATCGTTTAACTTCCAGTATTTTTTCCACGTGTTGATATGTAAATTTCTCTTTGAAAAGTTTGAGTTGTTTGTTTTTTTCTGACTCAGCTGTGCTCTTAAGCTTCTGTGTGAGGACCCTTGGTAGGGTCTTTTCCTTTCAAAATGGTGAGCACTCTCTGAATTTCTCAGAAAAGACATTTCACTTCCTATCTGGAAAATTTTGTTTAAAATGTCTCTGTTAAAATAAATAAATAAATAAATAAATAAATAAATAAATAAATAAGTCTCTTAATTCCATATATCCATTTTCACACTTTGTTCTCACTCTGAAACTCTTTTTTTAGATTTTGACCTTATGAATTATCCTTTATTTTGTTTATATTTTCTATTATTTTTTTTTGCCCTAATTCTAAGAGATTTCCTAGACTTTATATGCCAACTTATTACACGTGAGCATTTTTTTCTTACTTTCTGGCTATTCTTTTCATAGCAATATTTTCCTTATTGTATACATAAAATATCTTCCTGAAGATATAATTCATAGACAAATTTTTAATAATGTTATAATTTCCCTTAACCCCAAATGCCTCTCTGTTCTCTGGACTTTCTTTTGCTGTTTGATTTAGTCTTTCTCTCTTACAATGGAGACTTTTCTCAAAAGACCCATAACCTTTTGCTTACATATCATATTAGATGATAGAATAACAAAATGTAATTACAATCTCTACATATGCGAGGCTTTCTGCAAAGTCGTTAGATAATGAATAAGAATTTTTAGGCCTTGAAATGTCTCCCTTTGGATATATTTTTCTCCAGTTTCTGCTTGGGGAGAATTGAACTGGCTCCAAGCATTCTAATGTTAAGACTGAAAGTTCTGTATTCACTATGAAGACCCTCATTTCATCTGCCTGGTTTCATCCTGTTGTTCCTGAAGACTGTTTCTTAGCTAGTACTTCATGTCCTAAACACTTCTGGGGTTCAATGGTGAAGTACTGTAAAAGTAATTTACAGAAATTTATAATTTCTCCATTAGAATTCTATTTTCCAAAATGTTTTTGAGATCTCTTATTCTCTGCTTTCTCCTCTTTCTTCTATTTATCTATTTATCTATGTGTTTTCTCATATTATTTTGGAATGGTTTAAAGAGGTAAGAAGAATAAACAATTAGGTTTAATCCATAATGTTTCCCTGAAGGTTAGAATTATTTATCTTAATAGCCTTGCTTCCTTTTAGGTAAAAGAGATGGAGTGACAGAATTAAGATTCAGAAGGGCTGAATTCCTGGCCCAGTTCTTTCAATCTATCTATGTCACCATGTTCATGCTGCTTAACCTCCCTGCAGTTTCATTTAGTCATCTATACTGGGCAGAGAAATGTAATAGTTGTGACAAGTCCTTGCAAGTGGCAGTGGGGAGTGAATGCTAGGTATTGCTATAGGGAAAGAAAGAGCTTTCCTTATCTGGATTTACTAACTCTAGGATTAAATGTGTGTACATCCTGGTTGCAGATTAATTCTTTATCCATTTATTGAATATTTGTTAAAAGTCTTTTATGTTGACCCAGTAACTTCAATCCAAAGAGAAATGAAAATAGATCTCTGCTCATGAAATTGTATAAGAATATTCATATCAGCAGTAATCATAATAACTAAAAGGTAGAAACAATGCAGATGTGCAACTGATGAATGGATTAACAAATTTGGTATATTCATACAACAAAACAGTGTTCAGTAAAAAAGAGAAAGTATTGAAATATGCTACAACATGAATGAAACTTGAAAATATGCTAATTGAAGTAAGCCAATAACAGAAGACTACATATCATTCCATTGAAACGAAATGTCCAGAAAAAAAAAAAAATCTCTAGAGACAGAAAGTAGAAAGTAGGTGGTTGCTTATAGCTATGAGGGGAGAGGGAAAGAGGAGACAGAAATGAATGCTGATGGGAATGGGCTCCTACTTGGATAATATTTTCTAAAATTCATTTGGGTAATGGTTGTACAACTATGTGAACTATATTAAAAATCAATCATACACATTAAATGAGAATTATATTGTATCTGAATTATATCTCAAAAAATGTTAAAAAATAGAGCATTTGAGAAAATTTAAGCAGAAAAAAATCTCTTATGTGTACTTTTATGGCATTAGGAATATAAAATTGGGTAATATTGAAGAGGTCATGGAACTTATATTCTAGTGAAGGGACATACATAAAATATAATTATAAATTCCAGTGACATTAGAGACTCAAATAATTAAGTAGATGGTAGAGGTTGAGGTGATCACAATGATTAAACTGAAATCCAAGTGACAAGGAGAAGCTAGCTGTGGTGCAGAATGACAAAAAGTGAAAAGAGAATTTTAGGCAGTGAGCTTAAGTGTCACATCAAAATCTCCGGGACAGGAGAGAACTCAGCTTACTGTAGGAACTTAAAATTGACTCAAGTAGCTAGAAAACAGTGAGGGAGCAAGCTGTGGGTGATAAGATTGCATAGATAAATTGAAATTATGCAAGAACTTGTATAGATGTAGCTCAAATGTATATCTTGTAGCTCAAATGTATTCTAAAAGTAATGGGAAGCCTCTGAAGGGTTGTAAGCAGCACGATATTATTAGACATTAAATCATATTATCTGCTTTTTAAGATTACTTTTCCCACTCTATGATGAATAGAATATAGTTTTGACTTTCTGTCCTAACACTGCTTATGCACATCTAAACAGAAATGTCAACCACACTGGTAAACCTACATTACTCATAATTTTTAAAAGTGTCTCAACTGGTGGCAGTATTAAATTGGTAAAGTCGATATGGATAGAATCTGTAAAATATTCATAGTCAGTAATTCCATTCCCCGAACTCTGCCCAAAATATAATGAAGAGTAACACACAAAGATGTCCACTGCAGCACTATTTAACATGAATGTACAAAATTTGTAAATAGTTGCTAACTCTGTTTGCATGTACTTAGCCTTACTAATTTAGAGTTATAGTTAATGTCTTGAAAATAAAAACAGGTCTATGTAAATAAGATGATCCAATTGTAAATCCAGAACATATATAATTCTGCTACTTTAAGTGGTCAGTTATTAGGTGAATTGGTTAAAATATACGATTTTATTTATTTATCCACGAGAGACAGAGAGAGAGAGAGAGAGAGAGAGAGAGAGAGAGGCAGAGACACAGGCAGAGGGAGAAGCAGGCTCCATGCCGGGAGCCAGACATGGGACTTGATTCCAGGTCTCCTGGATCACACCCTGGGCCAAAGGCAGCGCTAAACCGTTGAGTCACGTGGGCTGCCCTGGTTCAAGAATATTATGGGGAAATTAACTAACTTGAAAAGGGTTATCACATCAATTTTTGTCATTCACACTTGGGTGAAATGTGTCAGATAAGTGTTCAGCTCAAAAATAATCAATGTCAATATACATGCTTATGTGCATAATCATATACAGATGTCCCTTGGATAGTTTCTACCCACATGCACAACACACACACACACACACACACACACACACAATACAGAGAATTAATAGAACAAAGATGGTTTATTGTGCAAAAACACAGATAATTCCATAATTCACCAGGAAGCATCATCATAGTCCCTTGATTTTTCTTTCTCTGGAAAAATAACGGTAAGTTGTACATCAAGGTGCCTTTACAATGAAAACGATTTGTAGAAGAAAAGTACTTAGTATAAGTAAAAATAGTCTCTTTTTCCTAGAGTAGGCAGATTTTTTTCTTCATTACCACCACCTCTGCTGCTAAAATATATAGTGTCAGCTTAATTCATAGTTTGTTACTTCTTTATAGAAAATGATAAAATGGAAATTTGTCACAGATTCAGAAAATGTTCAGTATTCTTTATGTAGTGCTATGGTTTACCATAATTTGTACTGTAATTACAAGAAACTGTATTTGAAATTCCTCACCCCTAGCCCAATCATTGTCTCTAAGTACTGAAGTAAATTATCTGCTAAATAAAACAATTACAGTTAGAACGGCAAAATGTTCACATGAACATCACATCAGATATATTTTGCTTGTCTCTTACTCACTTTGGGATATAAGTTCATTGAGTGGAATAACGCAGAATTACAAATACTACTTAAATTGCCTTTTGGAGGGCAGCCCGGGTGGTTCAGCAGTTTAGCGCCGCCTTCAGCCCGGGCCATGATCCTGAGGACCTGGGATCGAGTCCCATGTCAGTCATGTTCCCTGCATGGAGCCTGCTTCTCCCTCTGCCTGTGTCTCTGACTCTCTTTCTCTCTCCTCTCTGTGTTTCTCATGAATAAATAAAAATAAAGTATTTTTTAAAAATTGCCTTTTGGGATTGGTGTTGTTTTGGTTTGTGGTTTTAGACCAAGTAGATATAGTTTGATTATATTTTGTCAAATGAGCTCTGGATAATAAGTAATATATTGTTCCAATGCATTATTTGCATTACCCATCAACATCCAAGTTCATAAATATAAGTCTACATAATTAAATGTGAATTGGTAAAAATGCATCTGCCCAAAGACTCAATTTGTACAGTCCCCAAAAGTAGGTTTAAAGGGAAAGTTGCTCAGACAAAAATGCAAAACCTCTTGTAACATTATAGTAGTACAGTATCACTGTCATATCTACCAAATGTAATGAAATAGTGAAATAAAATTTAGCTTTATAACTTACATGTATACTAAGAAAAATAATAGAATAAATTCATACTTCCAAATATTTCAAATAATATCACTTTAATCAGGCCTAAAGCCACTAACGGAAAGTTAATTGAGGAGAACCTGGGTGGCTCAGTGGGTTCAGCATCTGCCTTTAGCTCACGATCCCAGGATCCTGGGATCGAGTCCCACATTAGGCTCCCCCTGGGGAGCCTGCTTCACCCTCTGCCTGTGTCTCTGCCTCTGTGTCTCGAATGAATGAATGAATGAATGAATAAATAAATTTAAAAAAGAAAAACTTAATTGAATTTACAAGCTATTAAAAAGTTCACCTAATAGAAAATAAATTCTTAAGGTAAATTTTGGATGTTGATATGGAAAGCAAATAGAGGAGCATTGCTGGGAGAGTACAGACTGCATTCAGCACAAAGATACATAACAGTAGGCTAATTAGTCCTTAAAGCCCAGAAAGTTGAATTGTTTTTTCAGGAGAAGCTCCTGGAAACAAAGGTTTCTCTCTAACTTACTGTGTGAAAATGGGTGAAGCCTCCCTTCACTAATGAACACATCAGTGATCTCTGACATCACTACTATTAATGGCTGCAGCACGAGGCAGGGATGCAAGACCAGAAATGGCAACATCTTCAGGAAGTGACTCCTGTCTCTAGAGTCCTTATGTACTTATGACACAATAAGCTTTTCGTACAGTTATTCACACTAATTGATGAAAAGCAGTGAAAGAAATAACAAGTCAAAATATCAAATCTCCTCCTTTACCAGAGGCAAGATATTGGCTGATGATATATATGAAATGGGAGCATTATCTATAACAGAGCCCTTATATAAGCTTGATCCAGAAAAATAATATCAGAATCCTTGAAATGACAAAGAGTCCGGTGATAAATTCTTTCAAGGTAAATTATGCACATAATAAAAACCATCTGCAAAAGTACTCTACTCTTCCAATCCACTTGAATGATAGTATCATAACTATGGATTGACTCTGAGAGCACAATGCTAGGTCAGTGTCAATTTTTTATTAAATAAATATAAAGTAAAATTTTAGCTAACAAATATATAATCACTGTTAGTGATCTCAAAAAATCACACTTAACTTCCTAATCAGATACTTACTTGTTTGTGTGTGTGTGTTGTGCACATGAAACTCAGTAAGACTGAGACCATAGCCTCACTACACAAAGCTCGGTGTAATTTTACTTTTTAAGGAACTATTTTTTTCCTAGTTTGGGTGATGACATACCATGATATAAACAAAAACATAAGAATTTCTTTACTAAACTCTCTAGCTCCCACCCAATTATTTCTAAAAAACAAAACAAAATCAAGTCTTATGAGAATAAAATCAAAGGCTATGTTCCTTCAGGAGGCTCTAGGGGAGAATCCACTCCATGCCTTTTCCAGCTTTCAGACACTGAATGCCTTCCTTGGCTCCTGGGACATCACTGTGATCTCTGCTTCCATCATCACATGTCCCTTTCTGCTACCCGGTTATTTCTAACAGTATTGGGCGTATTTGATAGTTGACTCTTCTTTAGTCCCTGAAGATTTCTAACATCATCCTCCCCTGAGAAAGAAGGGAAATACAGAGCTTCTGCCCTACTTACACCGGAGGTAGAAGAAAACTACCTGCCAGACACAGCAATAGCTCTCTGGGGCTGGTGGCTGAGAGAAGCACCTAGCTAGTTCTGCAGGAGTCGCAGTGGGAGCACAGCCCGGCCACTAGAGGGAAGTGGAAAGGGACTTGCCTTGGAAGTCACCCGGAAAAGAGATACTAGATCATCAGCACAGTGTCAAAATCCTGACATGCCCTGGAGTAGCAGGCTTACACTACATTCAGCGGTATGGGGCTGACCAAAAAGCAGAGTGAGTAAATTTCCTTGGCCATGCTAAAGTTTATGGAAGTATCAAGTATCAACAACAACAACAACAACAACAAAGAAAAACCCCTTATTTCCAGTATTCCCACAACCCTCCATGGAAATTTATTCTTAAGTGTCACTTTCTCTGTGGCTAAATTATAACTGAACCTAAGTCAGGTGTTATAGGAATCATGGCAAAACCCTGCCCTTAAACTGTCTTCTGCAGGAAGGAGCCTGAGGTGAACACATCGTAACCAGAACATTTCTATTATGTTAGAGATTATTCCCATATTGCTTTTCCTTTAGGGAAAAAAAGTACTGCCAGAATTTTGTCTTTCTTGTTTCTGCTTTTGTCACTACATTATCCTAACATGTAACAGGTTTTGAGAAATCTTCTATAGGTATTAAGTAAGATCATATAAAATATTAATGATACAATAATATTTAAATATCTTCATATATGCAAATAAATAGGCAAATGATTACTTCTTTAGTTTTTTTGTTTTAGAAAACTGGTATATATTGTAATTATGAGTTTTAAAATCTACCTTTTTCAGATACCTTCCAGCTAAAACCTAAACCTAGTGATAGTTTAATTTATGTCTGTCATTTCCTTTTTCCAGTTATGTGTGAGAAAACCAAATATTGCAAACTACTCCACGCTTGAGTTTGCTTGGAGTATTACCTCACTTCTTCATCATTTTTTATTTCTTTGAAATGTATGATAAAAATAAACCATCATCTGATTTCAGTTAATTTCTTATTTAGTGACATTTTTTGTTGTTTTTAAAAGACATATTTTGTCTCAGATGACTCACTTGAGAAACTGTGGAGAATCTCGAATTTTATGAATTTCATTAATTCAAAAGATACCGGTACATTATTCCAATTCCTGAAAGGCAGGAATGTTTTCATCCAGTAGGTGTGAAAGTTTAATTATTTAGTATGTGTCACCATTTTGAAAAGTGTAATTTCTTTTCACATGATCAAGAATTAAAAGTATCAGAAGTAATCAAGAACGCTCACTTACTTGAAGTAAAATTAAATAAAGTGTAGCATTTTATTCGCATGTGAATTGCGAACTACATATATTTCTGGAAACACCATGCTTGCTTTTGTTATTAAAGGGTGTTTCCGTGTAAACTTTTTTCATGATGAAAAGGTAATAGGTTGTAACATATTTCCACCAAGGACTGAGGTAGAGATAATATTCCACATTTGATTTTAACCTTTAAAATTCTAAAGAACATGACAATCTAAGACACCTTAAAACAAGGTCACTTATAGGTTTGCTTCATCTTCCTGATGAAGGAAACATGGTTGATTACTTAGTAGATCCTCCCAATGTAAACATCAGGTTGATTATTTAGTGGATCCTCTCAATGTAAACATCACTGCAGGTCCAACTCTTAACTTGCCAGGGACTATAAACGTCATGAGATTTTACAAGTCTTCCTTTGGACTTTGTAACATTTTTTTTTCTTCAAATAAGAACCTTAAAAGGATGCACTTCCTAAATTCCATTCTCTCTATGCATAAATAATAGGGGCTACTGATTTCTGAGACAATATTATAAACTCCAAAGAGGGTGAAGACAGTAACTCCAAAGCCTTGTGCGGCAGGAGTTTGCGTCTCCCACAGCTGAAGCCATTCAGGACTGTGGACAGCTCCTGCCAAGGCAAAGAGCCGATGGCGACGTCCCTTGAGTAACTCAAAGCAGCGCTGCTTTTCATTGCCCTGTCTGTGTGCTGTTTCATAGACGCCCATTGAAACTGCACAGTTTGCACACAGACTCCTTCCACCGGTCCCTCTTCGAAAGAGTTCAGTGAAATAATAAATAAATAATAAACGCCACCCTGAGCTTTCTCCTTGCACACGGGAGCCCAGCCTTCCGGGAGCTGCCTGCCTCATAAGAGGATCTCCTTCGCGACCTTCATCTGATAATCTCTAAACGTGCTTATAACCGAATGAATGCTTGGGCGACAAATAAGGTGGGGAAACGTCTTAATTCTAATGCTCCGAAGAAGCAGTCTCCCTGCCAGCTGCCAGCTCCCTCTGCCCTGGTTCCCCAGCCGGGGACACGGGGAAAGAGATTTCTGAAACAGACCTGTAGTCAAGGTCAAGAAAAGGGTGTCCCTGGGCTTCGGGGAGGGGGCTCTGGAAGCCACCCTCGCCCCCCCCTCCCCCTCCCCCACCCCGCCCCCGCCCCCGCCCCGCCCCCGCCTCCCTTTCGGGAACTCCAGGCTTCCTGCCCCGCTGCTGCCCAACCTGGCCGCCCTGCCCCGCTCAGATCTCAAGCCGGGGCCCATCCAAGCGACACTGCCCTTCCGCAGGCTGCCAGCCACTATTCTGAAGAAATGCACTGAGGATGCCCAGTGCCTATAAGCAGATGATGAAAAAAAAAAAAAAAACACACACACACAAAAAAAGATTAACATTCCCCAGGGGCGGGAAGCGGCTGGAAGGGCCAGGACTTGCGAGTCACCGTCTCCGCGCGCCCCGTCCTCTCTCCGCAAGCCCGGGAGCCCGGGAGCCCGGGAGCGCCTTTGCCTCCCGCTTGCCCAGGACCCGCTCCCCCGGGGACGAGTTTCTGGCCGCTTCCTTACACTCCCCATCTCCGAAGTAAAAGTTTTCCCGGCACGACGACTTCGCCTCCTCCCATCTGGAGGTCACCGTGGACTTCTTCCCCGGTGTGTGTGTCCCCAAAGTTCCCGAGGCGCGGGAGGCGAGCCTCCCTGGGATTCCCGGGCAACAGGCGCTCCCCATCACCGCCCCCCCAGCCGCCACCCTCCTCCTCCTCCTCCTCCTCCTCCTCCTCCTCCTCCTCCTCGGCGGAAACTAGTTGAAGGCGGGAGCCAGGATGAGCCCGAGCGCCGGCCGCCCGGCGCGCCCTCCCTCCGCGGCCCCGGGGCGCCCCCTCCCAGGCGCGGGCAAGCGCTGCTGGAGGGCGCGCCCCGGGAGGAGGGAGGGATGGAGGGAGGGAGGGAGGGATGCAGGGGCGCCCCCGCCCCCCGGGGAGCGCTCACCTGAAATCGCTGTAAGGGTGGATGATCCAGAAGCCTGCAGTTTTAACCCTTTCCTGCTCCTTCTCCACCGCCTTCTGGCTCCCGAACATGCGGAGGGAGAATTTGTTGACCCCGGGCTGCAGCATGGAGGTGAACTGCCTCTGCATGAAGCCGTACTGCCGCCGGGGGCCCTCGGCGTCCTCGAAGCCCCCGGCCGGCTCCTCGCCCGCGCCGCCGCCGCCGCCGTCCACCTTGAAGCACACCGAGTTGCCGTGCTCCTTCGCGCCCGCCCCGCCGCCCGGAGGGGTGCCCAGGCGCTTCTCGGCCGCCGCCGGCCCCGCGCCCGTCGCGGGCGCCTTGCCGGGGAAGGCGCTGCTGCCATCGTCCCGGCTGCCGGACGAGGAGTTGGGCTTGCCGCCGGCTTCCATGCCCGGGCGACGCGGCCGGCGACGGCGCGGGCTCCAGACTCGCCGGCCGCCCGGCGCGGGGGGCTCGGGGCCCGGGGGGCGCGGGCGCGGGGGGCGGGGGCGCTGGCGGGGGCCCGGGCCGGCTGCCGGCGAGCCCCGCTGCCCGTCGCGGCGGCGGCGGCGGCGGCGGCGGCGGCGGCGGCTCCTGCTTCCCGCCCGCGCCGCGGCTCCCTGCGCGCTTCGCTCGCGCCGCCGCCGCTGCCCTCAGCGGCTGCGCTCCGGGCTCCGCCGCGGCTGGGGCTGGGCTGGGGCTGGGCTGGGCTGGGCTGGGCTGGGGCTGCCCGAGCGAGGCGAGGCGAGGCGAGGCGAGGCGAGGCGAGGCGAGGCGAGGCGAGGCTCCGCGCAGCCCTCGCGCGCCAGCGCCGCCCCTCGGCCGCCCTCTGCCGGCCGGAGACGGAGTCTCCCCGCCCGCACCCCGCGCGCTCTCCCTGCACTCGTGCTCCACTTCTGCCCAGCGTGACATTGAACTCAGGAGCCCTCCCAGGCATTTATGTGCGCGTGTTGCGAGAGCCCCGGTGCATGTCTTGCGCGTACGAGGACAGAGAGGGACAGCGATGCAGAGAGACGGAGAGAGACGGGGCTAGCGGGTGTGTGTGTGTGTGTGTGTGCGCGCGCGCGGCCCGAGGAAGCAAACATCCTGAAACTCACACTGTCTGAGCGCCTGTTTGAATGATGTGACACATAGGAAAGGGAGAGAGGCTGGCCCTGCACGCTGAAAATTGACGTGCAAAGCCAGATGTACGAAAAAGAAGTAAGATTTGATCGTGGACAGCAGATTTCATGAGTGAAAGGGAAGGTGTGTGTGTGTGTGTGTGTGTCTGTGTGTGTTCTGGAAGGAGGGAGACAGCGAAAGGGACTGGATCTGGGCAACCGGGAGTAATCAGCTGCTTGGGGCTTTTCAGAGGAAGATGTGACACCAAGGGACAGACAAGCTGACCTCCTTACACTCATCCTTGTTTATTCTTCTCCAGCTCCTTAAGCAGGGGATGGGATTGCTTTTCTTCCCAAGGCCACTCACGTCAACACACAGGCGAACAAGTCTTCCAGCTGCCAACACTGAGAAAAAAAATGTGTTAGGGAAAACTCGCCAGAGCTGACCTATCTTTTTAGATAAGTTATGTAATCAATAAAACACACCAAGAGGCATGCATGTTGGTCAGTGTTCACCTACACCTCACCAGGAAGCCAAGACGTCTTGGGATGTAGGCGGAATCTAATCACCATTGCAGAAGGGGGAAAGTATTCTCAAGAGAGATTTACAATGTGCTACTGATGCTGAGGAAAGCATTCTGAGATTCCTTCTATCCCCTTGGTGTCTCTCAAACACACTAGATTAGTTAAAGGAAGCAAGATGTGCTGCCAAACTCGCCAATCACTCAGCAGGGCAGCCCTAGAGTCTGAAGAGCTTCAAGACTCCCAAATGTCCCAAAACATCTGTTCCAGATACAAGCATTGCCTTCCTGCCCGCAGCCTCTTGAAAGGAAATCCTGCCCTGCCAAGAGTCTCCGATCTAAGGGGTTCCTGTCAGCTACAGCCACTTTTTAGGAGGAGAGGAGTGAGCACCCTAGGGAGGGAATCTGTGGCTCACTGGCAACCAATGGCCTAGGATGAAAAAATGGGTGGGGTCAACCCAGGGGCTTTGCTTAAAAAACTGAGCAGCAATGAGGCCAATTAACAAGGCGAGAAGCAAGGATAAAGACAAAAAGAAGACAACCGGATGCCCTCAGGAGGGTTTAACAGCCCGAGAAAGGAAGCAGAGGACAGGAAAAAAAAAAAAAAAAAAAAGTTAGAAAGAAGCAAAAACAAGAAGCCATTAGGCCTGTGTTCTAATTCTGTAAGACTCCCCTTTCCATTCCACTTACCATAGCCTATGCTAAATCTCCTTTTTCAGTGAGCTCCATCCTGACTCACACACCATCTGTTTTCAAACTAATCAAAAACCAGAGCCCTAAGAAATAAGTATAGGTGGCCAAATTTCAATGGTAAGAAATAGGGAAAATATGAACAATATAGTGCTCTGATCTAGCAAAGTAGGGACTCTGGAAATCCAAGGGGTTATATGAGGATACCAGGTGCCAAGGACAGAAGGAAGCCAAAGGGATGGATAAAAACAAACACTGCCTAAAGCACAGCTCTTCCTAAGAAAGGCCCGATTACTCAGGCAGCTTTTCTTTATTAGACTAAAGATGTTCCCTACTTTTCTCCTATTCTGCATGCTCCTCCAATCACTCTATTTTCAGTCATGGGTATGACAATGTATATTTTAACATAAATTTTAAATTTTATAATAATTTAAAAATATACCATCTAAAATGTTATGCTGACTGAGTTTAAGGCAGTTTCTCTTTTCTTCTAGCCAATCCCTTTATTTGTTCTATTTCAACTTAATCTTAATCATGACCAGGCAGTTATTTTAGTCGGAATTTTTCTCAGTTTCAATGTCCGTACCTAGTTAATAGGACAGAATTACTTAAAAAGCATGTTTTCAAAATACAATGAAGAAATGCCTACGTAGGGTCACGAGTCACTGTTTGCCCCAGGAACAGCTTTTGGGCCATTTGTCATTCATTTAAACTCTCAAAAAAATACATTATTTTTTAAATGTTGAGAATGTGCGTGTTATATCCATTTATTGACAAAATATGTCAGCAAGAGAAAAAGTCAAGTTTCTTCACTTGACTTCCAGACTATTTATTTAAAATTGTTTAGAATGTAGAGTTAAATAAAAAAACTTACTTAGAAAAAAGAAGAAAGAGCTTGCAAGAAGATTAGAACAGAACGAGAGCCAGAAAAGAATGAAAGCAGTGAGAGACACAGACAGACATAATTGGCAAATATATTTTAAAATATGACCCGATCATGAAACTAGACTTCTGTGGCTAGAATGGACGAATTTCTTCCACTGTTTAATTTTCTCTTTTATTTCTGAATTCATTGCATTAGTTAGAAAACTTTTTTGACCAAGTTAGAAATCAGGGACTGATTATTTTCTCTGAGCAGGACTCGGGAGGTAAGAATTACAGATGAAGCTAAGTTAGGTTCTGCAATTCTTTATCTTGACACTCCCCAGCCACAGAACTAAATTTTACTTTCCTATTGTCACTTCCTTTTCTCCATCATGCCATCCCCCTTTAACCCACTCCAGGCACAGGCCTAAATTTTGAGAGTAACCTCTTTTAGCAAGTTTTCATGTCTGTTTATTGATAAACTGTCTCAGACTGAAATCCACTGGGTTAAATTAGAACTTTTTTTTCAATCATCTTAGAAATAGGACTACCACAATGTTTGAATCTGTGTCATTAGCTGTCCATGATGTCAAAGTGCCTCGTATCTCAGAGGAATCTAATGACTGAGGATTCATCAGAGTATATCACTTATGAATCTATTTCGTGAGAGTGTCCCATCAGTGGTTGTAATGCGTGCTGTTCAGTACATACAAGGATCTTTTAAAGTACATACATGCATCTTTTAAAATGTTCTCTGTTTCCGTTAATACTCTGCTTAAGATCAAACTGCAGACAGCAGCAGAAGATTAATATGAAACTAAAATAAAATCTCTATGCAGCAGACGCAGGCACATGTGAAATGAGACAAAAAAGATAGATGGGAGACTTGAAATTTGACAGCTTATTGGAAAATTCTCAGTGAACTTAAAAGATTTCAAAGATAAAACATTTTAGTTCCCTCAGTAGGGTAGAGGAATATGTTAAACACATTCTTCACATGCAGGAAAATGGAGTCAGAGCTGTCTCTGTTGAAGAAGGCAATGGTAAGGAACAGTGAAAGGAATGGTTCACCACAAGCAACCTCTCAGGCTCTCCGTGTCTTACATACAGGCAGACTCGCCTGTCTATCTGGAAAGCAACTGCCAGGATTATGCTTAATGTGAAACACTGGAGCTATTAGTGTCACAAGACACTCACACCCAGCATGTCTGCCATGCATGGTATTTTCAACTGATAATATCGTCTCCCTGCAAACCCAGAAGAATCAACTGCTTAACTGTCATAATTAATACTAGAATTTTCAATGTTGATACAAAGTACACATGGAAAAGTTTGATAGAAAGTGAAGGGACAGAGCAGTTATCCCATACAATAGTAACCAATAGAGAGCAGGGGAATGTGAGGAAAAGTTATGAGACATAACTTAAAAAGTTATGCGACAAAGGGGGATATTATATATTAATAAAAGTTTCAATATACCAAGAGCATATGATAGTTATAAACATTCACACATCCGATGTCAAACCATTGACAGATATGGAACAGAAACTGACAGAACTGAAAAAAAGAAATGGATAGTTCTATAATAATAGTTGAACACTTCAGCACCCTACTCTCAATAATGGACAGAACAACCAGACAGAAAATAAATAAAGTAGAGAGGATGCAAACAACATAGTAAACAAACTAGATATAATAGACATATATAGAATACAACAATAGCATAAACATTCTTCTCCAGTGCACATGGGACATTTTCCAGAATAAACAGTAGAGTAGACCACAAATTAGCCTCAGTAGACATTAAAAAGTAGATATCATACAAAGTGTCGTCTCTGACCACAATGGGAAGAAGACTTCAGTAACAGAAATACAACTGGAAAACTCACCAATTTGTAGAAATTAAGCAACATATTCTTAACTGATGGATCAAAGAAGAAATCATAAAGGAAGTATAGAAAGTACTTACGATGAATGAAAACAAAAACATAACATACCAAAACTTATGGTACACAGTGAAAGCAATGCTGAGGGAGAATTTATAGCCATAAATGCTTACATTAAAAAAAAAAAACAAGAAAGATCATAAATCAACGACTTAACTTTACAACACAAAGAACTAGAAAAAGAAGAACAAACTAAATCCCAAGCTATCAGGAGGAAGGGAATAATAAAGATTAGAGCAAAGATATATGAAATAGAGAACAACAGAAAAATAAACCCCAATAAAAACAAATAACAAAATCAAAATTAGAGGGGTGCCTCAGTGGCTCGGTCAGTTGAGGGTCAGACTCTTCATTTAGGCTCAGGTCATGATCTCAGGGTGGTGAGATCAAGCCCGGTGATGAGCTTTGCACTCTGCACAAAATCTGCTTGAGATTCTCTCTCTCCTTTTGCCCTTCCCCCTGCTTGCATGTTCTCTCTCTCTCTCTGTCTCTCTCTCTCTCTTTCTGTAAAAAAAATAAAATAAAATCCCGTTCTAAAAAGTTAGCTCTTTGAAAAGATCCACAAGATGTCAAACCTTTAGCTGGATGGACTAAGGGGGATAAAAGAGTTAAGCTACTAAAGTCAGAAATTAAAATTGGAACATTATTACTGATTCTACAGACAGGAAAAGGATTATAAGAGAGTACTATGAGCTACTGTATGCCTAAAGGAAGTGGGCACATACATTTCTAGAGACACAAAACAGAAAACCTAAATAATAAAGAAACAGAAAATCTAAGTAGACCTAGAACTAGTAAGAGGAAGAAATGCCCTGGACCTGATGGCTTCACTGGTAAATTTTATCAAACATTTAAAGAACAATAAATACCAGTGTTTCTTTTACTTTTCCAAAAAAACTGAAGAATACAGAATACTTCCTAACTCATTCTATGAGATTAGCATGATCTGATACCAAAGCCAGATAAATATGCCAAAAGTAAAGAAAACTCAGTCTAAGACTCCTCATCAACATTGATGCAAAAATCCCTCAACAAGGTAATAGTAGAACAAATTCTGTGGCATTTTAAAAGAATAATACACAACCAAGTGGGATTCATTCCTGAAGATTAGTTCAATATAAAAAAATCATTCAATGTAATACACCATAGTAACAGAATGTAGAAAAAACAATTCACATGGCAATTTCAGTTAATAAAGAAAAAGCATTGTCTTTATTTATACCAGCTCACTCTGTGCTGGGCCCGATGTAATATGCTCCACAGAAATCTCACTTAAACTTCACGAGGTAAATATTGTCTCCATTTTGCAGACTAGGATGGAGAACTTATTAACATTAAAATTTGACATAGTTTTTATGAGACAAGACTACCTCTTGACCACGATCTGAGTCTAATGCTTTCTGTGCTCCTAACTGAAATAGTGTACTTCCTATTTTAATATGAAGTATATATAATATATGAAATACATATATATATATATACATATATGTATATACGTATTTCCCAAATCCACATGTTTCTTGGCAATGAAAATCATTAAATATTTCATTACCAGATGACAAAAAGAATAAAGGAATGAATAAACAAGACAAACCGGGGTTAATAATTTGCCAACACTTAACTGATGAATTTTACTTTCTTTCTTAAAGTCACGTTCTCCTTTGACCTTCCACTTCCAAGGCCAAACCTCATGACCCATTGTCTGAGAGAGAGGAGGTGGTACCCTCACCAACAAGGAGGCCATTGATTGACTTTGAGACTCAGAGCTAACTTTCTCCACCTCTTTAGCAAGAAATTTCAGAGGAAGTCTGGAAATGAAGTTGCATACTATTATAAATGAGACTATTATTGTTTTTGTCTCTGAATCAATTAGAATGCATAAACTGGTTAAAGAAGATTAAATTTCTTGATTCTAATTGTCTCTAGCAATTGATAAAACCTTGCATTTCAAGGTTTTGCCTATTTATTTTGTTCTCCCACCTACCCAGACCAATAGTGACCATTACTTTACACTGATCCATTCACATCCCCTCTTCTTCAGATTTATTATTTTTCTTTTTTAGCTAGAATACATTTGTATTTTTAAAATTTGTTAGCATGTAGTGTTTCATTAGTTTGCAAACAACAGTTTTAATTTTAAAATAAATGACCTGGAGTTAGGGATAAAGTTTTAACTGGAAAAGGAGGGTAAGGAATCACACCAAAGGGCAAACTTTGACCTTATTGGAATAGAGAAATGAATTAAACAACATTCCAGTATTCTGAATTCTTGGTGCGCATTTAGAGAAAATTACTTTTCCTTTTTGGGATATATATATATATATATATATATATATATGTGTGTGTGTGTGTGTGTGTGTCTGTGTGTGTGTTTATGTATATATGATACATATACATATATGTACACATATATATGCTATGAATATTTTAATATTGCAGTAGGGAGCCCTGTATTGATTTTCTTTGAGTTAGAGCCTTTTCCTAACTGCACATGATTACAATTGGGCTCCAATCACAGGACTTGATTCAAGCAAGGTCACATGAGTTATTCTCCCAGAATCTGAGGTCTTCAGCATAAACTAAGCAAGAACATGGGCAGTTTTAATAGAATTTACTACAATAACAAGGTAGAGATGCAATCCTTTGTTTCTCCTACAGAATTCCATAGAGCTGCCCTAGTATGTCTTGGTGTTCAGATCTTCCTTTAATAATATGAAATTCTGTGCTGAATGTTCTTTATTTGTCCTTTTAGATTCAATATCTACCCTTCTCTTTCCTTTGGTTCCTTCAGGCTGACAACCATATACTGCATGACCAAAGATACTATATATTATGACCTCTCTCAAGGCCAATAGGAAGGACCAGTAAAAGTGAAGTGCCAGAGGAGGAGAAAAAGAATAAGCTTTTTACTCTCACTGCCCCTTTTTACTCCCCTTGTCCTATCTTCTTCACCATGGTTCTGTCCTAGGCTTCTCTCTTCCATGGCCACAGCTCCTACTGCCTTCTCAAAGATGGCTATAGCTTTTGTCCCTTCAGTAATAATTTTCTCCTTCTTGCCATTTTAAGTAACGCCTTCCTCCTGTGCCTACTTTCAATATGGAAGTAGGGTCCCCTTAATTTCGTCCATATCCCTGCATGCCTTATCTCCTTCCATTAAAATATCTTCAGTTAAAACTCTTGAGTGTGCCACCTTTTGCATGTTAAGTTCTTGACTAATAAAACTTCCTAATATAGGTCTAATGGACTCTTTTGTCAGAGTAGGCATCTGTTTCCCACATCAAAGGACTCATAGGTACGTCAATCTTTCTATCTGTATTCCTCAAAACTGTTTTTTTTCATTATGTGTATATGTGAAAAATATTAACTAAATATATATGTATACTTCAATATGTGTTCTCTAAGAACATTATTCAGCAACATTTGTTTTTATTTAGGAAAGTTTCTTAACCCATCTTTTTAAAAACAATCTTTATGAAACCGACCACACATTTAAAATATATTTTTCTATTCAGATAAAAAAACAAATAAACAGAAAATGTGGTTTTATCTTTGTTTTCTGTTTCACTTCCAAGTTACATCCAATATGTCAACAATTACTACTTTCTCTAACTTCTGAGCCTGACCACTTTTCAAGACTGCCTCCTTATAATTTCAACTCAAACTCTACAGCCAGAGTGAGCATTTTACAACAGAAGCCAGACCAGGTCATTCCTCTAATCCCAATCCTCTCAGGAGAGAACTCTCCCAGTAAAAGCCACAATCTTAACAGTGGCCTCCTAAACCCTGTTAACTCTCTGATCCCATTGCCTACCTCCCTCCCAACCCCCAAACTCTGCTTCAGCCATACAGACCTTCTTACTCTTCTTAAATCCACCAAGGACACTTTTGTCTCCAGATCTGGCAAGTGCTGTTCCTCCACCTGCAATGTTTACTCACACCTTACATAGGTGTTTGCTTTAGGTGATCTCAGTAAAGCTTTACCTGATTATTTTACATAAAAGGCAACTCCTATTTCTTCTACTTCTTCCACTGCTCTAGACACTAAGTGACATCCTCAATATTTTACTTTTTATTTGTTATCTGTCTCCCTCACTAGAATATAAGTCCATAAGGCTCTATTCACTGCTGTCTCCATGACTTAGAACAATAACTGGCATCTAGTCTTATTCAGTAAATTGTTTATGAATAAATAAAATATAGGTATAAATATAGGTAAAATAGAAAATATATTTTCTCCCTTTAATAAATTTATAACAAAAGATAATCATGCATTAGTAAATACATAAGTATTTCAGATCTTATTTTTAATGCGATTGACTAAAGGCCTAAAGAGATATTCTTACCAGGTGAAAAAAAAATTCTCTTATCTTTATCTACATTTTCTATGGAAATATGCATTATAGGCCCAGGGTAATTTCATGCCAAATCATAAAATAGCAATGAAATTACTGAGTCAATGTTATAATTGAAAATTATTTAGGTGACTTAATGCAAGAGAAAAAATGACCCTAAATTTTAGATTGGATAATATTTCTTTTCTAGAAAAAAAGGAGAGAAGAGATGTTGGGATATTATTAAATGAACACTAAATCGAATTTGGGTAAGAAAAGTCCCACTTGTGAGTGATATCTTTAAGTGGGTGATGTCTTAGTAGAAACTGGAGTGACAGTTTATTATGTTATAGAAGTTGATGGAATTAATAATAGATTATATTTAGGTCTTTAAGTGTATAAAAGATTAATGAAAGGCCTGTATTCATCAGAAACCTTGGAAGTAGTTAAGTGACACAAATCAACTTATTCATCCAGGACCAGTACTTGACCAAACTGCTCAGGAATAGCAAGGCTTGGAAATAAGGCAAATTAGTCATCCCAAGGGCAGTCCAAAAGTCAGAAACTCACAGATTCATAAATTACCAGAGCATAAAGTAGCTTTAGGCAACTAAAGTTCTTGTCCTAGAGTTCAGTTCAAATAATTGGTACTACAGGTCATGAATTAATGAAAAACACTTTTTTTTTATTTCTGTAGGTTGACTTTGGATGCACTAATAAAAATTGGGAGTGTTGGTAAGCAGTGACTGGAAAATTGATGAATGAGCCAACAGAAGCCTACTTGTGTAAAGATAGAAGCTTCTTAGGAAAACTCATACTAAAAAAAAGAAGCCAGGTACCATGAACCTGAACCACTAAAAACAGCTCCAAGATAAAGATGGATATAGTGATTTTGAGATAGTGCTAGTGCCTGTCATTCAACTTCACCCTTGCCCACATCATGGATGTATGAGTATCTAGCAGCAAGGAAATAAAAAAAGCTGTTTCATTAACATGTATGAAACATAATGGAAATGGATTATTGGCATCTTTATAGCAGTGTAATACTAAAGGGGAGACAGCCACTCTTTCTAGCCCACACCTACTTAGAGGTATTCAGATATACACTTGCCACACACATAACACCAAGCAGCTCTAAAAACATAATGGCAACTCAGCATCAGAACTGTTTCCTCTAAGAGGAAGTAGAATTCATGGAGACCAACTGGAAATGTCTTGTCTACCATGCAGAGGCAGTCCACTGCAAGATCTTCCAGGCTTCCTGGAGCAGCAAGCACTACAGAGAGGGGATCTATTTGTGAACATAGAAACAATGCTCCTTGTGGACTCATTGAACATACAGGTATCTTCTATCCAATGTGTAAAAATATGGCTGTGTAAGAAAAATTGGGGATGAGAAAAATAGCATTGTAATTCTGCCCTTCAATTATTTTCTTAAATTAGGAAGATAGTAATAACTCTTCTTCAAATGTATGTGTATGATTTTGAGACCAATAAGTAATATCAAGTCAGTTCTAGTTTATTTAGATTAATAGAAACAGCAGTTGAATGGTGAAGTTGGCTTGAGGGATTTTGTGCTTCTTAACATCCACTTCTCATCCAACAGCCTTCCAATTTTACTGTGAGTAGTGACTTCTTCAGCTGAGCTATCTTAGTGGCCCATGTATTAAGCTTCTCTGTCGTCTCCTACAAAATCTAAAATGAAGTGGTCTTAAAAAACAAATCTCTCTTCTCCTCATTCTAGGAGAGCTAGGGGAGGAACACATGATCTGAGTCCTTTCTCTCCTGGGATTCTGAATCCTGAGTAGAGTGCCATAAGGACAGAAAAAAAAAAAAGAATACATATGATTTTGCTTACGTATTCCAGCAATGGCACATGAATTAGACTTTTAAGCTCTTCCTGCCTCAAAAATAACCTGGATATACTTGGTTTCTGCACTCTCCAAGCTGATTTCTTCAGCTTTCTCTTCAATTTTGTGGATTTCCTTTTTGCTCAAATTAGTTTCTATGGCTTGTAACCAAATATCTTAATACAGATAATGGGTGGTGCCGGAAGTAGGCCGTGCAAATATAAACTACCGTGGTCTATTGTTTATGTCCCCCCAAATTCATATGTTGAAATTGTAATCCCTAAGGTAATAGAATGAGGGAGTGGCCTTTGGGAGGTGACTAGTTAGGAGGGTGAGCCCTAATAAAGGGGATTAGTGCCTTATCAGAGGGGCCTGGTGAAGCTCCCTAGCCCTTCCCCCATATAAGTGAGAGGTCAGCAGTCTGTAACCTGGAAGAGGGCCTTTACCCAAACTTGGCTGTGTTTGCACCATGATCATGGACTGCCAGCTTCCAACTGTGAGGAGGAAATATCTGTTGTTTATAAACCACCAACTGTGTTATTTTATTATAGCGGTGGAAAAGACTAAGATACAGGCCATCAGGGAGACATGGGATATTTGAAATTGGTTGTATTGCCGAGACAGAACTAAAAGCAGTAAAACTCCCATTCATATTCTTGTAATGGAATCTAGAAACTGACGGTACCAGGTACAGTGGCAAAATAGCTAACTAAGTGCTTACCTGTGGACACTCAGTACCACTTATCCATTGAGAGCAAATTTGGAGAACCAGTTAACAATTGCTATGAAACAACATAAATAGCATAAGGAATTTCTAGTTTATTATTTTCACAGCACTTATGACTATCTGAAATGTTCTTATTTGTTAAAATTACTTTATTTTTGTCCTTTCCCCACTAGGTTATAAACTCTATGAAGGCAGAGACTTCCGTTTTATTCACTGCTCTCATCTCTAGAGCTGTTGGTGTATGGTGGGTATTAAAAAATACATGTACAAGGAATAAATTAATTACAGAATAGTGACATAGTGTGTCTGCTTCTGACAACGTGCTCATTATTAAGCCAATATTTCTCAGCCATAAACTGGCCCTTCTATCCTGAAATCTGGGATTCCGCATACCACATTTCTCCTTTGCCCTATGGTGAGGCTCTTCTAATAGGGAGGGCTGTAGGAGACCGGAAAGCTAGACAAGAGAAAAGAAACACATTTCTCCTGTTTGTTTCCTTCTCTTGTGCCCTTCACATAGCAATAATTCTTCACTGTGGCACTGATGCTGTTTCTAGGAGCAGCAGTTTGTGCTAGTTCGTGGAGTTTTTATACCTCTTGACCTCCTAAGTATGTTCTCTCAGAGATACAAGCACCGACTGAGAAGGACTCCTTCCTCAGGAGTCAGAGCCTGGCATCCAAGGAGGGTGAATGAGAAATGGGGAGAGCTTCAGTCCTTGCTTTACATAATTCCAAATTGCATGAATCTTAGGGCAGCAAGACTATAGGTCTGATGAACAAAGAATTGATTTCAGCCAACACTATAGAGAGTCTAGGCCTCACATGCAATTCCCACCCATGAGCCAATCCATAGACCCTGAATGACTTGAATGAAGAGAATGCCTACATATTAGGAAGGACCAAATTATGAAGCTAAATTAGAAGGTTTGGTGTTTGAGCCCCTGGATTTTTCAACTTGCTTTCCTTCTCATCCACAAAACTGTTTTCCTTTTGTTTCTCTACTCTGTCCTTCAGAGACCCCTTTTCTTCTGTTGTGCCCACCATTTCCAAATAAACCCAATTCCTGGGAATTCAGACAACCTCTACTGTCAACTGGTCACCATGGGAAGGATAATAGTAAAGGAATCACAGGTAGATGACCTTGACAAGCTTCAACGTCCTTACCGTTGGCAGCATTGGGAGGATCCAGTAGTGTGTTACTATTTTAAAAAAATATGTAAACATAGGGGCATCTGGGTGGCTCAGTTAGTTAGCATTTGCCTTCAGCTCTGATCATGATCTCAGGGTCCTGGGATTGAGCCACTTATCAGGATCCCTGCTCAGCAGGGAGTCTGCTTGTCTCCCTTTACCTCTCCCTCTACCTCCCCCTTCTCCATTTGTGCACTCTTTCTCCCTCAAATATATAAATAAAATCTTTAAAAACAAAAAATTATGTAAACATAAGATATTTTTCTTTTTCTTAAGAAGATCTTTCATATTACATAAGGTTCAAGTCCCATCAAACTTGGGTTCGCTTCTGAAAAGGTGGCAAATGGAGGTTTAAAACAATATAACACCTAACAGTAGGCCCAGTGGAACCATAAATGTGATTATTTACCCACTTCCTATTTTTTGCCAAAAGTCCCTATTAGCCCAAGACAGTGACTCACACTTATTACCCCCCAGTGTGTTCTGAGACTCAGAATTTGTCCTGAGCTTTTCATTTTTAATAAAGTATGGAGCACATTATTAATATTTACAAAAGAATAAGTCAGGAAGTGTTTGAGAAGTCTGCCTCATCTAGTAGTAGTACATGAAGCATATGAAGTAAGTTGAATTCTTACTGGAGTGCATGGTTAAATCTGATAGATGACCAGAAACAACTCATGTATTTTTCCCCAGTGTGTTTCAGAGATTGTGCATCTAACTGACCTGAGCCAGAATCAAGAGTTAGACACTTAACTGACTGAGTTGCCCAGGTACCCCAAGATAAAAGACATTTTTAAAAGTCACAGAAAAAATTCCAAAATGTTGGTTGGGATTATCTTTGGGTAGCAGGATTATAGACGAGTTTCATTTTCTTCATTATTGCTTTTAAGGACAGCATGAAGGCATTCACTGATAAAACAACTTTGGACACGAGAAGCTAGGAACTCCTAATGCCTTCAAGCCTCCAGTGAGAGTGGAAGAAACAGGCAATGATGCTGCTAATATCAGCCCTTGGTACACCAGTTTATCACTGATTCCATGGTGCAGCCTGCAAGATGCACAAAACCAAACAACAGCACTTGGTGAAGTCAAAGTAATAAGATGCAAAATTTTTGTTATGAATAAATATGATGTTGAACACAAATGAGATGAAATTGATATGTGCTATTTGCTACAGCACCTGAAATTTGGTGAAATGTTAAGAAAGTACAAAATCATAAAGCATAAGTCATAGACATAACACTGGTGAGTTTTAACTTATAACATGTTAATTTAAAACGGTACCCTGTTCTGGTTGAAAATATAGTATGAACCTTTGAAAATACTTGGGAAGAAATGCTTACATATCAAATAGATAAAAATCCCCCCAAATAATTATCATTCTACTTGACTTCTTTTTAAAATTTATATAACCAACATAAGTAATTGATACTATACACAGAGCTTTAAATTTTTACAAAAATTACATTTTTGAAAAATGTTTTGGAAAAGAGCTATAATTAGAGCAATACAGTAAAATGAATTTGTTACTTAATTATGCTCTAAAAAGTACATAATTTTAATATAATTCCTTGGTGCCCCCTTTTTCTGTTAGAAAGTATCCAGTCTGTATTTGTATAATGTGGTCAGCTAGCACCCGACCACCTGGGCAGAAACATCTAAGTAGATTCCTAACCAGAATAAGTTGTTCCAGTAAGAAGGGCCAAGTCTAGCCCTAGAAGTCTTTCTCCCAATCATCTATTTAAATCAAAAGATGATGTATTTAAATTTAAAAGTCATAGGAATCTCTCTAGTTTGTCAAGCACAGGAAAAAAAAGGGGGGGGCTGGGAGGTTATCTCGGAGAACACAGGTGGTTATTGTAAACAACCTGATTTTCCAGCTGTGGTGCCAGCTGTGGACTCCCTGGTGGAGTAAATAATCATAGCTTCTTGCATCTGGTATGCAGCTGGTAGCCTAGTGAATATTTCCTTCCCTAGGTCCATTTTTAAAAGTCGTTATACCTCCAAAAGAATTTTTTGTATTTTTCAATCACATTATTTCCCTGTCTTCTGACATCATAATCTTCATTACGCAGAAGTGTTTTCAACACTCACTTATATCCTCAATTAGGAAAAACATCAGAGGGATATTATCCTAGCATAACTGTAGCATGAGATACATCTACAGTTTATTTGACAGCCATCTATCCTAATATCTTCTCATAGTACTTACTTAAGTCTTTCTGTATTTGGAAAATTCAATGCTACTTTTAGCTAAACTGATTTTCTGGATGGTAGAGAGCCGACTGAGGCCCCTCTGGATAAAATTACCTATTGTCATTCCAATTGCCATATCTTTCCAGTCTTTGTCTTGATATTTATTTATTTATTTATTTTTCAATGAGACAGAATGTGTGACAAGCATTTGTTTCATGCTTTTAATTAGATTCAATACAAAAGTAGAACAGCTGACTCAGATATTTATCTTGTGAGCCTGATTTATGCTTTCATGAAATCATAGTGTGCTAGATGAAGACTGGTGTCCCAACTCAACAGGAATTATAGTGGTATTTGTCTTTTCAAATGGCATCATTTAACTAAGGAATAAGGAAGGCTGGCTTTCAAAACACAGTGGCTGCCAGTAACCCGAAGTGCACTTCTGAGGGGTAACTTCCTGCTGAGTATTTGCTGATAAACTTGGAACTGATATACTGCATACATCAATTCAAATTTAGCTGCTTCAAAGATAAGAACATTTTAAAATAATACTGTTCAGAAAGGAAGAGTGATCAAAGAAGATGGGAAGTGTGAGTGCGGTGGGGGGCGGGGGTCATAACAGTAAAAGGAGAGAAATTGCACAAGGACTTCTTTTTCTTTTCTTTCTTTTTTTTTTTTTTCATATCAGGATGCTCTTGGTTTTTTCATTTCATGATTCTACTGCATCACCAAAATTATAGTCTTTGGACAACATGAGAATTAGTTACATTAAAACAAGAAATTCTAAAAATCTAATCTTTCCAAATCCTGAGTTTGGATGATATAGAAAGCTATTAATAAAAAATACTGATTGTCCCATTAAAGTTTCAAGATTCATTAAAACCAGCAATGTTCTAGATCAGGAATGGCAAATACTCAGCAAACAAACAAATAAACAAAACCAAAAACCCAGCCACTCCTTTCACTCATATCTTTGGATATGACTAATGGATCATTGCATTTTGCTTCACTGAACCCAGATGAGTTCTAGGTAACTTTTTTAATAGCACACTGTAAAGACCACCACCTGGTTATAGGAATCAAACAGTATAACACTTATAGCCCTCTCCTTTCTGGTTAAAATACGGGATCCAGAATGCAGTGTTGCCTTTTATCCGCATTCTATCTTCCCAACATCAACATCTTCAATATGTTCGCCTGCATGAATAGGGGCAAAAATGAGGAAAAGGAAAGAGGATTTTTCACAATTCTCATTTGAACACTCTTATATTACTGAGTTAATTTTTATTCTTTAGAAATCAAACTAATTTATGGTAAATACTCCCACTTTTAGCACAGTACACAACTCCTACATTACAGGAAATGAACTGTTACCATTTATCATCTCCTATCCATTAAAAAAAATGTCTTAGATGCTTTGATCTTCCTATCACAATCACGAAGGAACTAGGTCATTTCAAAACATAATTCTATATTTATTTATGAAATTTTCTTCAAAGCTTACTTCCACTGCAGAAGTCTGCCTTTCCCATGGTATCTGTTGTTTCTGGCATTCTTACAGGATTGATATTTCTAAGACTGCAGACTATTTTATTCATTCCTTTTGGATTTCATAACCACAGATCCCAAAGATTGAAAATACTAGGGAAAGATGAGAAACAACAACATTCTATTTTTTCTCCTTCCAGGCAAGTACATTACAGTAAGTGGAAACCCTGTGCAAAATTTAAAAACTAATTTTATTGAACATATTATGCACATTATACATACAAACCTGCCTGACTTATTACTGGAAGCTAGTGTTTCTAACTTTATGTTGACTGGGGAACACACAATAAATTACAGGCCATCAGAATACACTGTGATTAAATCTGCTAGAAGCCTTATAGCTACTTCCCAAAGGAACAAAATTCAGAAATATTAAATTATTTCTTACATTTCCAACATTTCTACTGTAGGGTATTCTGTGCCAAATATTCTGCGGGGAAAGGTCACAGATGGCCTTACAGTAAATAAGTAATCATGCCTCTGTTTTTTTTTTTTTTACTAATAGAAAAATCTCTCATTTAAAAAATTATATGTGGTTTGATTATATTTTTGAAAATTTATACCATTTTACCAAACATATTCTGAAAGCCAGGTACTTAATATAAACCTTTATTATTATTTCAGCGAATGATCAATACAAAGAAAAATGAACTTTTTTGTACATTTTTGGAAACACTTGATCCATAAGTCAGGCACATATTTCTTTCACATACAGATTTCAAAGAGTTGGAATTTCACAGATATAAGCCATCTTGAAGAAAGGAATATAAGACGGTATTGATGTAAATTCTGATAGCAAAATATGTTTAAAAACAGTTCCTTACTTTTAAGAGCCTTTCATTTAAATATTAGCAGTATTAACTGGTTTATTTATAGTAACACTAATTACAAAGCATTTTTTTCCCATGAAATAATACGAATACAGGATTATTTCCACTTGGGGAGCTTGATGAATCTTGAAATATTGTAGACCTAGTTATCTGTGACAGATAATGACACTTAATTGACACATTTCATCTGGTAGACTTTTTTTATCTCATGATCTGTTAAATTACTCAAAGATTTGAATTCAATAGTTGTTTTTGATGAAGTTGAGTGATCTCTTCATATAGAATATTATAACACTACACATACTTTATTTTGCTCTTCCATATTTCCTCCCTTTTCCTTTTTCCTTTTCCTCCACATTCCATCCCTTGACTCCCAATTAACAGCAAAATGCAAGAACAATTGTCATTATGAAATCCTTACTACATCCCAACCACTGAGTTTTCCTGTTATTTCATTTAGTCTTCTCAATCACCCTACATTGGAGATAAATTTCAGAGACTTTTTATCTCAAATGTAGCAGATACAGGATTAAAATCCTTTCTACTTCTGCTATAAAGAAGTTAGTTGGTTTGAAATCATTTGATAACTGGTTCCTAGGTGTATATAGGGGCTTACTGACTACCATGCAAACTTATAATGTGGTCAAATTTATATTTAAGAATGCTTATATCATCCTAAAGCTCTTTGGTCAAGCCATTAGTTCAGAACTTAGAAAATAAAATAAGGCTGTACATGGCATGCCAAACTAGATATCAGGTAGATCTTACACTCCCATGTCTTTACTGGACACTTACTTCAATGGCACATTTACTTCAATGGCACCATTTCATTATCCTAACTGGTATATCTATGTGATTGATCCACTACTTTTCTTTGGTGGAGAAGTGCTTTTAAAATGTCTTTTATTTTTTAATACTTTCTTAATTTTAGGCAGTGAATACATGTATTGATGCCACCGAATAAGAGGTATATACACTAATATGAAATATTTTCTTAAAAATTTTTAAGCAAGATAAATGTGGTGGAAACTCCTAGTCTTTACATTTTATTATTACCAAGGTTAATCTTATGTATTGCTTTATTTTTCCCACTCTTTTTCTGAAGCTTGAAATCTTTCTTAGTCACTGCTGCACATTAAGAACACTGCTCTTTGTCTGCACTCCTACAATGCATTCTTGCTTTCTCTCCTCCTTCTCCAAACACTCACAAAACAACTGCTTCCTTGTAGTGTATGTGTTGCTTCTAAGCCAAATTTAGTAGAATTTTATAAATGCCAACAAAGCATGGGAGGGCTGGCAATCCAAACATGATTACCATGTTCTTCATTCTGTACAGCGAGGCTTTCAGAACCTAATACACAGAGATTATTTTTTTCCTTTGAGATATTGTATGAAATATATGTAAAAAACAGTCCATTTGAAGTCAGACAATATGGATTAGGTTTCTATTCCCTCAGCGTACAGTTGAGTGAGTGTATTCTTTATTTTCATTTGTAAAATTGGAAAAATAATATGTATTTTCCGGGTTGGTGGTAATGACTAAATGAAAATATGTTTAAGGCATATATAAATATTGCATGTGACGATAAACGAGAGCTCTATTTCCATTTTCCCACTTGGCTTCCTTTTCTGACTAGATACACATTTTAAAAATCATTCTATCTTCTTAGCCCTTTATTTATCATTATATATAATTGATTCTGCAATAACCAAAATAAATCACAACCCAAAATGTAAAATGTTTCACAGAACATTGTGTATATGTACATTTGAGTCATATGTATACTGCCAAAACAGTATGTATATGGGAATGAAAGGAATTATAGGGATTTCTTTTTTATTGAAAAGTCAGGTATCAAGTAATTTTTTATAAAATAATAAAATGATAGCTTGAAACATGTCTCGGAATATGAATATCTTATCCTTACCTGAGACCAGACTTGACGCTACTTGTCAATTTTCTTCCTTTCATTCTCTTGAGCTTCCTTATCTATTTTTTCTTGGTGTTTTCTTTCTTTAAAAAAATGTAGGGATCCCTGGGTGGCTCAGCGGTTTAGCACCTGCCTTTGGCCCAGGGCGTAATCCTGGAGACCTGGGATCGAGTCCCACGTTGGGCTCCCTGTATGGAGCCTGCTTCTTCCTCTGCCTCTCTCTCTTTCTCCCTCTCTCTCTCTCTCTCTCTCATGAATAAATAAATAAAATCTTTAAAAAAAAAATGTACACAACCTTCCCCGCACATGCACACACAAATCTCTTTACCTTTCACCCCAGCTCCAAATTCCTTTTCCTCTTCCTTCATTTGCTTTCTTGATGCCTGACACCAATGTACCAGGACAACATTTGGACATATTTATCTTCATACCCAAAGCCCTTACATATCTCACATACAGTTAATGATTTTCTACATTCTTCGGAAATGGGGTTAGAAATTGTTTCTGTTCATGACTGTACTGAAAATAGCAGGCTTAAATATCTGTGACGTTTTCCCCCCAAAATAAATTTCATTGGTTACAACAACTAAATTTCACTGCTTACAAAGTGCCATGGGGGAATTATGCCTGACCAAAATTAAAAGAATCAAAATAAGTACAAAGTATGGGGGGAGGAAACCACCTCTGATATTAACAAACATTTATAATTGTCATCAGGTAATCTGAGACCAAGACCTGAAATCAGTCTCAGCTGTTCTCTTTCCCTTACCTCAAAGTACAATTTGATAGATAAGGTCTGTTTAGTACTTTTACTTTTAAAATTTATTCATTCAACAAATGTTTATTGTGCCTGATTCTGTCCTAAACACTGGAGAAATAGTATGAACAAATAGATCAAAGTGGACGCGGTCATAGAGCTTATATTCTGGAGTGTGTATGAATAGTGGGTTGGAGAGGGGGAGGCAAGGGAGCAGGACAATAAAACAAGTAAGTAAAATACACAGCGTATCAAAAATGCTTTGAGAAAAAGTTAATTTGGGGGAAAGAGTATAGGAACTGCCAAAAAGGAAGAAGAGTGTTTTGCTGCTCAGAGAGCCAGATGGATATTAAAATACAGGGATGAAGAATGACCTGAGAGTCCCTGACTTCTCCTGATGACTGATGTAAATGGGGATAAAGCGCATAATGAGATTTTTAGTGACAGTGTCACCACAGACAATGGTGATGAGGGTGTGGTGCTGGGAGGGGGGGAGGAGAGATTTTCTTGCCAGGGGTTGAGAGAAATAGGGCCTCCCATTTGTTCCTGCCAGAGAAGGGCTTCTCCCTCAACACTGTTTCCTCCTCCCCAGCATTCCCTAGCCTGTTCCAGTTCAGGCTCATAACAGCTGCGCCAGGACTTTAGTCTCATTTCCTGGAGTCCATTTTCCACACAAACATAGAAGACTACCTGGAAAACAAATGTGGCCGTGTTACTTAGTCTCCTGCTCTAAACCCTTCTTGGTCAAAAATCACAAACATATAACCTATCCCTTGTTCCTGGCACATATTTTATGTTCAAATAACACAAGGCTGCTCTTAGTTACTAGCCCAGAGCACACTACTGTAGTCCTACATACTTTTGCCACTTTTTCACTAAGCTCTTTCTTTTTTTTTTTTTTTTAACCTAAGTATCTCTCATCCTTCAAGTCACAGCTTCAGTGTTTTCACTTCCAACAAGCTTGTCATCAAACCAAGTTAAAGCACTGCTTCTCAGAGCTACCATCCTCTTCTAAGCACATCTTTTATATGGTATCTGAAGTACCATGGGTTTTTTGGATCCACAAGGGCTAAGTGTCTGTTAAACTAACAACAACAACAAAATAAACACACTACAGTGAAACCGTCAATCCTGCTTTGCAACCTGGAATGCAGTCTCTAGGTTGTCTCCAATAGAGCGAGAAATTATTTTGAAGTATAAATTTTTCTTATTTTTCTTTTCCCCAAAATTTTAGTCCATCAGTACCATGTAAATTGCTCCAAAGAGAAGTAGGATTGTTGAATGAGAACAGGAAAAAAAAAGAAGGCAAGTAAGGATCTGTGTTCTTTTTTTTTTTTTTTTTTTTTTTTTAACTTCCAAACCAGGCTCTGAAGTATTAAACAAAAATATCCAAGGAAAGGTAGCCATACCGTTAGGGTAACACTGAAAGAATATGAAAGAAAATTGAGGACAAGTAACTCCCTTTTCTCCAGTTATCTAAAGGAGTGTCAGGCTAGATGCGGGCAGAGATTGAGGATGATGTTTATCTTAGGGCAGAATGAGAGGTGGAGAAGAGAGTTCTGATGTATGGTGACTTGGTATAAAATGTCAGGGTCAGTGCTGCAGATTATCCTGAGTGTATGAAGGAAGGCCATAGCGTATCTAAGCTGAGGGGCCATTTTAGCTCCTTGCTGTGAGGACCTGACAACTTAATATAATTCAGCCTTTATATGGTCCAGAAAGATACCTTCCTGTTCTTAAGATTATGTGACTGAATTGGCTTGTGTGACCACCTTCATCCCCTTGCTATATCTCACCACCACCTCATTTCTTCCCAGGCAATCATAAGCTCTTCCTTAGCAAATAGAAGGAAAGAATCTCTGACATCCAGAATTACACAGGCAATGTGGAAAGGAGAAATGCACTGCCAGGCTGAGGATATCTCTGTGTCTGTTATGCATTGTTTTAGCAGCTTAACTCACAGTTTAGGGAAGGCCAGATTGTCCTAAGAATCACCTACCTGTGAAGACTCTGTATGGACACGACAAGCGAAGATAACTCAGCACTAGAATTTTAGCTAACAATAAAGTCTTACTTTACACTTTAATGCTGCCTCTTAAATGTATATTACGGTAAGTTTCAAAGGTATAGAGAAGTGTGTATTATATCCCCATGTCCATAGCATCATCCAGTTCAACAGTTGTCAATTTATTGGCAATTGTGTTTCATTCATACTCCTCTTCACTATCCCTAACCAAGAGTATTTGAATAAAATCCCAAACATCAAACAATATCATTTGTAAATCTCTCATTATCTAGCTTTAAAATAAAAATATTATTTTTATTAGACATAATTGCAATAACTTCTATGTCACCTTAAATTTTAACACTTACTTGTTAATATCTGGTCACACAAGCCAATTCAGTCATATAATCTCAACATTCAAATTTCCTCAATTGTCTCTTAATTCTTCTTATATTCAAGATCCATTTTCCCAGCTACTTTAAAAATATGCATTTTAGTATTATTAACGACAGTCTGAAGATGAGTTCACAGATTTAAAAGTAGGTGATATATTTCAATCCATTGTAGTTACTAGTATTTACTTTTGTTCAGGTTGTCCCATGACTGACCAGAGAGTACTTATTCAGAATAAACCTGATGTCTTTTTATCATGTCTTCAATGGTCTTTGATGTTTTTGTGTGCTTGCTCTCTGGTGTGATAGGATGTTTCAGGTTACTGTCTACCTCCTCCGCCATTGCTGGAATCAGGCATTTCTTTAAAAATCCCTGATCCTTTTTAAGAAGAAATTACATTTAGAAGAATGTTGCTCCTTTAAAAAAATGATGCTAATGACTTGGTAATTCCTTCATAATTTTTTTCAAGATTTTATTTATTTGAGATAGCAAGAGCACAAACAGGGTGGAGAGGGAAGGGGAAGGGAAAGAAGGGAGGGGATGGAGAGGGGGAGGCATACTCCCCACTGAGCAGGGAGCCATGATGATGATGATGATGATGATGATGATGATGATGTGTGGCTTGATTTCAGGAACCCGGGATCATGACCTGATCTGAAGGCCGACACTTAACTGACTGAACCACCCGGGCACCCCTTCCTTCATAAATTTCTATTTATTACTTGACTGAAACAACCCTAAATCCAAGATTTATTTTTTAATGAGAGCTTATTTTAAAAGTAAGTAGCCTTTTGTATGGGGCTTTAGTACACACTTGAACTTTAACTAAAAATGAAAATAAGATCATGACATATAAACTATTTGACCCTAATTCTGTTCATTCTTAAAATGAAAGGCTATTGTTTTCCTATCACTTACAAACACACACACAAAAAAAAGCACCTCCATTTATAGTTCTAAATGTAACAGAGAATCTAGACTGTTTTTTTTGATACAAGGATTTCATTTCCTACCATCGTCTCCCTTTGTAATCTTTGACAAAACAGATGACCACAGAGCAGGGGGTACCCAGAGAGAACTTGTACACAGTTTTATAGCTTTGTTTTTTAGAAGCAGTACCTGTTCTTAAACTAAATTTTATAAAAAAGTTCTGATTTATAACCAGACAGAATTAAGGTGCTTTGGTTAAAGGGAGCAGCCCAAAGACCCTCTCTCCTAGGCAGCCCTAATGTGTCTCCAGGAAATTTAGGGCTCCAGAGACTGTAACTTGAATATCACTTATCTGTGGCAACTTTTGTATTTTATGGAGGAGGAGACTAGGTTATGATAAATTTAAGTGATTTGTCCTAGAATAAGATAACTCTGGATTAATGATATCTAGGCCTACATCCTAATTTTTTTAAATTGATAAGCCAGTTATTGGATCACAGTTACCTATGTATTTCAAAGACATCCTTTTTAAACTATGAAGTAAATATGCATACACTTCTTCACTTGAGGGTTTTTTTATATGCTACAATCAATTAATAAATGTGAGAAATATTGGAAAAGTTAAATATTATATAACACATCAGTATCTCTTTTGCATTATCTCAAGTCATGAAATATCAAAATGTCAATATTGCTCCATTCTTAATGAAGAGCTAATGCTGTATACTGTGTCACTATTAAGGAATCATTTATTATACTGCATCACTATTAAGGAATCATTTATTAACCCAATGATGATATCATAATTAATACAATTAAATTTATAGTATTTAATAGAGATTTATGCTACATATTGTCTACAAAAGAGCTTACAATTTACTTTTTTTTTTACAGTTGAGAATTTTTTTTAATTTTTTTTTAATTTTTTATTTTTTTTATTTATGATAGTCACACAGAGAGAGAGAGAGAGAGGCAGAGACACAGGCAGAGGGAGAAGCAGGCTCCATGCACCGGGAGCCCGACGTGGGATTCGATCCCGGATCTCCAGGATCGCGCCCTGGGCCAAAGGCAGGCGCTAAACCGCTGCGCCACCCAGGGATCCCACAATTTACTTTTTGAATGTAAATTGACCACTCTTGTTCTCTTGTAAGACCTCAATGAAACACTTAAGATGGACATTACATTATAAATCACAGAATATGGGGCACCTCGGTGGCTCAGCCGGTTAAGCATCTGACTCTTGGTTTTGGCTCAGGTCATGATCCCAGGATTGTGAGATCAAACCCAAGGTAGGGCTCTGCAATCAGCAGAATCTGTTTGGGATTCTCTCTCTCCCTCTACCCCTCCTCATGCATTCTCTCTCTCTCAAGTAATTAAATATAATCTTTAAAATAAATAAATAACTACCCCCCTATGAGCCAGGCTCTGTAGAGGAGGAAATTTAAAAGTAAACATTTTAAAAAGTATCCCTGCCCTACTGAGATTATATTCTAGCCCTATGATAGGAAATTTCCTGAACACAACTCAATCTTATGTCATGTTTGTAGACATGCTTCTACTTGAGAAGGCCCTTAGCTTTCTACACTCTGCATGGAAATTTCTGAATCTTTTGTTAAGACTCAGCAACAGCATTATCTCTTCAAGGACCTCTTCCCTGACTCCTGTCGGCAGTCCTAGTCACTCCTTCCTTCCTCTGTGCTCCTGAAGCATGTACTATGAATCTTCTGTCTCAATATGGAGTCATATAATTTATCTAATAGATCACAGGTCCTAAAACCTGGTTGTGTATTTTCACCCAAGAATTGTTATCATCTACCAAAATTCTGGCAGATGCAAATTGTTGGTATAATTCAACTTACAAATTTACAATGTATGACATTCTATCTGAAAAATAGGCCATATTAGTATCTACTGTACCATCTAAGGGAACTCCCTTTTTCTTATCAAGGTGAAAGGGAAGCTCAGTTAATGACCAGAAGTTTGCATGATGATTCTACAATCAAAATCCTGTATGGCCTGGAGGGTGTCTAAACCAGGTCATTTTGAGGTCTGAATAATTACTGTCCACAAACAAGATGCATTGCAAGGATAATGTTTTTTAGATTCCAAACTGTATCACATTATAGTGAGCAAACAAACCTGAAAATCCCTCAAACAGCAGCGTTGTTTATATCTGTTAATAGCATTTTCTCTCTGCCCCTTCTGTGCATGCTCTCTCTCTCAAATAAATAAATAAAATGTTCAAAAAAATAAAATAATCCACATAATGCATGTTAACAGACTTTGGTTAAGGAACCTAACTGGCTCAAAACCTGATCCTCTTTTCCACTGTGTTACACTATTATCCCTCATAGATCATATAGATCAATGGAAGGAGAAGCTTTTAAACATAGAACTCAGATTTTTTATCTAGAGCTGAATCTCACATTATCACTTTTTGAACATAATTAGAAAACAGTTCTCTCTTTCTGCGAATTGTTTACTCTCTCTTGTGCATGCTACATTTATAATCAATTTTAAATGATTTTTAGACAATTTATGAGGTAGCTTATTTACTCAGAATGACATGTAAGAACAGAACTTATTTTAAAACTACTTTAAATAAGTTTCCAAATATTATATCCATAAATATAAAGCACTGTTAAAGTTTTTCCTGGGAATGTTCATCTTATCTAAGTATATGCTGATGTATCATAATTCCCTCCCAGTCATTCTGAGAGTTTAAAATAAACCCTAATGTGACCTACACAACAAACGCTTGTCCCACATAAAATTACAGGAACAAATTTTTACTGGATACCTTGGCAAAACTCTTTCTTGCCCCTAAAGAGCATTTCTGAGGATAGAGTACAGTTACCTTAATAAGAACTGTCACATAATAAATTTTCCTCAGGGCATGAGGATGAATTCTGTGCCTTGGCAGAAGGTATGGATTCAGTAGTAGAAAAGCATAATATTTTTTAAGGACTAAAACTCATTATATCTACTATTTTAAGACAACGATATAAAGGATACCTTGGAATTTGGTCTGCTATACAGTTAACTCTAAAATATTATGGCTATGACTAATTTTGGTTTAAACCCATGATTTACCAAAATTATATCCCAAAACATTTACCTGTAAACTAGTAGCAGTTTACTCTTTGCTAATTTTTAATATATTTATTTCAACAGTTATTGAATTTTCAAATACACTCAAATTGTCTGTGATACAAAATATCCAATCACAAAAAATCTCTTCAGATTTCTGATCTCAGAATGATGCATATTCCTTCCTAAATATGACATAAAAACCTTGATATTATATATAAAACAAACATAAAGAGGGGTGCTTGGGGGGATCATCAGTTAAGCATCTGCCTTCGGCTCAGATCATTATCCTGGGGTTCTGGGATTAAGCCCTGCATTGAGCCCCACATCAGGCTCTCTGTTCATAGGTAGACTGCTTCTCCCTCTCCCTCAGCCCCTCTCTGCCCTTGTGCTTACTCTCTTTCTCTCTCCCTTGCTCTCCTGCTCTCAAATAAATAAATAAAAATCTTAAAAAAAAATAAAACAAACATAAAGAGACTCTAAAAGGTAGAGAAAAGAAGGCAGACTGGCTAGAAACTTTGGTACCCAAAGAATGGATCACAGTACTTCTCTGGGTTTCTTTTTACTTCATGTATCTCAGACTGAGAATTATAGAGACTGGCAACCAGAAAACATCAACAGGTAGAAACAGAAAAAGCTCTAGCACAAGCATGCTTTCTCTTTAGCCAAAGGACCAAAAAAGACACAACCTAGAAAAACTTTTGGACAATAACAACTCTACACCAGGAAAATACCACAGAAAAATTACTTCCTGCACAATAACAAAGGCCAAAGGGGAATCAAGCCCTCCCGCCTTATAGGCTATAGTAAATCTCCAAACCACTTTTGCCAAGATGATGTCAGATCAAGTAGACAGCTAAGACTTTCCTTCCCACTAACCAATAACATTTTTGCTTCATCTGCAGTGTCAGTGGAGATTATGTGGGGTTCCCACTCAGGACTAACGAGGTGTCTCTTCTCCTCCCGACTGGGGCAATGTCAGAGAAAACCTACTGGAGAGTCAGGACTTCTATCAACACCCAGTGATAATAAGAACACCTCCATCAGGTTGTCAGTGGAAAACCACTTGGCAGCTGGAACTCCTACCACTGTCCCACAATAAGGAGGAACCGAACTCCCTCATGTATCAACTGAGGATGCGGGGAATTTGGACTTCTACTTCCACCTTGCATTAATGAGATGTCCCTACCTTCTCCTTCTGGAATAGTATCAGAGAAAGCCAACTAAAATTGGGGCACCTGGGTGGCTCAGTCACTTAAGCACCCGACTCTCAATTTCAGCTCAGTTCATGATCTGAAGGTTATGAGATTGAGCCCCGCATCAGGCTCTGCACGGGGTATGGAGCTTACCTAAGATTCTCTCCCTTTCTCTCCCTCTAGCCTTTTCTGCCTTGCATGTTTGCTATCTCTCTCTAAAAACTAATTAAATAAGTACATAAAAATAAAAAAATAAAAAAATAAAAATAAATAAGATTCAGTCTCCTAGCACAAAATATAAAAATGTCAATTAAGAGTCATTTGTCATACCAATACCAAGAAGACCTCAAATGAATCTTTAAAAATGCCATCATGAGATGACATAGAACTTGAAACTATCTAACAAATATTTTAAAGCAGTCATAATAAAAATGCTTCAACAAGTAATTATGAACATTCCTGGAACAAATGAGAAAAGAGAATGACTTGGTATAAGAATAGAAGGTCTTTGGGCAGCCTGGGTGGCTCGGCGGTTTAGCGTCGCCTTCAGCCCAGGGCATGATCCTGGAGACCCAGGATCGAGTCCCACGTTGGGCTCCCTGCATGGAGCCTGCTTCTCCCTCTGCCTGTGCCTCTGCCTCTCTCTCTCTCTCTCTCTCTCTCTCTCTCTGTGTCTCTCATGATTAAATAAAATCTTAAAAAAAAAAAAAGAATAGAGGTCTTAGAAAAAAAATTGAAGATATTAAAAAGAAGCAAATGGAAATTTTGTAATTGAAAAATACAATAACAAAAGTTCAGTGGATGGTGTCAACAACAGAATGGAGGGAAAAGTGGAAAATCAGCGCACGACAACATAGAACAATAGAAATTACCCAATCTGAACAACAGAGAAGACATAGACTGAGAAAAAAAAACATGAACAGAGCCTGAGGGATTTGTGGCGCTAAAATCAAAGAAGAAATATCTATGTTGTCAGAGGCTAAAAAGTACTCGAAGTAATAGTTGAAAACTTCCCAAATTTAGCAAAAGACATATATCGATAGATTCAGATGGCTGAAAAAGATAATAGAAAAATGAAATAAGATAGAAAAAACAGAAAATAAAATGTAAAATGGCAAACATAAGCCCTAAAATATCAATAATTAAATCAAATTAAATTAAATAATTTGCCAGAAGTAGGGTGCCAAAAAAATATACCCACCTATAAGCTAATAGAAAGCCATTTCAAATATAATTATATAGTCATATGAAAGTAGTAGAAGAGGCTACATTAAGCCAATAGTAATAAAGGAAACGCTGAGTAGCTATATTAATATCAAATTAGACATCAGAACAAGTTATCAGAAACAGAGAAAATGTTATATGATGATAAGAGGGTAATTCCACAAAGACAAAGCAATCCTAAATCTATATGCACCAAGCAAAATATGTGAAGCAAAAAGTAGTAGAGCTGTGGAAATAGACAAATTCACAATTAAATATGGAGATTTCAGCTCCTCTTTCTCAAAAATTGAGAAGAATAACTATAAAGAAAATCATCAAGGATATAGAATTCAATAGACCATCAACCAACAGAACATAATTGACATTTTTAAGAAAAGTAGACCAAACAATAGAATTTACATTCTTTTCCCGTGCTCACAAACATCTAGTAACTTAGATTATATCCATGGCCATAAAATAAACATCAATGACCTTAAAGAATTGAAATCACATGAAGTATGTTTACTGAACACAATGGAATCAACCTGGAAACCAATAACAGATAATGAATCCACAAATATTTGGAAGCTAAACAACATATCTTTAAATAATCATGGTTCAAAGAGGAAGACTCAAGAAATTTTTAAAAAATATATTACACTGAGGGGCACCTGGATGGATCAGAGCATTCAACTCTTGATTTCAGCTCAGATCATGATCTCAGGGTCCTGAAATTAATTAAACCCTGCAACAAGCTTTGTGCTCAGTGGGAAGTCTGCTTGAGATTCTTTCTCTCTCTCTTTCTGTCCCTCCCACCTGCTTGTGCACAGGAAAGCATGCTCCCTCCTTCTCCTTCTCTTTAAAATAAATAAATAAATAAATCTTTTTTTAAAAGACATTTCATTGAATGAAAATACAAGAAAACAAATGTGAATGAAAACACAACCAAAGCAATTTGGAGAGGGAAATGTATAATAGTAACTGTATACATTAGAGAAAAACTGTCACATCAATAATTTAAGCTCCCAACACAAAAACCTAGAAAAATAAATGTAAACTAAGCCCTCAGCAAGAAAAAGTAAAGAAATAAAGATATGAACAAAAATTAGTGAAATTAAAAACAACATAATTGGAGAGAAAACAAACAAAAATCTAATTCTTTGAGAGAATAACAACAATGACACATCTCCATCAAGACTGCTGAAATAGGGATGCCTGGATGGCTCAGTGGTTGAACGTCTGCCTTTGGCTCAGGGCGTGATCACAGGGTTCAGGGATCAAGTCCCACGTCGGGCTCCCTGTGAGAAGCCTGCTTCTCCCTCCGCCTATGTCTCTGACTCTCTCTCTCTCTGTCTCTCATGAATAAATAAAATCTAAAAAAAAAGACTGCTGATTTAAAAAGGACACAAATTACCAATATCAGGAATGAAGCAGGCAATATCACTACAGGCCCAGCTGACATCAAAGGAATATTCACAGGATGCCTAGATTGACTCTACACACATAAATTTGACAATATTGATAAAATAGACTACTTCCTCAAAAAACAAACTACCACAACTCATCAAATATGAAATGCATTTTCAGTAGTTCTGTAACTATGAAAGAAACTAAATTCATAACTACGAAGTCCTCCAAGAGAGAAATCCCCAATCTCAGATGGTTACACTGGAGAAGCCCACCAAATGTTGGAAGAATTAACATCAATTCTATAAGTCTCTTCCAGGAAATAGAAGAGAAGGGGGCATTTTTCAATTCATTCATAAAGCTCATATTACCTCGATAACAAAATCAGTCAAAGACAATATGAGAAGGAAAAATATAAACCAATATCGATCATAAATATGGCAACAAAAAATCCTTAACAAAATTCTAGCAAATTCAATTATTCAATATACAATAAATTACACAGCATGACCAAGTGGGATTTAATCCACAAATGACAGTTCAGTATTTGAAAACCATTAATATAATTTCTCATTTTAACAGGATAAAAAAGAAAAAATCACATGATCATATCAATTCAAAAAAGCATTAGAAAAAAAATCCAATGACCATTCATAATAGGAACTCTCAGAAAAATAGAAATGCCAAAGAGCTTACTCACTTGATAAAAAGTAATACTAAAAAGGATACATCTAACATTGTACATGATGAAAGATTGAATGTTTCTCCTCTAAGACTGGAAAGAAGGCAAGCATGTCTACTCTTACCTCTTTCATTCAATATACTGCTGTTCTAGCCAGTGCAAAGGCAAATAATAATAATAAAGAATAAAGATTTAAAAGGAAGAAATACAGTCGGTTGATAGATATAAGAACCTGGATGAATCTCCAGAGAACTATACTGAGTGGGAAAAAAAAAGCCCCCAAATTAAATACTTTATAATTTCATTTATATGACATTCTTGAAATGACAAATTTACAGAAATAGCAAATAGATTACTGATTGCCAGTGGTTAAAGAGGGAATGTGGGTAGGAGAGAAGTGGGTATAGTTACAGAAGGGCAATATGAGAGTTCTTGTGCTTATGGAAATGTTTTGTTGTCAGTTATATTGCTGCCAGCATCCAGGCTGTGATATTGAACTATAGTTTTTTAAGATGTTACCACTGGGGGAAACAGTACAGGGGTATATATGCTCTCTCTATTAATTCCTATTTGTGAATCTGTAATTACCTCAAAGTAAGAAGTTACATTTTTAAAAGTGGAAACCAAAAGCCTCTTCCCAACTGAAGCTAGTTAGGACACAGGAGAGAAACAAATCTTAAAAAGTAAAAACAGAGGGCAGCCCCGGGGACTCAGCGGTTTATCGCCTGCCTTCCACCCAGGGCGTGATGCTAGAGACCCGGGATGGAGTCCCACCTCGGGCTCCCTGCACGGAGCCTGCTCCTCTCTCTGCCTGTGTCTCTGCCTCATTCTCTCTCTCTCTCTCTCTGTCTCTCTGTCTCTCAAGAATAAATTAAAAAAATATTTTTTAAAAAGTAAAAAGAGAAAGAAAAACTTTGAAAAATATACTACATTGCACACACAGATTAGTACAGAAAGAACTAGGAAAGAAGTGTGTCAGCTGAATTTATCTGAGTTTTTATAGTGAAGGGAATGACCTGGGGCTTGAAGAATGAGTGGGCTGTGCATAAAGATGTCCTTGGAAGGTGAAGAATACCAACACTAAGAAATTAAGTAACCTACTGAATATCAGAGAATTGCTTCTTAAAATTATACTGATATAAGCAAACAAATAGAACAAGCAAAAACACACAATTGAATCCTATCTACCTCAATCTTATTTTAAAAATGGAGAATAAGGAAAAGTGGTTCCAACTTAGAAAATTCAAGTCCCTTTGGTGGGTATGATATCCTTCTTTTACATACAATCTCATAATTATTCGAGGATCTAAATTGCTTAATGCTTTTAGGGTTGGGAAAATAGTCTTCATATTAAAATCAAGTAGGCTCTAATCTATCAATAATTCGTCCTGACATATATTTATAGGACTATCTTAGGTCTGGTTTTCCAAGTAGCCCTGAGATCAAGGTTTGTATTTCAGTCATTTACTAAGGAAATACTCTCAGGAAAAACATGAGTGGTGAAAGCAAGATAGAGAAGAGAAAGAAAATAAGGAAATTTGCAATTTAGGCAAAATCCCATGGAGGGAATGTTAAACCTAATTCTGGAAATCTTGGAGTTTATCCTAACCAGAGGCAATAAACAGAACTTTTATATTCTCACACCAGTCAGTCAATAGCTGAGGATCTTGAGATGAGAATGGGTGGATACAAATTTCTACGTGCTTTTGGCTTTCTAACTCCATGGATACAGCAGCTTTAGTAGCCAAGAGAAGCCCTGCCAAGAGAACAGTAGATGCTAGCCAGAAGCAGAAGCACACAGAACCTGGGAAGCCATGTACAGAAATAGTAAAAGTCATCTGATGGAACCTGAGTAGGATCTCTGACAATGTCTGTTCACTAGAGAGTTGGTACACATATCTCAATTTAGAGCAATTGTGTTAAAATTTCTCAAGTGCTATAAGACATCATTAGTCTTTAGTTAGCTCCAGACCTGTTTCAGACCCTGAAGCACACAGCATGTAGTCTCATGGACATTAAACAGAAAAGAAGAAAGAAAGCTGAAAGAGAGTGAAAGAGAGAAAAAAAAAAAAACGAACAAAAAGAAAGAAAATGGAATTAATTGAATGCCTTACAGTGCCAAAAAATTGCACTAAATAATTTATATTCTTAATATTATTTAATACTTATAAAAATTCTACAGGGTAAATTATGATTCCCATTTTGCAGAAAAGATCAAGTCTAAGAAAAATATGTAACTTGCCCAATGTCATACAACCAGAGATCAATTACAAATCTTTCTGATCTTAAATTTCATGTTCCTTTGAGTACCCTGCTACCAGCCTTCCAGAAAGGAAGAAAGGGATTGAAGGAAAACAAAATGAACTCAGTTACTTTACAATTTTTCTATCTCCAGCTTTTCCTGTTCTAATATTAATCACTTCTACAGTCTAATTTTTCACTAATTCATTCAATCAGTAATTAGCAACCCTGCTACATGCTATCTGTATCTTGAAAATAACCACTTTCAGGTCCCAGGAACTGAGGAATGAAAAAAAAAAACAGGAAAATTCTGCTCTCACAAAGCTTATATATTTCTAGTGGAGGGAGGCACATAGTGAACAAATAATAAGAAAAATGTATATGTTAATGAATAGATAATTAAGAGAAACTTCATGAATATTAAGTCAACTGATCAAAATTGATGAATATTTTTAGAGACAGGTTATAGATCCAAAGCAAGAATTCATTTGCTATGATCAAGGAATTACTAAATGGAGTAAATAAAAGTGAAAGGAAGAAGAGTAGCTGTTGACTTCAGAAAGAGAGCTGTGATGTAATTGCAAAGATTGCAAAGACTAGAGGTAAAGAAGTTGAATAAATAAGCACCTCAGAAGCCATAAAACCTTTGAATTCTAGTCTATGATGGGAAGCCATTGGATTTTTTTTAAGCCAAAGAATGGCATGATGTTTTTAAAAGGATGTCTCCACTCCTTCGTTGAGACTTGGTTGAATAGGGGATGGAAGCATGAAACTAGTTAGGAAACTAAAGCAAAAAATCCAGGCATAAAATTACAGCATTTTTTTTAATCAGAGTGATATTGATAAAGAGTAATCATAAGAGTCTAGATGTTTGCATTGAGTATAGAGCCAAAAGGATTTACAGATGTGGGATGTAAGAGAGGAGGCAAAAACAAGGTCTCCCAATTGTACAAGTTGGCAGAACGAGGTTGTTAATTATTAAGATAAGAAACTGGGAAAGCAAGAGTTCTATGGGGGTAGAATATAATAGTACAGAGCAGGTAATTTTGACGCTAATAATTTGTGACACAGCTTTACATTTCTTTAGAAAAATGTCCTTGATGAGTAAAGAATAAATCAATAAGTCTATTTCATTGTACTCTTTCCTCTTCCATTGTTATACCTTTATTCTCGTATGTTCTTGTCTTTTTTTCTCTGTTTTCCTGTCTTTTTTCTCTCTCTCCCCCTCCCTTTCTTCTTTCTTTTCTTCTTCCCTCCTTTTTTTTCTCCCTGCATATAACTTTTCTCCATTTTCAGACATCACGGTGGTCATGATTGTGCAGGACAGAGGGTCAGGATTGCATTCAAGTATGATGTAACTTTTGGAAAAATATTCTGAGAGACTCCTCTCAATATCAGGAACATGAGTGAGGCATTGTTGGAAAGCTTTGATTCATCATTTGGTTTTTATAACTCAGTCAGTTTTCTTGCTTTTGTTAAATAGATAGTAAGAATTTCAAAGACAAAGATCTTTCTACACCTGTTTTCATATATGACACCTGATTTGTTCAGAATCACAAGTTCCCCAAATTGTAAAGCCAATTAGATGGGAGCTATTTCCAGAAAGAAACAAAATGATTGCAAATTCAGTCTTCTGAATCTTTTTACTTGTTTTACTTCTAATTATTAACAATGAACATTAATGTATTCTATTATTAGTATGGAAATGATAACTAAAGGGTATTTTTCCAATATACATTCTCATATTTTTGACTTTTTGAATCCTTTTTGGAAACTGTTAATTTGCTATGCTATATTGCTATACTTATACTGCTCCTTAAATTAAAAAATGTAAAAAAATAAAAAAATAAACATAGCTAAAAATAATGGGTCTCATGGAAACACATAAATGTGGAATCTTTTAAAATCTTTTTTTTTTTTAAAGTAAGATGCAAAATATAAATCTTTTTTGGGCTGCTTTGACCACCAAGGTCAGAAGCAATGTTGGCTCCCTTCCAAGGTGTCCACCCCTTTGGGTATCCAGTAGGTCAGGGCTTATGACTCCTAATGAGTAATGCAGTGGTACTCAAGCTGTTGCAGATGGGATGGGAATAGCAAAAACCACGCCTCTCTAATTACATGTATTAGCCCTCTAGCATTGGGATGCATTCTAACATTTTAGGATGGGGGGAGCCAGCTGAATAATCACATGGGAAATCTAAATCCACAGGAGCTGCCAAAGTTGTCCCAGATTCTAGCTGCCAGACGGTCTTTACACTATTTTGATATTAGTATTGACAGCCTGTGTACCTCCTGTGGATGTCAAAGCCAAGGTCAAGGCCAAGGGAAGTGCACAGGCTGTCAACCTAGCATAACGAAAACAGGTAAGCACATCATAAAGGCAATAAGGAAGTCTCTGTAATTGGCAGAAATGTTGGGCAGAAGCTATAGGTCATGACATTAGTGGAAATCTATGAGATCACTCCTTCCTTAATGCTCCCACAGGAAAGCAGAAAAATCAGTACTTGATGAAAGGTCAGCATTTTATGGACTGACTTCCTATCACCTATACCTTTCAAATGTCTTTCTTTTTTTAGACTTTACAATCTTTTCATTTTTAAGACCGGGTCTTTATTATTAGATGTACTTGAAGAAAAATGAATCTATCTGCTAGTCAGGAATTAGGCAATCTTATGACTTCAGGCAATTTCAAATGATAGAGTTATTTTATAATAAACTAATGGAAGAAAAAAATTAAAAACTGACCCCATCACTTATCTGTTTAGGAAAGGCTGTATGAATAATAAATATAGCAATTAATTTACTATGTGATCTCCACTCTGAAATACAGTTAAAATGGGAATGACAGAGTTACAATTTAGAATAAAATCATATGTGAATATAACTAAAATTATATTTGAATTAAATTGTGTATGTAAATATCATATACTTTACATAACAATAATGCTAATGATCAGTAAACTCCTCTATCATGCCAGATCCTATGCTAAGCACTGTTACATAAATTATTCATTTAATTCACAAGACAAGTCATTCAACTAGGTTTATATGTATGGTTGCTTAAAGAAGTCACTTACCTAGTAAGTGATGAGTTTGGGCCTGAGAACTACACTTGTCTGCCTGGGAAGTCTTTATTGCAGTGTCCTCTCTTTCTTCACAACTGACTCTGAAAAGAGAGTCCAAGTGCTGAAGGAACATTCAGTGAAGTAGGGGTTTGAGAATGTGGCAAAAAGCTGAAGAAGGTCAATCTGGCAGGTCCTGCTCTGTTTCTAATTTGCATTATGATTTAATTATATCTAAAGCTTCTTTCCACAAATTCCTCATAGTTACTTAAGGAAAAAATGCTTAATATAAGATCTTTTTTTAAAAAGATTTTATTTATTTATTCATGAGAGACACAGAAAGAGAGGCAGAGACATAGGCAGAGGGAGAAACAGGCTCCCCATGAATAGCCTGATGTGGGACTCGATTCTGGCACCCTGGGATCACAACTTCAGCCAAAGACAGATGTTCAGCCACTGAGCCACCCAGGTACCCCTTGATATAAGTTCTGATAAATGGGTGTGAAAATATTTTTTCTTTTAATACAAAAATAAATAGCCAACTATAATGAGCCAACTATAATAAATGTATGTAGCCTATATACAACTATAATAAATGTATGCTACATATATCCTCTTCACAAGATGAAAAAGCAGGCTCATTTTCAAATGAAAATAACAAAGGCAGTAACCTCGCTGGATCAGAATTGAAAAATATAGTAATTTGAGAGTTATATGATAAATAACTATGGATGAAGCAAGCGATTCTGAAACTTTTAGGCATGTTACAACATTGTTAATTTTGGGGGGAGCCTGAGGAGGAAAAGATACACCAAATATGAAATGGAGAAAAGCAAGGAAAAAGCCTCTGGTGATGAATTGAAAATGTCAGTTTCTGTGAACACTCTTGATTTTTAAAATATGTGTGCATGTGTATCTGTATGGATATATATGTGTGCTGTTATATGTATAAATGAGTGTGTGTGTATATGTGTGTGTGTTTATCCCAGTGATCAAAACTGTCATTACTGATGAGGGGCGTATGCATATCATGTGCATCCCGATGTGATTCCCTGAGCATAACACATAATCACTTAGGTATCTTTCTAGTCAAAAATGTGCAGTCTGAATGTAGACAAACCCCAACTAAGGAAGAATACTAAAAAGAGAGAGAGAGAGAGAGTTCTTTAAAAATGCTGATATGTGCAAGAAAGACTGTGGAAATATTTCAGATTAGGAAGACTAACCCATAAACCCTAAATGCAAAAGCTGATTCTAGACTGGATTTATTACAGGAGGAAAACAACTCTGTAATGAACATTTAGGTTCAATTAACAAAACTGAAATACTTATGGTGGATTAGAGAGTATCCTATCAATGTTAAATATACTGGAATTCATAACTGCAAGACAATATCCATATTCTTAGTAAATACACACAGAAGGATGATATATGATATCAAATTGTACAGAATATATTAATATATGTGAATGTGTGTGTGTATATATATATACAAATAGGCATATACCTATATGCGTATATATATATATATATATATATATATATATATATACATGTGCATAGAGAGAGAGACAGAGACAAATGAGATAAGATGTTAAAAATGATAAGTCTGAGTTAAGGGTATATGGGCATTATGTTTTGTACCACTCCTATTCTTGCAACTTTGACATCATTTTAAGTTTGAAATGAATTATTGAATTAATTTTTAATGTTTAAATTAAATGATCATTTTAAATGATTGTTCTTCAACCATTTATCCAAATTGTCAAAACCAATATTAATATAACAACATAATAAGGAGCCTGCTAAATTTAAATTTTTGTAGGTAGCAAGTAATGATCTTTAAATTTTTGATAATTTTTTGAAGAAGGTGTTTTTATTTGTTTTATTTTTAAAGTGGGAAAGATAGGAAGATTATAAGCCATAAAAAATAATGAGAAGGTAATGAAATATTTAAAAATCAGAAGAAAGTGAAATACATCATTCTATAAATACCTTTAAATGTAACTTACATGTGATAGACTGGTAAGTGGGTACTCTGTCCTGGTGGATTTATGAACTTTACATTATAAAGACATAACAAGGAGATCCCTGAGTGGCTCAGCAGTTTAGCGCCTGCCTTTGGCCCAGGGAGTGATCCTGGAGTCCCAGGATCCAGTTCCACGTCAGGCTCCCTGCGAGGAGCCTGCTTCTCCCTCTGCCTGTGTCTCTGCCTCTCTCTCTCTGTCTCTCATGAATAAATAAATAAAATCTTTAAAAGAATATATAAAGACATAACAAAAACATGAATGGCTTTCATACCCAAAATAAAAACAAAAATAACAGCAAATAATCAGATAAACTATACAGGTATTCCTGGTAAGAAAATAGATAATTTTTTTCTTGTGTCAAATGATATAAAACATCAAATGATGCCATAACAGTGAGACTTTGAGTAAATATGAGAACATGTGAAAAGGTGAAATTTGTTTATTTCAATGAAAAAAATTTATATCAGTTCCCAAGAATGTTCTCATAATTGAAATATTTAAAATACAATCAGGAGGCAAACTGGGTAGCTCAGTTGTTTAAGCATCCAACTCTTGATTTCCACTCAGGTCGTGATCTCAGGGTGGTGAGGTGGAGACCCTCAGTGGGCTCTGTGCTCAGTGGGGGAGTCTGCTTCTCTCTCTCTCCTTCTGCCCCATCTCCTCATCCCATGTCTCTCTCTCTCTCTTTCTCTCTCTCTCCCTCCCAAAAATAAATAAAACTCTAAAAAAAATAATAAAGTAAGGTCAAAGATCATTGGGGAAAAATATTAGAGGGACATTTTGCTCATCTCCAAAAAATGAGAACTTTAAGTAAAACAAAGTAATAATAAGAATATCGTCAATATTTATAATTATCATGAGTCCTCAAAATTTATGTGCATAAGAATCTCTTACACTTCATAAAATAATGCAGATTTCAAGGTGTCACACTCAGGGACTTTACTCCTCATCTCTATGTTGATAGTGGGCTACACTATAAGAAGCACTTTTATAAGCTCAAATGGACTTAATTTATGGACATCATGATGTTGGACAAACAGCTGTTCAATTCATTAGTCATATTTAATAGTCCCTGCATATATTTGACTATCACTGTCCACCTTACATTTCCACTCTTCATGGTTGTACCAGTCTCAAAATGTGTGTATTAAATTGATAATAGATCTCTAGTAGTTAGAGATGGGAGTTAAAAATGTTACCTTGGAGTTGCCCACAACTTTGAATACCATCAGCATCATGTTTAGAAATAAGATATTTTGGTATTTGAGGATAAATAATATTGGAAAATGACCATTTAATTTGGTTGCTCAACTAAATAACTTTTAGAATAGTTTAATTTGGACTTTCTATTTTGAATGCAATGAAACAAAAACTTTTAAATTATTTTTTTGTATTTAACAACATGAATAATTATAAACATGAGTCTAATATTTGAACAGTGAGAGAATCAAATATTTGTCTCAAAAAAGGTATACTTTTTTCTGACAAAATATTAGGATATCACATATTTACAGCCTTTATATCATCACATGTGACTTTCATGGCTAAATTATCCCTCAAAAAATCATCACATAAAAATTTATTTGGGGCAATAAAGACATCAGCATTTGTATCAGGTAGTTATTTGATGGTCAAAGTGTTCTCTTTTGAGATACCTACTGTTCTCTCATACAAGTCTGTCTAAAAATTTAACATGTCTAAATACACACATAGACACTCTTCATTCATTGTGTTTAAGAATTGGTAATTGTTTTGCATGTATTTCTATTATAACTCCATTATATCTTGCTGGGTGATAGTTTGGCATTGGGTTTCAGCAGTTGTCCAGCATCATATTATTGGCTTCATGAAATTTTGACAGTGCCAGTTTTACTTTGTCATCAGTTTACTCTGTACTACATTGTACTGTTATAAGCATCCAACATTTCACAAAACAACAACCGTATAAACACTAGAGAGAAGGGAAATTTGAATTCAGACTATTTTTATAAGTGATCAATTCACTAAAGAATTATGTTGTATTCCGAATATTCAGCTTCTCATTTTACCTTGTAACCATAGGGACATTTTAAAAAAACATCGGGAAATTAGAACCACCTGTATATGGTTCCTGGCATACATTATTGCTCCTTGTTATTCTCCTAAAGATTTTGATTCTTTTCCAGGATTCCTTGAACCAACAATTAAAGCACAGCTCATGTAAGACTGTTGCACTGGATCAGAAACCTGGATGAAGACCAGTATCCTACCTAATTTGCATATGGACTTTCATTGGAATGGCTACAGTAGCCTAGGGAAGCATTGGGATAGTTCCAGTCTCATGGGAAAGGACAGATAAAGGACCCTCAAAAATAAAAGATCGAGCGACTGACATCAAATTTCCATCTTAAATGTCATTGCATTTCTCCTCAAAAGAAAAAGCAATGGGCAGATAAAAGTTCTCTGTTAGGAATCACTTATTGATTAATTCAGTCAATAAATATGTACTAAATATTTTCCATGTATCAAACATATATGTTGTGTCCTACAAGTCAAAGGTGGTAAAGAGAAAGTACATAAACTGAAAAAGAGTGGAGAAGTTATATTGTTTACCTGATGCTCTACCTTTATAATACTGGAGGATTCTAATATTCCTAAACAAATCATATGATCTGATGTGTCATTTATATATGTATGACATATATGATACGTATTATATTTGTATATGTAACTCATATGATTTACAGTGAAAAATTATTCTGAAAAGAAGGGTGAAATAAATGCAGATATAATTTTATTTGCTTGTTTTGAAACTACTATGCAAATAAAATTATATCTTAAAAAGAGTACTATGGCCACTAGAAAATGCTTTGATTCTAAGTTTTGAGGCCTACTTATCAAGACAAAAACTTAATTGTTCTATCCATTCTTATAATCTTCAGATTTTTGTAGAATCTACAAACTGAAAACTATGCTTATAATGTCAAGGCTTCTTTTCAATTTTCAATGCATTGTTTCTCAGTGTTTGTTATAGCATTTACATCTGGATTATGTAACAGAGCAATACTAGCTCAATTATTTTTAAAAAGTATCTGGATAATTTCATGAGATTATCACTTGTACTCCTCATATATGACCTACTTAAATATTATTAATCATTCATTGTCAACTGTTATGTGCCCAGCATTAATTTTTTAAGCATTAATTTTTTATTCATGAGAAACACAGAGAGAGAGAGGCAGAGACATAGGCAGAGGGAGAAGCAGGCTCCCTGCTGGGAACCTCATGCGGGACTTGATTCCAGGACCCTGGGATCACAGCCTAAGCCAAAGGCAGACACTCAAACCATAAGCCATCCAGGCATCCCTGTGCCCAGGATTATTTTAGAACTAGAGAATTCTTGAAATGAAAAAATCACATTGGTTTCCGCCTTGGAAGGTTACAGTCTACAGTGGAGACTGACTAAACCAAATATAAAGGAATTTTTTGACTGCAAGCAAAGCTGACTATTCCTTACAGAAATACAACAGAAAAAGGGGAAAATAGGGGTGCCGGGGTGGCTCAGCAGTTGAGTGCCTGCCTTTGGCTCAGGGCGTGATCCCAGGTCTGAGGACTGAGTCCCACATCGGGCTCCCTGAGAAGAGCCTGCTTCTCCCTCTGCCTATGTCTCTGCCTGTATCTGTGTGTCCCTAATGAATAAATAAAATCTTCAACAAAAGGGGAGGAATATAATAATGACCACAGAAAATTATTTATAAAAATGATAATGATGACATCCTCTCTGAGCTTGACTTTCCTCTTCGTTGTCTGCAGCTGGAAGATTTCTGCCATTCCAGGTACACTCTGTGTGAGCTTCATGCCAATTTTTAAACTTCCCTCACATAAGATTTGGGGGGGTGATGCCAGGCGGAATCAGACAGTTATTAGCACAGTATGTCAAGTGTTCCTCCTCCTCCTTTTGTCTCTCTCCCTTTTGACAGTCAAGAACTTATGATAAATTAGAAACTATGAAGCCAATTGCTGCAACGAGTCTCTCACCAGCAATCTCCCTGGCAAACGTCCCTGGCTCTGGGTGACAGGCGCTTTGTGAGATATCTGTCATTCTCTCCTGCTGGGCAGGGAACTTGGTGACTGCTGCCCGGGATTTCTGTTTGAGCCAAAGGTTTATTTGGCTTTCCAATGAACTCAAAAAGAGCCAAAAGATAATAATAGCTAATATATATCAAGCACTTAGTTCAAAACCCATTTCAATCACTTTAGGTAATAAAACTAGGGCATAAATAAGTCCTCACCGACTCTCAACTCATGCCTTGAGAAATGTCCTATGACTAGTCAACTCTCACTTAGAAAGCAGTTTGGATAATCTAATCTCTATCCCATTGAGGGATACATAATCGATTTATGAAAATATTATGTACTAATACATTGTTTAGAGTTATCTTAAAATAAATTTGATTTCTCTGACATCAACTGTCATCAGCTGAAGATAGAGATTTAGCCAGACGCAAAATATTTTCCCTGTAAAATTCATGATGCCCCACCAGAAAGAGAAAGCATGATATACTTGAAAAGCACTCAATTTGGAGTCCAAAGGTTTGTGGTTCCAATGCCAGTTCCCTATTTTACTGATTCATGATAGCAGTCAAATCATAACCTTATCTGTAATATAATAATCTGAGATGTCTATCAGGATGTGCATGACAATGCATATAAAAAGGTTTTTGAAAATTTTATATACACATTAATTGTATTTGGGGTTACAATATACTATTTATATATTTGTCTCTGTATAGTCTTCATAGGATCAAGAACTGTCTTCCCCATCTTTATACTTTCCAACAGCACCCAGCACTATGCCTTACTCTATATAAGAACTCAGTAGTTTATTGTTTTTTTTTTGTTTAGATTTTTATTTTTTAGATTCAACCTTTGAATAAAGCCAAAGGTAGTATATGTGTTATCATGCCATCTTTAAATGAAAATTTAATATATGTAACTCCTGTATCTTCTAGAAATATGCTTAGGGCTTTTTAAATATCACTATTATACCTATTATTGTTTTTCAAGGTGATTATCTTACCCAGCTCCTGCTACATTCTTTTGACATAGGCACATCCAATAGTTCCATCTGTGCTCTTTTTTTTTAAGATTTATTTTAATTTATTTGAGAGAGAGAGAGCAAGTACTCAGGAGCGGGGGGGGGGGGGGGGGCGGCGCGGGGCGAGGGAGAGGGAGAAAACCAGACGCCCTGCTGAGTAGCAAGCCATTCCAGGCAACCCCAGTCTGTGCTCTTCAAATAAAGTCTAATTATCCTAAATGATAATTCAATTGATAATAATGGTTCTGTTTTACTATTATATTTCACCAACTAAGCAACTATTTATCTATTAAACTTAGATTGACTTGAGGGAAGAGTCTTTTTGATATACGATAGAATGTAAATTATGCATTATTCAAAAGTTTCATTATTCAAGAAAAGTTAGACATAAATTGTTAGCATTTTCTATAAATTATCTTAAAAACACATTATTTATGATATCCAATGTTTCTGAATTATTTTGGATTTTCCGTGAAGTGATCTCTAAGTGTTAAAACTAATATATATATTATATATATGTATATATAATATATATATATTTCCATGATAATTATGGAGATTGCTTTTATTGTTAAAAAATATGAAAAAAGAAATATGTTACTGATATGTAAAGTGGTGTGTCCAAAGGCCAAAGTGAGTCAGTGAACCTCTGAGAACTGAGGAATTCTTCACACAATTGACATGACATAGCTTACTGGTCCTGCACTCACACCTGGGCAAGAGGAATTTCTGTTCTTAAGCTTGAGAGTATCCTATATATTACAAATGTTGAATACAAAAATGTTCTTTTTTGTTTGGGAAAACCTAAGAAAAGTTTTGGAGATAATAATCTAGGCTATGATGAAAACCACAAGATGAATGCTTGAGCTGAACTGAATCACTCAAGACAGAGGGTGTGTGCGTGTGTGTGGGGGGGGTGTTGAGATGGAAAAATTGTAGGCTTTGATTGGGAAAAACAGAGAAATAATGACTGCTTTAGTAACTATCCCAGATCTTTGAAGGTGGGTAGCATGGATATTAGAACAGCCTAGAAATTCTGAGTCAGAAAAGTGATATGAGAAGGGAAGAAAGCTGTTCTTTCTGGCTCCTTGGTGAGCTTGAGTAGGCCGGTCCAGTCTCCATCACAGCTGTTCATGGAGGTCCTGTCATCACCAACACCTTGCCTTGTCACATAAGGTCCCTACTATCATTTCAGCTTCTAGAAAGCAGGGCTGGCTGCAGAAAACTGCTGCCCTTTAGACTCCAGATCCTAAAGTCTATACCCAAAGAACAGTTTTTGATGAGGGTGGAGGAATTGAGAGGAACAGTCTGGGCCATGAAAACAGTTTGATTTATACCTTCTACATATTTAGAAATATGTTTGTGGGCCTCTTGTGGGCTCTGCAAATGTGGGGAAAGGACCTGTAGTTTTCCACATCCTCTCACTAACCTGCTTCCCCTCAATCTGAAGAGAAACCTGTTTCAAAGTATTGTTCATCTAAGAGTATATTTGCATTGTTCAAAGTTGGGGGAAAATACCAATCTACTAAGAAGCTTCCAAGTAATGTGATTGTTGAGTAAGCTAACAATAATGTCACCAAACCAAACTAAATCTGACAAGTGTATTTTCATTACGAACTTACATGACTATCTATAAATTCCTAGAAATGAACTTGTTTGGCTCTTTTCTACTTTTATTTTTTTTAAGATTTATTTATTTATTTATGATAGACATAGAGAGAGAGGCAGAGACACAGGAGGAGGGAGAAGCAGGCTCCATGCCAGGAGCCCAACGTAGGACTCGATCCTGAGACTCCAGGATCACGCCCGGGCCAAAGGCAGGCGCTAAACCGCTGAGCCACCCAGGGATCCCCTCTTTCCTACTTTTAGATGAGAAATTTAAGTCAAGAAGAAACCCCCGTTCATTATTTTTTATTCAACACTTGTGTATATTGTGTCAGGTAATAAGCGCCAAGAGGATTGTTAAAGCAAAAGAAGAAAATAAAAAGTGAAAAATGGATCCTAGGTCAGTTGCAGTGGTCATTTGAAAAGGTGGTGCCATTAGAAAGGAGATAGGAATAAAGACAGAAAAGGGACCATGTGAGTACATAGGAGAAGATTACTGAATGGACAGAACCACAAATGCAAATGCTTGAAGTAGAAGGGAACGTGTTTGTTGTTGACTGAGATAGCGAACAAAGATGAAAGAGCAGAAGAGATGGAATCACTGAGGTAACCAGAGCCAAATCCCGTAAGGTTCTTTGTGCAAAGATTTTAGATTTGATATTGAGTGAGCTGGACAGAAATGGACGTTGGAGACCCAGAGAATGACATTCTCTGATTTATGAGGATACTGGATCCCAGGGTGACGCATGGCATGGACTGAAAGGAGCAGGGAGACCAATCAGAAAATAAGATATTAAAGGCAATCTGGTGATCCAGTGGTTTTTCTGCATGCCTTAGTTCCTCGTAAGGGGGTTGACATTCTTTAAAAATCATAACCCTTTCTTATCTTTTAATGTGTTTTATTTGGTATTTCCCTTAAAACCAGAATGGGATATTATTTCTTTTGGCCCTTCTCTCCTCTTTATTACTAGTGGGGAAAGCAAATTTGTTGAGATGGTGTAAAAATAGTGTTTTCTGTTGCTGTTATTATGGTTTAAAGTGCAGCAAAATTAAAAAGTTAAGTTGAACATCGATAATAGTATTTTTTTTTAATTTTCCAAAGTAGCCTTTGATAGTATGCTTCTCTCGGTTAAACTGATCCTGAAATATATGTACATTTATGCATTTATATTCATATTTTATATACCACTATATGCATTTATATTATAATACAGAGCATTATAAATATATTAAAATTATTTACAATGAATATAAATTGAATTGTTAAAATTTCAGTGGATCATTCCCCGCACTCCTATAGCTATACACTCCACTTTGGACACACCACCAAAGTTATAGTTATAGAGGCCTAATTCTAAATTACATGAATGTTAATAGTCCCCTCCGGTGAAACAACCTACTGCAACCTTTCCTGGAAGCATAAAATTTGTGTACAATTCTTGGGATTTTGCAACCATCTCTAGGAGAGAGATCAGTAGAAAGACATGGAAAAGACTGAGCAGATGGGATTGGTAGAGAAGAAAGAAGACAGAAGAAAAAGGATTCTGAGGCTCACCCAAGGTAGTGCTGCATGAACTGAAAAGTGAGTTAAAGAGAAAAGTACAGACATATTTCACTCCATCTTTCAGGTTCTATATATTTCTGACTGACTATTCATGATGTTGTTTTCTTTCTGCACTATACTATAACTATATGCGCTCCTAGATATTGAGGGCATTACTCAGGTGTCTCTTCCCTTAGCTAATTTTACCTCCATCCATCTCTATATATGCATGTCTGCATTTATATTAATCTCCACGCCTATATCTCTATATGTAGATATATATCAACATGTCTGTCTATCCATCTATCATTTCTCTATATACATATATAGAGAGAGATATTACATATCTCTATAGAGATCTATTATAAATATAGTATTTGTTGAGTTGTTGGAGAATTTCACTTAGCATATAGATATCTCAAGATTTAACAGCATGCTCTACACATGGCTTCCTGAGAATGGTAGGAAGCTGATTCGACTGCTTAGTTCAGAGCCTCTACTGGTGCTGTCATCTCTTTTCCCTTCATTTTCCACTACTGACTTGAAAACAAATAGGGATATGTAATGGATAATTTGAAAAATGTCCCAAATATACATGGAAAAAAATTAGAGCACTCTGCAATGCTTTCAATAGGCAAGATGATTGAAATTCCCCATTATTCTATGCTCAAGCTAAATGCAATTTGGAATACCCTTAAGATACTGGGTGAATTAGGCAGAAAGTACATAATTCCTTAGAGCAAATCATCATAGTTTCTTTATTCTCAAATCATTAAACAGTTTACTCTTGAGCCAATAAGCTTCAACACACACACAGATGGACTTTGTCCTTAAAGGGTTTCTCACGCTAAGGAAGAAGGTAAAACCTCACACTGAGCCTAGTAAATTTCCTGGGCTTCTCATAATGATTCTCAGTGTTTGCTACTTCTCATAAATGTGACTGCAGCTGTCTCCTCAATTCCACTTTGTTTTTAATTTTTTACCAAGATGATTTCTCTAGGCTCAAATGTATCACATCAGTAGGCAATAAAGAGAAAGAGAGTAAGACACATTACTTACAAAGGTATATTTTTAAAAGGCATTTTCTCAGGGAGTTCTAGGCTATATTATATCTGTGTAGTTAGGACTTCATTTTTATAATTATGATTCCATCAAATTTCATAAAAATAAGGAAAAACATATAAAATATCCAACTTCATCACTCTGCTTTATCAAATCTTAAAATAATGACATAACGGTTTATCCTTTATTTATGAAGTTAAGACTGCAGACGCATTTAAGACCCTAGTATGTATCCTCCCCAAAACCATTCTCCCTCTCTCTCCCCAGAGTTAACCATCATAACGCTTTTTATGCTCATCATTCCCTTGCAAATCTTTATCATTTTAATCAATCTCTATATATCCCTTAAATATATAAGCTATGGTTTTAAAAGAGTTTAATAGCACTGGTGATAACTTTGTAGTACTGAAATATTGTAATCTTTTTGTAATTGTTAACACATTGTGTATATCATTCTGCAACTTGCTTTTTATTTTTACTTTTTGCTTCTTTTACTTGTGGAAAAGATAATAGGCTAAAAAATTAGTCTTATAGCTTACATCTTTGTCTTATTTCACTAAAATGCTTTCTTTCACTGTTTACTTCCTTACCATTTTTCTGCTCTCTCTTTCCTTTACTTCTATTATTAAATAAATGCTGGGCTTCTTGGTTTGATTATCTACATTTCTTACATTTCTTCTGTTTTCTATCTCTGTGTTGCCTTGCTCTGCATTTTAAATTCCCCCCCTCTATGCCTTTTAATATGGCTATTAATTTTCTTAATTACTGTGTTTTGGAAACAACTTTTTCCTGTGCTCTCATAATTCTCTTTTAAAGCAGCCCATTCTTGTTTAATAGTTGTACCCTTTATTCAAACCAATTTAAGTATGGAAATTAGCTTTATGGTTTACTCTGGTTTTGAAAGTGATTTCTGTTCTCTTTAATATTAGTTATTCTGTTTGCTCATGTAAGCTTCTCTCTCCTATGCTGCTGATTTTCTTCAACTGTCTTGTGATCATTGGTTGTCAGCTCATGTTTGTGAACAGAAGACATGGTCAACTAAAATGGGCAACTGGTGTGGGAATCTTCTCCCATTAGGTAGGCCTCTTTTAACTAATAGGTCTTTCTTTGAATGGAGTACTGATGGTTGTTCTGTATATGGGTAGACCATTCCAATGGTTAAGGATGTTTCAATGGCCATTTCATCTAGGTCATAAAGGTCAGTGCAGCCCTTCCGCCAATTTCCAGTACCACCACAAGCCCAGCTTTAATCTAGAGACTAGGCTGACAATTGCAACCTCAGCCTTTTCTAAGTATATTATTAGATATTCATTCATTCATTCATTCATTCATTCATTTCTTATTTATTTAAGAAATGGCTCTCTCCTTTTAACCTGGGTACAAATAAACTCCATATCATGACAGCTATTTGCTTTGTAATCTCAAGGGTGCATTTGCAGAATTAAATGGAGCTGACTAGCTGTTTCCACAGATTATCCTAAATTAAGTACCATGAATTCTTCCCAATGAGCCTGCTGTTGAAACAAGATGGCAGAGAGCTCTGTCTGTGAATAGAGAACTCCTATTCTTAAAACAGAGTCTTTTGGGAAAGACAGCTTTATGGTCTGCCAGATTTTTTTGCTGATAGGTATTCTCTTATTTTAAATAGTTTTATTTCAATGAAATGTAAAACAAAACAAAATAAAATAAGCAAACAAAATCAGATTGCTTGTGGAGCTTCTTTCTGCATGAAAAATATTGTATATTGCTTCCAACATCCTGAGTAATAAATTATTATGCCCATAAGGAGGCTTTACTATCCAAGCTGCTCAGAATCACCCTCCTTCAATCAGCCTTATATCCAATAACCACATGGGCTTCCTGGGAGCTAATCCATGCTGATAAATTGGCTGCATTCCAATATCCCAGGGTTGGAGACTGCCAAATTATCTCAGGCAAAGAATGCCTTGTAGGTGACACTGATGAGACAACTTGAGAAACCAGCTGTGATGTGGGTGGAAAATGCATGCTTCACCGTCATGTGGAAAGTTGGACTTCGTTGGCTCTCAGCTGCCCTTAAATTTGGGATGGAACTTGATGGCACTATTCTCTCTCTTTGCCAGCTCTCAGAAGGCATGAGGGCCAACTTAGGTTTTCTCCTAATTTTTAAGCAGTTCTCCTACATCCTGCTGCCTGGAAACACAATAAATCAGATCTTAGTCCCTGAAAATATATGATTATACAGGCAATCTATGACCTAGAGAACCGTACTTGTTCCCCAATTATACAGAACTTAGGTGCCACAGACACAGATGTCTACTTTTTCAGTCCATAAAAACTCAAGTTAACTCATAATCTAGATGAATTAGAAGTAAAAGGAGCCATAGTTCTAAGCTTATGTGATGTGTTCAGTGGTTTGTAAACCAAACCCCTCTCAGCCCCAAAGGTGGGAGGACTACATTAGTAAAGCCATGGGGAAGAGATCTAGTGATTTCCTTAGTCACATAGCGCTATGTCCTCTGAACAATGTAACAGCCCTCTCCTATTCATCTTTAAATTCTGTTAACTTAATCTAAAAAATAAATTTGATTTGTATCTTTCCTGCTTAAAAAATATAATAGAAATGCAGAGTTTCTATTTCCCCTGACTGGAACCCTTTCAAACTCATTTTCCTCAAAACCTTACTTTCACTTCTTCTATGAAGCCCTAACTCTGTGGCCAAGTTAACTCTTTCCTCTTTACTACTTTGGAAATATATGGATTTTGCCCCCACCCACACATCTCTGTTTTATTATGGCAAAGGTGAAAATGCCACCTTCCCCATAACGGCAACCGGTAACATTTATCCCCAAAACAACTCAGTACAAAACAGGGCTGCTTCAGAATTAAAGCGAAAAAAAACCAAACAAACAAAACAAAACCCTTTATATGAGTTTCTTTATGTGAGTTTTTAAATCCTATTTTAAAACATAAAAGAGGGATCCCTGGGTGGCGCAGCGGTTTGGCGCCTGCCTTTGGCCCAGGGCGTGATCCTGGAGACCCGGGATCGAATCCCACATCAGGCTCCCGGGGCATGGAGCCTGCTTCTCCCTCCGCCTGTGTCTCTGCCTCTCTCTCTCTCTCTGTGACTATCATAAATAAATAAAAAAAAAAAAATTTATAAAACATAAAAGAAACAAATCCATCATTGGCTGCACAGTCCCAGTCCACCGCCCCCTCCAGCCAGGGAGCACAGAGGAGACATCTGGGTCCTGCTCCACTCAAGAATGGGCTGATCTCTTTAGCTGGTTTCCATTCTCACGTTATTAGCATCCAGCTGGGCGTCCAACTCCTCTGCAGAAAGCTGCTGCTTCCAACTCCTGCCAGTGCCTCCCCGGGTACCACCGCCACCATCATAAGATACATTCAACAAATAGTTATGATAGTTCATTGTGATAGATTTGCCTGCTGTCCCCTACTCAAATGGGTACTGTGGCTTATTTATTTTTGTATTTCCACAAACCCGAGATACGAAGTTTTTCCAAAACTGATAACTCTACCTTGTTCTGGTAGAGGTATGCTGAGATAAAAAGCATTTCCTGGTTAAAATGATTAGAAAATACTGTTGTTGTTTTTTTTTTACTAAAGAATTTTCACTATTATTTATAAGGTGTTGTGAACCAAAGTTTCTAAACTGAGATATAAACTTAACTTCACAAATTACAACTTTTTTGTATACCTATTTACATATCCTGAAATTTTTTTGTAAAATATGGCTAGAAACTATTAATCTGCAGCATAGTTCTAGGTAAAAAAGAATTTAAGTATTTTTGTTTTATTTTGATGATTAAAAATAAATTAAATTGGAAACATCTCTTCATTGATTTTATGTAATAGAAATTCTAGGTTCTATCAGAAAGGCACTTTTTTTTTTAAACTGAACTGTTGGATCTGCTTCCACTCTCTTCTATTCTGCTTGCCAGGAATTTGCTACACAATTCAACTATAAAAGGGCTTGTTTTGACAAATTAATTAAAGATTAAATATGGACACCCATATTTAATTCTATAACTTCTATAACTTCTGAGTGCCAATACAACTAGAAAAGATTGATTTTTATTTAGTTCAAGGTATATCCATGGATGTTAGGGAATGTATTCAGCACAATAATGATGCCTAATTTTCTCACAAATTCAAGAAATCTTTAAAAGCTATCTATAGGGATCCCTGGGTGGCGCAGCGGTTTAGCGCCTGCCTTTGGCCCAGGGCGCGATCCTGGAGACCCGGGATCGAATCCCACGTCGGGCTCCCGGTGCATGGAGCCTGCTTCTCCCTCTGCCTGTGTCTCTGCCTCTCTCTCTCTCTCTCTCTCTGTGACTATCATAAATAAATAAAAATTTAAAAAAAAATAAATAAAAGCTATCTATAATAAATATATGTACATATATAATACCAGGCTATATATCATAAATACATATTTTTTCTCCTCCTCACTCATCTTTTTCTACTCTTTTGACTACTGATCTCCTCAGGGTATTTTTTTCCTTAAAGTGTTATTCACTTTTTTAAAGTCACATCTAACTGTGGTTACAGAATGTCTGCCTCATTTAATCCACAGAGTACCAGAAAGATTAGTCTCCCCTGCATACAGGTGCTTCTGTGGAGAAATGTAAATTCTGCCAGAACTGATGTGTTCCTCGATTCCTCTCACGGGCTGAGTAGCCTGGATAATGTAAAGCACCACAAGTCATGGTTTATGGCCTCACACAGACACTTTCCTAAATGATGACTCTGACAGTTCACAGAAGGATGATTGAATATCTCCATACTCTATACACATAGACCAACTCAACTGGGGTCTCTTCAGCCAACAATACTTTTCATCCTTCTGCACTATCCGGATCATGAATATTTACTGTAGCCTACGTAGTCTGAGTGGACAATAAATAAAATCCTGGGAATCAAATAGATTTTAGGTTAGAGAGAATCTTTGAAACACTTGTTTAATTATTGGAACCTAAATCTTAAAAACTGTTAATGCTACATCCTAGTTATCCAGGTCTTAAAGACAAAGAAAACATGTATCCTAAACTGGAGCCACCATATTTAACTATTTAGTAAAAGTAGACAATAATTATTTTGATGAAAGTCATAAATTGTTTATTATGACAGGTTTCAAGGATGTATTCACTATAGAAGCTAGCTTTAGAAGGAGAAATTTGAACTTCTTTTTTGCTAAAATTTTATTAGAACACAACTTTTGTTTACTTTTGAGTTACCTTACATCTTACTGTGGCTGATACTACTATCTCTAGTAATGATAAATAGCTACTCTACATTGAGCATCCACTGTATGCCAAGCACCATGCTCAATATGCCATAAACATACAGCAATCCTGGAAGTAAATTTTATAATTACCATTATAGATATACCTTAAATATAACTTCTCCATGAAAAGTAGTGTCTATTTACACTACCTTTCTAACCTGGAAGACAGGTTCTCACTTTTCTTCACCCCCCAACTTCAAAATCCATCGTATTAGAAATTAGGAATAAATGGGTTATTTGCTGAAAAATTAATGACACAGAACTGAATGTTCCAGTACATGTAATACAGAAAAATATAATACAAATCCATACTTAGAATCTCTAGTTTCCCACAGTTATCACCTAGCAATTACCACTCCTGATATTTCTGCCAAAAAATTTCTCAACCCACTTGACTTTCCCCATCCTCAGGATCTCCATTGCCATTTTTCCATCTTGACAACTCTGAAACTCTCTATGTCTTTCCAAGTTTTCTCAATCACAAGTATGTTAATTCCATCCATCACAGATAGATAAGAAAATTGGAACCAGGGGCACTTAGTTGGCTCAGCTGGTTGAGTGCCCAACTCATGATTTCAACTCAGGTCATGATTTCAGGTTTGTGAGTCTGAGCCCACATCATGCTCCAAACTCAGTGTAGAATCTTCTTGTCCTTCTCCCTCTGCTCCTCCCACCATTTATCCTCTCTCTCTCTCTCTCTAAAATAGATACGTAAATAAAATCTGAAAAAAAAGAAAAGAAAAGAAAACTGGAACCAAAGACTTTAAATGACTTTCTCCAGTCCAAAAAATTGTAAGCAATAGAGCTTGAATTCAAACTGGGTTCTGTATTAAGACAAAGTCAACCATTTCTCTGTTTCGTGGGCCCATTTATAGAAAATTCTTTTCTTTTGGCATTCTAAACACAATATTTTAAAATGATTAATTAAAGAATAACAGAAATAAACTAAAGATCTAAATGTGGATATGTCCTATCATTCTAAAGGTCACAAATAAACATATAAATATGTAGAACACATTCCTAGGCTTTGCTACTCAGACAGTGGTATGTGAAATTGAATGGCCTATCTTTTGTTCAAAACTTTTTAGTAATGGAAATTTGTAAATATTTGAAAATATTATTTAATCTAGAAACCTGAATTTTGGTTTTAGTAGATTTTATTCAGTGTATTAATTTTTATTTCTACTAAATGCTAAAGATCTATCTTCAGTGATGTCTCCTCTATGAGATTGTCCACTTAAAGTTTGTCTCCATTTTCAAGCACCTATTGCCTCTAAAATTTTAGCTTTAATTTATAAGCTGCTTTACATTGACTGTAAGAACTCCATCTCTACACATCATAAAAAATTAGTTGATTCTGTTATCATACATGCATAGCAGATAGTCAATAGATGCTTTTTTAAATGAACAGTAGCACAAACCCACAGTGTCATGTGCAGCTTTATGCATGGAAAGGGACAAAAACTCTCCTAGATTTTAGCAGATGTCTCAAAGCAAAACTAATGTACCAATTCATTTTTAGAGTTGAGATGCTGGCTTATATATTGAGTTTAAAATGTGGAAGAGATTCTACAGGCTATGTAGAATCAAACTTTATATCTTGCCATGAAGATGGCAAGATAAACTTCATGGCAAGATAGAACTTATTTTATATTATTTAAAAATTATGCACAAAAAGATTTATTTTCCAGTAATATATTAACTATCAAAAGTAGATAACAAATCTTTTTTCTTATTTTCTTTTTGTTGATATTTATAATTGTTTATATCCAGTCTTACAGCATGCAGTTCAGTCATTTGGACATAAAGAGTTAATTGCCATATCAATCTAAGGTCACATGACCCAGAGCTGCCATAATTCTAAAAAGAGCACTTAAGTACAGACTGTTCCTTAGACTCTCTCTGAAAGGAGATACCATATACTGCCAGGAGGCAGCATGAACAGAAATTGAAGAGCGAATTATGAACAGTGTGGCAGTTGAAGTTAATGGTCTTACTCCCTTAAATTTCATAGTTTCAAATATGGTAGCATCATTATTTGATTATTTGTTCTCCTGAATCATCAAAATAGTAAAGAAAATCATAATCTAATGGATGATTAAAAAACACCTTAATGCCCAACATGAGTTATATTTAAATTATTTAATCCTTCTTATTCTCTCTTTCCTAGCATGGGAAATTTAAAAGGGGGGATACAGATAGATTGAATTTAGTAAAACCAAGCGGAAGTGATTGAACGGTTGTCTCCTTTCTACACTTAAGAAGGTATACTGCAGATAACACCTTGAATTCAAAGAACAAAATCTGATTGTTTATTGTTTATCTAAGACAGTGAGCCTTTGCTTTGTAATCAAGCAAAATTCACTTTGCTTTGCTATACTTGCAGTAAGAAAGAGTACTAATAGTATCTCATTACACAGTAGCCATTTCTCCATTTAAACCTAATATTTCTACATGGAGAAAGAATACTGCATGCGGGCCTGAAAGTAATTGATAGCAGACAAAATTATCATAGGTTTCATATCAATGGGGTAAATACAAGCTACTTTTCAACAGTCGTTTGTTAGGTTTCTAAAAAGAAATTTATACAGATACTATGTGATTTAAGAAACTTTGGGACCCATTAGATTTATAATATCTTGCTGGTAGGCCACTTTGAGAAAATATTTTATGAATAAAATACCATTCCAATGGCAAACTCTGATTCAAGCATGTTTCATTTTTCTATGCTTGATCCACTGAGGCAAATATTGCTGGGAAAATGCAGAAAAACAGAATGTATTGTTCCTAGTATTGAATCATGATTTCAGAAGTTTAAATGGACACCTAAGATTGAATAGCAACCTAAATGTTTATCTTCTTGCACTTCACTTTTCCCATTAACTTTGTACCTCATTTTCCTCTATCCAATTTTTACAAAATTTTCAATTTTCTTCCAATGTTTAATTTTTCAACTTCTATGCATAAAAGCTTACATCTGCATCCTTTATACCCTCATTACTCTTATACCAGTAAGGAAGGTCTCCAGCCTTTTATTTAAGGTCAGTCTTATACTGGGGATCCTGTTGTCTCCACAAGTTTTCACCAAAACACTTATGGTATCAATTAGTCCTACCCTCTTGTGTATAAAATATTTCCTTCTCAATGAAATACATTATACCAGTTAGAAAAGATTAAAAGATAAACCCTCCTCTAGTTAATATCCTACCTTTCTATCTGTGACTCAGTGATACCTAGTTTCCACTGATTTTCTTATGGAAGAATTTTCCATAAGATATCCCACTCCAAATATATGTTTATATATAACATATATATATTTATATAAAACACATTATATATATAAAATGTATGAAGGGTGTGTGTGTGTGTGTGTGTGTGTGTGTGTGTGTGTGTGTAGGGGAATTATGAATCCATTATCTCCTATTGTAACTACACTGGATAAATTCCAGGTCAAATTTTCTCCTCTTCCCTTCCCTTCCCTTCCCTTCCCTTCCCTTCCCTTCCCTTCCCTTCCCTTCCCTTCCCTTCCCTTCCCTTCCCTTCCTTTCCCTTCCCTTCCCTTCCCTTCCCTTCCCTTCCCTTCCCTTCCCTTCCCTTCAAGTTCTCTCCTCTTCTCTCTTCTTTTCTTCTTTTCTTCCCTTTCCTTCTCTTATTGTCTTTCTTAATCTTTCTTTCTCTCTCTCTATATATTTTTTTTCTCAGAGGGAGAAATATACATGTGTACATATATGTATATATATATGTATGTATATATGTAACTTACTATACCTATTTTATGCAATAAACTATAAAGTATATGGCATAAGTTCTGATATCACATCTCAACCCTTCCTATGTATCTGTGGCTTAGAGAATTGCCTTCCTCCTAAGCTTGAATTTCTTGTCTCTTTAAATACATTATATATTTCCCCTCCCATCAGGGTTACCTTGCTGTAATATACACTTCTTGCTACAAGGCTTTTATTATTGATTCATTCATCCAACATTTATTGAACCTCTATACAACATCAGGCCTTGCTGTAAGGCAGCAAATATAGTAGTGAACCAAAGAGCTTCAAGGACTATGGTCTCATGAAGAAGGCTACTAAAAGAAAATAATTACATAACATCACTTTATGGAATTTGTAGGGTTTTTTTTTCTTATTAACCATAAAATGTTTGCATAGTACTGTAGCTCTAAATTTTAAATCTGGGACTTTTGTGTTCTCTGGATACTGTGATGATGATGATGATGGAAAAATCTCCTTCTGTTTAAAAGATTAAACAAAAAACAGATCTTTAATTGCATTAAACCATGTTTCTTCCCAGGCAACACTATTAAACTTTCCTCAGTCACAGTGGTCTGGAGTGATACTGTATAATGGCATCAGTCATGATTTTAAGTGGATTGGATGGGATAAAGCAGATAGAACCAACAGATGAATGTTTTTCTATAAGATGGTTTGCTTGACTTTCCACAAAATTTTGAAGTAATCCTAAGAAAGGAAAGGGATGATAGCACCCCTTGGCCTCTACAGTACTTCTCAGTCTAAGCTAATTCCTTCTATTCATAGGAGTGAAGTGGGTTAGCTGGTTGTCTCTGTGTATCCTCCCTTCAATATAAAAATATTGGTTATATTTTGTAGTTTTGTTGAAGAAGATAGGGTCTTCATTTTTCATCTCTAATGTGTCCTCAAGAGAGGGTTAAAAGAATAAAACAGTTGGCCTAATATAATTTTTTTTTTTAATTTTCTGTTTTCTATCACTAACAGAGGTCTGGCTTTAAAGGTGGGGCCAAATTAGCCACTGAACATTCTGAATCCTTAATCATTAGTAACTCAGACTACTTCAAGTTTACTGTTAAAAATATAAATTAACCACACAAGTAGGAAAAATATTTAAAAGGGCAACAGTTAGTTTTATTTTCCTTTTATTGATTGTCCACTCTACTTTTAACTATGAAAAGTCAGGAATACAAAAATCAGTTCATCCCATATAAAGGTAAGACCATGTTTCATATGCAATTCAGTTTACTAAGGTTTTACTGAAAGTGTCAACCTCAAATCCTTTAAGATGATTACAAGAGCTCGGTAAACATATACATAGTATTTAAAAAAAAAAAAAAAAGCTAATTTTGGGCAGCCCCCGTGGCGCAGTGGTTTAGTGCCGCCTGCAGCCTGGGGTGTGATCCTGGAGGCCCAGGATCGAGTCCCACGTCAGGCTCCCTGCATGGAGCCTGCTTCTCCCTCTGCCTGTGTCTCTGCCTCCCTCTCTCTTCTCTCTCTCTCTCTCTCTGTGTCTCTATGAATAAATAAATAAAATCTTAAAAAAATAAAAATAAATAAAATAAATAAAGCTAATTTTCAGTTAATTCAAAAAAAGAGGAAGCAGTTGGCTTTTTGATGGGGAAGCCATGAACCCTGGATATCCGGACTGATCCTAAAATTTTATAGATGAGAATTTTGGAACATATTAAATTAAAATGTGTTTCCATATATTCAAAAATAGTTTCAGTGCAGTGAATATTTCTATTGTTTGAAAATATGGCTTCATTAATTCTAATGATTTCTAAAATTATATTCACTGGCAAATATAGCATTTGGATTGCCTGGACTCAAATGGAGAAAGAGTTCTCAAATTTGTTCATGATAAAAATATTCGTAGAATGCTTATGAGTGTTATGGCCTCAAGCTCATCTATTTTGTGCAATTTCTAAGCTAGAAACTTGGCTAAATGTGTGAAATCACTGAACTGTATCTGAGTTTCATGCACGGGTGCTTGCATTTCTTTACATTACAAAAAGCTTTTGAGAAATGGAAGGGATTAATAAATTCAGTTATGTTTAAATTAAATATGATTTATAGCTTTGTAATGTATATATCTATGCATTCTACTTTAGAAACAAAGAGGAAGCTTAAAAATTGCATCTTACATAACTAATTTTATAGCTGAATTAGCAATTTCCCACCTCTAAATGCATATCATTATTATGTCTAAGATGTTTTCTTCCTGGAAACACTGTCCAAAGCTGTGTTTTGTGTGATTTTCTGGGAGTTTAAGTCAAAGATAGCACAACAGAGCTTCTTCTAGGCAGCAAATGGTCAGAGTAGTTCCAATCAGAGCTAACAACCCTCTTGCGTTTAAAATGTTCCCAGGATGCTGTGGTGGTGGTTGTTATTTTAAACTGGGGCTGAATTTTTATGTCCATAGCTGCATAAATGGACATATTTCTTATGCACCAGGTTCTTGGAGAGATAAAAGGAAGAAATAAGGGAGAGAGGATAGAAAATTATTAAGGAATAAAAAACAAAAACAAAAACAAATGAGTATCTCTTTTTCCTTTTTAAAATGTGTAAACACACATTCATACACACATAGTTGTTTATCACACATACATTGATTTATTCTATATCCTTTTAATGATAGGAATTTACAGTCATACAGAGGGTGGGAGAGCAATATAAATAAATACATACATAAATAACTTACAGCACATTTTCTTATTTTCTTTTTGAACTCATCTTCTTAATGCTCTGTTCTTCCTCACCCAACTGATGTTTTCTACTCCACCATGTAAACCCTTCAATTCATTGTGAAAAAATTCCTTTACAATCCTGAATTTGTTCAACACTGTCTACCTTCAACAGTTTCAGTACCATAATAGAAACCTCTTAAAGTGTGAAAGGATCATCATATCAAGCATAATTTCATGTCAGCTAAATATGCAAATTGGAAGAGAAAACATCAGTTGTTTTACATGATCCAAACCCACCCCTGTTAAGTGATACCACACGGTAGCAGAGAGTAACACCACATATAGTAGCATCAATTTTTGAGGATGACCTTTGTCAGGGAATTCATTATTACCCATCACTGCTCTGTTGGAAAAATATTATTCACATTTTACAGACAAGGAAATGAAACATAGAAGGTTAATTACTTGATCCTGACCCTGACACAAACTCAAACCCTGATACCAGGATGAGGAAATTCATTGGGAGGCTGAGATTTGAATTTAGTTGAGGCTTACCCCACATCCCTTACCTTCCCCAGTACCCCATATCCTACATTTTTGATGTAGCAGGTGCTGGCTTTTAATTATCAAGCATGTTTATGAGGGGAATAACAACACGTAGAGAATAAGACATAGAAATCATAATAAGGAATATTTTTACTGCATGTAAAATAAAAAAAGCATATGTATGACTAAACTGTTTGGTCCCACTGGGATGAACCATAACAATAACTCAAGTATTTAGTGGCACTGTACCCTTTTTCTCTCTGTCTCCCAGTTGCTAGATCATTGATACTTTCCAACAATCAAGGAATAAGATATTTTAATTAATTGTCCATTAACTACGGGTGACTAATAGCAAACGCTGTGAGATCTAGTTTATACTTAATTTCAAAAATAGGTCAGGAATCATAAAATGCCATTTTTCTTGATGTCTACTTATTGTATTTATATTATAGGTCACCAGAGTTTTATTTGTTTTTCTTGTAGATGTTTTTATTACAAGACAAAAATAACCAATGACATACTTAATATTCTAGATTTACATTTTGAAATAAACTTGTCACTCCAGTGACTGAAAATGTCTGAAAATATCAAAGACTGTATAGATACACAGGTTTCAGTAGTGCAAACTCAATGAAGCAGCAATGCTTTCACATCTAGATTAAATACACTGTGTAATTCCAGAAATTATTTAGTTGGATTTCCATTTAAGTTTGAGAAGGTATACTAAATTTGTTGATAATATAGCTCACAGTTTTTCTAAGGTTTCTGGCCTTAAAACCAAGGGAAAAGAGGTTATTTTATTAAAACTCAACCACAGCGAGTCAGCGTAGCTTGGAATTCACTTTTTGTGCCATGTTTTCTTTTATTCTCATTATTTAAAAATTGCATCATCTAAGGCATTAATGCTTAGGGGAAACGATGGGTTAAGGGGATAGGAAAGTAAGTGATGTAAATATTTATCTTCTCTGAAATAGAAGGTAATTGACTGTCCAGTATTTATTTTGTTTTTTTTTAAGAAATAACTAAGTAATTGGGATTTCCCCCCATACAATTTCTATCATTATATGTGCCTACATTTAGCCCTTATTTAATAGTGCTTCCTATACATAAGATATTCTATACAGTATTAAAAATTTATAACCATATTAAGTAGACTTTATTATCTCTATTTTACACGTTAGGAAATCAAGAGTGAATATACTAGTTGCCTGAGTTCAGTCTGCTAATGAGTGTTAGACTTAGCATTACCATCCCAAAATGATCTGCGTTATCATCACTATACAACAGTACATTTTAACTGGATTAAGAAAATAATTCCTAGGAAAGATTCATTTCCTGGGAAAGATTCATTTCTATTCACTGATTTTTCTTATTGCACTCTGCTTCTGGGTCATAGTATATAGGTTATATTAGAGTATATCATAGAAAAATTGAAATAAAAAATAGTATTTTATCATATATTATTTATGACATTTAGTGGTAGTATTATGGCATTTATTTGTCGTTCCTGTGATTGTAGTGTAATTTAAAGAAGACAAACACCAATCTGATTTGCAGTAACTTGGAATATTTTATTTCTTTATAAAGCTAAAGAGTTACAAGAAAGATAACTAAAATGATCATCAAGGCTACCTCCAAAGTATACATTTTGGACCAATACTCAGATAGTAACAGGCAACTCTCAACACAAAATTTAATATTTTTCCCAGTTTCAATGTCCAACATCACCCACATCAAGTGACAAAAAGCTGAGGGAATACCAGGTGAGATACGTGCTGGTTGCTTGAGCAAACATACTACCCTTTGTTTTTTTTTTTTTTTTTCTTTTTCATACTACCCTTTGTTAGGGAGTATATCTTCTCATCTTTGATCTATGGGTCATTGGTATTCTGGGATACCTAGTACAAAACTCGGTATTATTAGAGACCTTGACAATCACATCCCACTATCAAAATTAATACAAATAGGTCACTATAAATATCTTGGATACTTTCTATAATAAGACAGACTGAAATTTTCTACAAAAAATAAAAAACTTATAATTAGATAATGACATATAACGAATAAGGAGATTTGACTAAATATGAAATATACCACTTAGTCTTGGAGAAGTTATGACTTCAGAGCTAATATTTTAAAATTAGAAACCTGAGATACCCAATGTGAAAGGAAGTCCTTCTACTAAATAGAAGACTAAAACACCTTTGCTCTTACAAAGCATAGTAAATACAGTAAAATAGCTAGGCAGTTTTGAAAAACGTTATGACAGAAGTTAATTTTAAATCTTTGTGGATCAGCTATTTGAGCATCATTCCCATACCCATTTTCTCTTGATATCTTCCACTACGGTGATATCCTTTCAGACCAGCTTGCAATTACATTCTACTATATGAATAACTTTAGCATATGAGATGAAGTTTCAAGTTCTTCAGTAAAAGTTTCTCACCAAATAAATAAATAAAGCCTAATTCCTTATGGAGATTTTAAGTGTTTCCTTTATTCTTCTAGCCAGGAATGAAGATACACTGCTTAAAAGAAAAGTGGCCATCTGATTGCATAAAATCTGTACAGTGCATAATATTGATCAGATAAATTGTAAAGGATCTAAATAAATGTAAATATATGTTATATTTAAGGATCAAAATGCTATAATTTTTAAGATACTTGTTCTTTCCAAATGGGTTTATAGATGCAATCCCAATGAAAAATTCCAATCAAAATCTCAGAAGTTTTATTTTTTTTTTAGAAGTAGATAAATTGATTCTAAAATTCCATGGAAATGCAAAGTCTAGAATACCAAAGCAACTTTGAAAAATTAAAAGAACTAGCACTATTGACTTCAACCAACTGCAATCTAATACAGTATGGTATTGAAATAAAGATTAACATATCAATGGAAAAGAATCAATTCTACACATAGACTCACATGTACATGATCAATTGATCTCAGCAAAGGTGTAAAGGTAATTCAGTGGAGAAAATCTTTGGTCTTTTCACCAAATGGAATAAAGGTAATTTAAAAACCCCCAAAATTTGGATATCCATATAAAAAATAAACATCAACCCATATCTGCCGCTACATTTTTATTTTTATTTTTTTTTTATTTTTATTTATTTATTTTTTTTTATTTTATGATAGTCATACAGAGAGAGAGAGAGAGAGAGGCAGAGACACAGGCAGAGGGAGAAGCAGGCTCCATGCACTGGGAGCCTGATGTGGGATTCGATCCCGGGTCTCCAGGATCGCGCCCTGGGCCAAAGGCGGGCGCCAAACCGCTGCGCCACCCAGGGATCCCATGCCGCTACATTTTTAAAATCAACATAGATTAAGTATAAATGTAAAACCTAAAACTAAAACATTCTAAAAGAAAATACAGGACAAAAATCTGTGTGACCCTGAGTTGGGAAAAGATTGTTTTTAATTTGAGACCAAAGGCATAATATGTAAAAGACAAATTGATAAAATCAACTTCATTATCATTTAAAATTTCTAATGTGCAAAGCACACTTTTAAGAGAAAGAGAAGACAAACCATAAACTGAGAGAAAATATTTGCAAGTTACATATCTGACTAAGGGCTTGTATTCAGAACATAAAGCACAATATTAAGAAAACGAACAAAGCACAAAAAAAGGGGGGGGGGCAAAATATCTTAAAAGTCACTTTGCTAAAGAAGATATTAAGATGGCATATGGGTACACCTGAAAGATATTCCACTAGTCATTAGGTAAAAGCAAATAAAAATCATAATGATATACCACTAGATTTAAATAAAAAAAGATTGACCACGCCACTGTGTTAATGAGGATATGGAGCAATTGAAAGCCTCATACATTGCTTGTGGAAATGTAATATGATATAATCACTTTGGAAAACAGATCAGAAATTTCACAAACATTAATATTCACAATAAATTTATTGTAATATATTTTACTGTATATTATAATGCATAATAAAATATAAACGATAAGATAAAATGTGTTAAATAAATCACAATAATAATTTAATAAAATAGGTACCATATGACTCAGCCTTCTAAAGAGGAAAGAAAGTATATGTCCATACAAAGCCTTCCTTTTTAAAGAAAAAAAGATTTTATTTATGTATTAGAGAGAGAGTGAGAGAGAGCACAAGCAGGGTGAGGGGCAGAGGGAGAAGCAGATGTCCCGCTGAGCAGGGAGCCCAATGAGGGGCCAGATATGAGGCTGGATACTGGGACTCCAGGATCATGAACTGAGCTGAAGGCAGATGCTTAACCAACAAAGCCACCCAGGAGCCCTCATACAAAGCCTTTCATACAAATGTTCACAGCAGCCTTATTCATAACAACCCCAAACTGCAAGCAACTCAAATGTCTTTCAAGAGGTGAGCGGATAAACAAATGCTGAAAGATCCATGAAATGGAGTATTATTGTTATAAAAGGGAATTTACTATTGATATGCATGACCTCATAAATTAATCCCAAAATAATTATGCTGAATAAAGGAAGCCATATAAAAAGGGAGTATAGGGATGCCTGGGTGGCTCAGTGGTTGAGCACCTGCCTTTGGTTCAGGTTCTGATTCTGATGTCCTGGGATCCAGTCCCACATCAGGCTCCCTGCAGGGAGCCTGCTTCTCCTTCTGCCTGTGTCTTTGCCTCTCTCTCTCTCTCTCTCTGCGTCTCTCAGGAATAAATAAATAAAATTTTTTTTAAAAAGAGAGAATATATATTGTATAATTTCATTTTTATAAAGTTCTGGAAAATTAAAACACAGTGACAGAAAGCACATCAGGGGATGCCTAGGTGACTCAGTGGTTTAGTGCCTGCCTTTGGCCCAGGGTATAATCCTGGAGTCCCGGGATCGAGTGCCACATTGGGCTCTCAGCATGGCGCCTGCTTCTCCTTCTGCCTATGTCTCTGCCTCTCTCTGTGTGTCTCTCATGAATAAATAAATAAAATCTTTAAAAAAAGCATATCAGGATGGATGAAGGAGATGAAGAGGAAAGGAGCACAATGGGATAATAGGTATGTGAATAATTTTGATTGTGGTGGAGATTCCATGTGTATATACATGGACCTAAATTTATCAAATTGCTTACTTTAAATACGTGCAGTTAATTGTATGTCAATTATACCCCAATAATTTTTTTCTTTTTTAATGTTCAAAGGAAGGCTATATTTCATGAAAGGAAGAAGATGCTGGAAATTGGCAAAAACAAGAGGCCATCATACCACCAAATGGACAATAATAATAGGCTTAATTATTTAGGAAGCTAAAAGACAGGATGCTTGATCTCTATTGGGATCAGCTATATCAGCTGATACACCAACGCTGGCCCTCTTAACTCCAGATTTGTTATAGTGGAGGAAAAATAAATGACAAATTACTTATTATTTAAGTAACTCTTAGGCTTTTGTTGTTGTTATATGCAGTTGAATGCAATTCTTACTGATAAAAATATTAAGGTATAATGGATGGAGCTCTGCTTAAAAATGACAAGATAAAATCAATTTGTTCAGAAATATGGGCTGATAAACAAAAACAAATTGAAAAAATAAATACAGCAGAGCAGCATAAAGAAAAGATAAACGATACCAAGAACCAAAAAAAGGATTAATAGTTACACTTCGACATAGTTCAGCTCCCTGGAATTTTGAAGTATTTGGGTTCAGCAAATGGTGAAGGGGAGACAAGGAGCTAGAACTGGAAAAGCTGTAGCTAGAAAGGATCTAGAAAAGTAGAGGATGGCTATAAATGTAAATTGCATTCAGCTGGAACCCAGAATCTGGTCATCAAGACAAAAATAGGGGTTCTATATAAGAGCAGACTCCAGAGCATCACTGGTTCTTAGCAAAGATGGTTAAGTCAAATTATGGACATCCACAGAGTGCAAGAATTGGAAATGGCCTAGGAAGAAACAAATGTCAGAAACCTGATTCCAAGCAAATATTAGCAACTGGCAATTTTAAACCAGAACTAACTGTACCTAGGGAAGCAGTATAAGGCAATTATGCCAGAAAAGCTTCATTTTTAGAGAATACATACAAAATGTCTATTACTTTTGAATAACAGCTGAGATAGTATCTGCACATATAAAAGTAAACTGCATAACACAGATCTTGATAGTGTAGAATATTATAAGAAAAAGATAATTAGCAGCATACTTGGTTCAGTTGCCTTTTAAACAGGAATGGTAACTTAAACCAATGCAGACATAAAACTTGCCATCCCTGCTCTTTAAAGTAAAATTTAATTAATTAATTATATATCATAATTTCTATTCTTCATTTCACTTCATCTGTGCACATTTGACAAAAATAATCTGAGTTGTTTCAACTTTCTTAATTATGGTATAACCGAATCCATAGGAAATTAATTCAAATCCAAGACAAAGTAACCAGACAAATTAATTCAGATTCAAGACAAAGTAACCAAAGTAACCAGTAATTCAAATTACAGCCATACTTTTAATTATTTGGATATACTGGAGAAGCCATTTTATCCAATGGGATCAAGATTAATCAGTTGGTTAATTAAAAAAGGTCAATGCAATTGAGGAATCATAAAATTAAGTTCGCTATATTGTGAAATTATTTTCATACAATAAACAACTTCAATGCATCTATAAGATTTTGAGTGTCAGATTGATAAATGGATACTTCTTCTCTAGGACTCAATACTTTTTTTTCTTCCAATTTTCAAACCAGCTAACAAATGCTGTGCTAATAACCTTTGGATGTAGGGCCAACATCTTTATTTTTTTTAACATCTTTATTTTAAATATCCCTCTGTTGATTGAAGTAACCTATTATCTTTCCTTCATTGTCCACATCCATAATGTTCTACCTACAGTTGATTTCAAGTTTTGCTTTCTTTAAAGTGAAATGAAGATAGAACCTAAAATCACTGAGAAGCTCTCTAACTGCAGTCTTTTTCAGAGTTTAATGATTTTTCCACCCACAGCTAATTTAATAGTATTCTAAAAGCAATTCACCTTCATCAAGTTTTCCCAAACTATTCAACAAAGTTTTCAAAGAAATAATTTTCTTTTTTATTTACTTTTCATGGGTTTACATAATATCTGTTTAAATTATATAATTGTATAAGTGCAATTGAAACAAACTGCTTTCCAAAAAACTCAATTAAACCCTACAACCAGTGAACATTGAGTTGTCTTTGGGGCCATGCAGAAATATTGAATATTCTTCTTGGATTTGGAGAATTTCCTACATTCTGAGTTAGGCTTCCCTGAAGCAGGAGCTGGAAATTTTCTTGGTCAAGCTCCCTTGCAGCTTAGATCTGGACACTTTAGGAAGGAGGTCAGTTACTTAGATTCTCTTTCTGTGGGGAAACTATAGCTACAAGGATTGATTTTCTAATGGGAATGGTGGTGAAGATTTCCAGCAGCAGTGACAGAGGTTCTGATATGAGGTTGCCGCAGGATGCCTGACTGCATTGACTTCAAGCAATGCCACTTTGGGACCCTAGCAAATGATGCATTATTTTAGCCTATCTCTCCCTATGAAACAGGGACTCCCTGAGTTGAAAAGGAAACACCTACCTGAAACACCTGTTTCTAGAATATATCTTGACAATTCAAAACCTCAACATTTCCTGGCCAAAGGGGTTTTTTGTTGGTTTTCAAGTTTTTTGCTGGGTCAGTCCTCTTGAAGGCTAACTGTACCATAGTTATGTATCTCTAGGTTAAGAGGTTTAAACTGGGGCCTGGGGTATCCACATAAATGTTCATGAGGACCCTCTAGGGTAAGATGGAGTTAGGTGTGAGAAGAGAATGGGAGCCATGCCCAGAATTCCACTCCGATTCCACTGTTTCAGAGCCTCATGTGTTGGGAGAATTGTGCCTCAGAGGCTGTGATTTTGGTTTTCCTGGGCTATCTCGTGTTTCAGATAAGTAACTTTTCTGCTTAACCTATCTGAAGGATGCTCTATTATAGGAAACTGAACTCTAATGATTAGAGAAGCATATGGAAAACACATCAGAGTAAAAGTCTGCAGGTTTACCAGTGGGCAAACTCTTTGCTGTGAATCTTCACCATGTCCAGTTTGTTTGCAAGGGGAAGTGAGAGACTAAATAAACTAGTAAGTAAGGTGACAGTTGGCTAAGAGAACTTTTACTCTATTTCTGGACATCATATGTTTGGGCTTTAATTATTTGGATTCATGTTTCAGGACGACCTGGAAAGCTAAGAGGACATGCTCTGGTAACTTTGTAAGCAGATTTGTGTAATGAGAAGAGAAATCATCAGATTAAAATACAAAATGATAATGCTCTTTGTTCTTCTGTCTTGCAAGCTCTAAAATAACTATAAATTATATAGTAAAAAACCAGCATCCCAGAGTTCTTTTCTAAAAGATAGATTCATTATAATAGTCGTAGACTTTACATATTTGGATAATAACAAGTACGAGATAAACATTCACAATAGAAATATAGTAGCTATTGCATTTAATGTTGTAAACTTATAATTAATAAATATTACTCCCTAGATTTTCTAAAAGGCCAAGTCAATATCACAGAAAAAGTCTTTTTTTTAAGATTTTATTTATTTATTTATTCATGAGAGACACACAGAGAGAAAGAGGTAGAGACACACAGGCAGAGGGAGAAGCAGGCTCCATACAAGGAGCCTGACATGGGACTTGATCCTGGGTCTCCAGGATCACACCCTGGGCTTAAGGTGGTGCTAAACCGCTGAGCCACCCAGGCTGCCCCAGGGAAAATGTCTTTAAATGTCATTTTAGGCATTCTAATATCTCCTAATCATGGCTGATGTAAGATATTTCCTCTGCAAATCATGCAAACACATGAAATCTTCTTGTTTATTTCTTTATTTTTTCCTTTGGAAGGTGGTTTGTATTGAAAAAATATTTTCAATAATTTAATAAGGATCTATTTTAAGACTTTATTTCAATTAAAGATTGAATGTGGCAAACACTAAGTTACTGGTGCTTGATGAATTTTGTGATTTTCTGATACAGTTTATGGATTATGATTTTACAACAAAAATGTTCTCCATTATACACACTATTCCTGAATTATAGCTAAGTACAAGAAAGATGAGAATTAGAATTCAACATTAGTCAGAACTTAACCCTAAATTCTTTGAGCAAAAAAGTGTCCTATTTAACATACTTAAAGTTCACAAACATTAAAAATATTTGACACTTTTAAAGGCATTAGCCTCTAAAGCTTTGAGGTTAACTTTCACATTAATAAAGCTCAAAATAGCATGTTATGAACAGGAAATTGACTTACTGTGGTAAAATCCAAGTTTCCAGTAATACATCCTAGTAACAGTAACAATTTAATGGATATTTAAAAAAAAAATCTATGCAGAGCAGAGAGATGTTTCCACTGAGATATGTGTAGGCCTGCAAATGAGCTTTCTACATTGGATGCTGCTTTCTAACTCACCCATGTAACCATAACTATTTTTGTTTCTGAACTCTTTCAAATAGAATATAAGATTCTCTGTTACTTATTTTTTCATAAAGTGACAAAGGTGGCAAAATATTCAAGTATTCAGCATTCTAAATCTTTTTCTCAAGGGAAAACGCTGATCTCCTAACACAGCATGGATGACTTTTGGTTGTCTACATTGTCTAGCTTCTGCTGTTTGCCAATTTGACCATCATTAATTATATATTTTAACACATATGTAATGCAAATCATAAAAATACTACTGTTAATTTTATGTACTATGAGCTCTTAGTTCATAACTTCACAAAAAAATGTAAGGAAAACACAATACACATGCTACCTCCCAGTGGCTACTCAGAGGAACTACTCTTTTAATTGCAAAACAGGGGTTGAAGCCAGTTTTGGTTTGTATTCTTGAAAACAGTTATTCCAAAGTGTATATTTTAGAAACTCCTGTGATGAACTACAGTTAATATAGTAAACTTTGAGGGGAGTTAAGATAATGGGACAGGAAATAATTATGGAAGTAAACTGACATTTATAACCCCTGGTAACAGAGTAATTTTTTAAATGCATTACAATAATGCTTTTATCATCAAAAATAACATTAAGGGTTTAGAAATCATTAACTGATTAAATCTTTGTTTCCAGTACACAAGTACATGTGCATTTTTATAACATAAAATACCATAAAGTAGTTTATAGCAGGAAAGAGAAGATGGAAAAGAAAGGACAATGGAAAAAGCTGAGAGACTTACAGAGCATAGCAAAAATGGATAGATACTGGAAAAATTCCCGATGTTATATTAGAAGAAAAAATATATTCTCCCTTCCTTCTTTAAGATTTTTATCTGTTCTTTCTATATTACACAATAAATCCTTAGAAAAACGCTTGTTTTTAACATTATAAAAATATCAGCTGCTATGAATAAACATTAATAATAATATTGCTGTCAGGGTCTATTCCCCAGACAAGATTCATAACTATGGACAAAGAAGGGGGTGGCTAGAAATACACACACACACACACACACCTAACCAAACTAGGAAGCAGAAGACTAAGTCTACAACAAAATAGTCATTCTGAGGAATACAGATATTCTCAAGTACCAACCCAAGGGTGTAGACACAGTCTTCCCTGTGAAGAGAATACCTAAGCTCTTGAGGGAATTATGAATGTTCTTTAGCCCCATAAGAATAAACATTACAAAAGAACGAGAGTACTTTATTAAACTGAGTTCCAACTTGAAAATATGCTCAAGATTATTAAGAGAAGCCTACAAGACAAATTCCCATGTTGAATAACACTTTCAGAAAATGAGTCTACTACTGCCTGACATCCTCTTCATTATGTTGGACCAGATATCTTTATGCAACTCTGCTTTTATTTGACTTCTAATTTACTCTTCTGATTTAAGCTATGGGTATAAGTCCTCTCTCCTGACCAATAGGATCACAATTTCTCAATCCCTCCTCTAAGAGTTTAGCTTAAACTCATTCAAGTCTGCCCTCTACTAACTTTTAAACTAGTTGCTTGTTCTGACATATTTCTATAACATTTTGACCTCTGTCTAGAGGTTCCTGAATTTTCATACACAAAAAGGATCACCTGGACTACTTATTTTATAATGTAGTTTCCTGGCTGCTTCTACCCCTCTATCCTCTGGAGATTCTCAAGTCAATTAGATCTGAGGAGGGGCCTGGAATTTTGTATTTTTAATAAGTATTCAAAATGGTTCTTGTATCAGAGTTGGATAAATATTTACTTTCAATGACCTACAGATCCTACCATACTCTAGCAGCCTAATAATCCAATACCAGTTCCTACAGTAATGTAGTATTAAGCTTATTCTCCAACACCACACACAAACAAAATAGGCAAAAAACTGAGACTAATACTATAGAGGTCAAAATTTGCATTCAATCTTAATAAAATCAGAGTATCTTTGACCATCAGGAGTTCTGCAGTAGATGTTTCTCAGTGTTTCTGAGATCAACCATATAATCTAGTCAACTCTTTATGTTTGCCTAATTTGCAAATCGAGAATCTCCCTTTCCCAGCTTTTTTTTTTTTTTTTAAGATTAGGTGAGTTCCCTGGCAGAAGGATATGTTGAGAGCATTCTTGTTCAAAGAGCAATTAGCGTTATACAAAATTCTATTTACTTACTCAAACTGGTTACAATCTGAGTTCCTATTATCTAGCCATTTTTAGACTGGGTCCATGTCTCTTTGTGTATACTTTCTTAACTGAGTCCCTTTTTTATTTTTTTCCAGCACCATACATTTGATCAGTTGCTTGATAGGATTTATATTATTTAATTGTTCTCTGGCTCCATTGCCCTTACTGGAGAGGTCCACTTAAAATAATAATAATTGCTGTTAAAAATAGTTATTTTTTCATTGCATAGATAAATTCCAAGTCTTGGCTCATATCAACTTTCCCAATTCAGTTGCTGCCAAGCTTGTAGTTTACCATCAATCTTTCTATCAATCGGTCTAGTAATCAGAAGTTTGTTTTCTGGCCCCTGCTTCCTGAGAAAAATGCCCTTTAGGTAGAGAAAAAGTTCTGGAAATTCAAGAGATCTTTAATTGCTTCCTCTATCACTCAACCCCAATCACTGCCCTCTTAAATAAAATTTCCTATAAGCATTTGGTAGGATTCTTTCATGGAATCTTATGTAGTTCTACACCCTGTATTACTTAATCCTACCTGGGGACTCAGCCCACCAGGATCCCTTGATCAATAAATATTGTTCCACATCTAAAGGGTAAACAGCATTCAGAACCTTTTGTGATTCAAACTGAAGGCCTGGGGCCTCCAACAGTATTTGTAAAATAATTTAAAGAATACCAAAAATATTTTATGAGCTAAGGGTCAGCCAATGCCTGCATGAAGCCATAACTCAATAGGAGTGACCTCTAGGACAAGAAGAATTTCCCTAAGATTATCAAAAAGAAAACAGCTCTACACTCCAGTTAAGTCCTTGTCAACTAATTGCATTAGAAGAGTGACTAATGTAAAGAAGAGTAACAAAATTTTAGATTACTGAAATGAAATGTAAGAATTGGAGGTTATGAGGCTAAAAAAATTAACACTGGCATAATCATAAAGTAAATCATATGCCAGATATAAAATTTCAATGTTTTTTTCTCTAAAGTACAGGGTATCTGTAAAGTTTTAAGGCAGTTGAGGACATAATGAAAGTAGTGTTTTATATATGCTAAAATTGGGAAAAATGAGTGGTAGTGATGGATAAATGCAGGAAGACCAGTTCTGAGGCCACCACCCACTTTACTAATCCCAAATAGAAATTACCTAAACCTTGGGATGCCTCAGTGGCTCAGTGGTTAAGCGTCTGCCTTCCACTCAGGGCGTGATCCCAGGATCTGGGATCAAGTCCCACATTGGGCTCCTTGCAAGGTGCCTGCTTCTCCCTCTGCCTATGTCTCTGCTTCTGTCTTCATGTCTCTCATAAATAACTAAATAAAATTTTAAAAAGAAAAGAGAGAGAAAGAAAGAAGAAAGAAAAAAAAGAAAGAAAGAAAGAAAGAAAGAAAGAAAGAAAGAAAGAAAGAAAGGAAGGAAGGAAGAAAGAAAGAAAGAAAAAGAAAGAAAGAAAGAAAGAAAGAAAGAAAGAAAGAAAGAAAGAAAGAGAAAGAAAGAAAGAAAGAAAGAAAGAAAGAAAGAAAGAAAGAAAGAAAGAAAGAAAGAAAAAGAGAAAGAAAGAAAGGATATAAGAAATTACCTAAGCCTGAAATAATAAATTCAATGGAAATAAGTTTGAATACTATGTATTGATGAGATATTTAGAAAAAAAATCAATAGCATTTGACCCAGAAATTCCACCTCTAGGTATGTGCTCAAAAGAAATGTCTGCATACAATCATCAAAAAGACATGCATAAAACATTTATGCTAATAGTATCAGCAAGAGTAAAAAACTGGAAACAATTCAAATGCCCATACATATAGAGTATATAAATCATTGCATTTTATACAATGGATACAATGTAACAATCAGAATATGAAACAATTGCTAATATGCAAAAATATAGGTGTACTTCACAAACACAATAGTTGGAAATAGAAACCAGACACAAAACAGTACATATTATATGATATTCATGTTAGGTAAATAGACAATTTAATCTATGGTGCCAAAAGTCAGAATAATTACTATCATTGGCAGGGAATAGGAATGGAGAGGGGCAGTAAGGTTACTTCTGGTCTACTGGTCATGTGCTGTCTCCCAATTTGGCTTCTGGTTACTTTGTGAAAATTCATCTAGTTGCACATGTATGTTTACTGCACTTTTCTCTGTGCTTTCCTCAATAAATAATTCATTTAAAAATGAAAAAAGCTGAAAGACTAATTAGAATAAAGAATAGAATGAGCCACAACAACTGAGGTTGATCATATAATCATTTTTTCATTTATTAAATTTTATTGAGAATTTATTATGTATTTTATACGGCAGACATGTGCATAAAATGCTGTGGAAGTTTTTATTTATGCTTTAGAGGATTGGGAAGGGCTACATGAAGAAGATAGATACTTGAATTAGAAATGAGAGGATGGGGTAGGATTTTGTCAGGTAGAGATTGCAAACATGGCATTTCAGGCAAAGAGATTATTACGGTATAACATTGAATGCTCAGAATGAAGTGGCTTGAATGAGAGTTTTAAACTTTACTATATGGAAATTAGAGGGATTTGAAATGTTTTTGAAGGTATTGGAGGTAAATCACATATGGAGTTACAGGAGGTAAATCACATATGGAATTTTTGGGGAAGACAAGATTAAAGTCAAGAGGATTCAGGACACTATTGTAATGGTCATGTTGGGCAGCTCCAAATCTCTGTTCTACCATTGTGCCAGGAGAAATGGAAAGAGCAATAGAAATGAGCATCTATGAAGAGCCAACATCTATGGAACTTGATGATGCATGGTAGGGTCAAAGGAGATGTAAAATTCTTGTTAATATGGGAGATTCAGATATATACTGACAGGTAGATTCTCAATATGGTCAGCAATAATCCTCATCAATGTAACTTGTTCTGCTTGCTTAAAAAGGATTCTCAGATCCTACCTGAGAAATACTTAAATCAGACTTTCTGAGGATTAAGTACAAATACTGTGTTTAAATAAATCTTTCTTGTGATTTTTATAAAAACTTCTTTGTGATCTATGCTTTTATCTGATATACCAAAAGAGATACTATGCCAACAGAATTGGTAGACCTCTTATGGAAGTTACTACAAATGAAATTTAAGCTATAATAACACATTCAAATCCTCTTTTTCTCTATAACATTGAGGACGTTCTGAATTATATAGAATGGAATTGGAATGGTGAATGCTTTGAATGAGAATACATCAAGAGTTCAGTAAATGAATCTCAACTAGCAAAGAAGTCTGGGGTAAAAACTTGCTTTGTCTTTAGAGTAAGCAGCTGAATTTAATTTCAGCTGCAACTATGTTTTGAGTCTCTTTACATCTTCTGCCAAGCTGAATTAGTTGATAACTGTGAATCCTAATGAAAAGTCTCATTTTACACAAGAAAAAAAAAAAAGAGATGAGAAGGTAACTACACTTTTCTTGCTACCATATCTAAAAGAAGAGTTTAGCTTCTCTGGTAAGAAAGTGAACAAACTATCCAGACATGAGGCCAAACTCCACAATTATAATCAAGAAGAGAAAATATCAAGACATCCAAAGAATTATCAGAAACTATCTTCAATATTGATCCTTAATTACTTGGAAATTTTATGATGCCCAGGCTAGTTTGCTCTATCTGAAGTGAATATTAGTGGGTGTTCTAGGCAATCACTATTGGGTAGAGAAATTTTGTATGGGTGGTTCTCAAGCCCTAAGAGGAATGATTAAATATGGAAACTCACCTCAGAATCATCCATAGTCCTTTTATTTTAATTCTGAAGCAACCTCACATCCTGGAAATCTCAATCATGGCCCATGGCTAGTATCCTTACTTCTGGACATCTGTTTTTTTCCCTACTAACTCTCTAATAGGAAACTTTACATTTCTCATTTCTCCTTACCAACCAAGCATTTGAGTTTCTGATAAGCAAACTGATTTAAATAAAAATGAAACAAACATTTAACTGAATTTACATTCTTTCATAGAACTATAATGAAAGTTCATCCTTTTTAAGTGTAAAGTTCAATGAGTTTTGACAAATATGCACAGTTGTATAATCACATCACAGTCAAGTTACAGACTGTTTCATCACCTCAAAATATCCCAAATGATTCTTTACAGTCAGTTCTCACATATTACCCTTCCCTAGCCTTTGCTATCTCTGGTATGATTTATGTCCCTATAGTTTTGCTTTATCTAGAATCTCATATAAATAAAATCACACAGTATGGAACCTTTGTATATGGCTCTTTCATTTAGCATAATGCCTTTGAGATTCCTCATGTTCCATTTGTCATTAGTTTTTATCTTTATATTGTTGAGTAATGTTCCATAGATGTATCATAGTTTTCTTTATCCATTCTAAATTAACATATATTTGTCTTGTTTCCAGTCTGAGGTGATTATGAACAAATACACAAAGTTTATGTAGGATCTTTGTGGACATATGTGCTCATTTCCCTTGGATAAATACTTAGGAATGGGATTGCTGTAAAATATGTGAATATTTAAGATAAAAAAAAACCCTGAATTCAGATCTAAGGTTCTGATCTAAGGTTCATTTTACTGTATTTACATCAGAAGTCAACATGTTACGGATTCATAGATCTTGGTAGAAGACACAACTCATGATACAAAGGACATCATTAATCATACCGCAGCAAGCAGCAAGCAGCAACGTGTTTGCCTCACTCCTCCTTGACTCTCAGATAACATGGGAGAGTTACAGAGGACCTCCAGGCACATCCTTATGTGCAGTGGGTTGAGTTACAAGAGTGGAACACTGAAGTTGGGGAATCTACCTCTTTTAAGTCAGTCCGGTCTTTCTCTCAGAGGAGATATCACCTCATCCTTCAGTGTTGCTCAGTGTTTGGTCTTTCTTAATATCCAACCTACATGTATGTATCTGATAGGACTCATGATAGCAGAAATGAAATGAGAGATGGAGACTACCATCAGAATTGTTAGGAGGTTTATTTGGTTTATTTGATAACAGAAGTGAGGCACAGAGAGGCTACAAATAATTTTTAAGTTTCTAGTTCAGTCTGGTTTGGTGACTGTCCAAAAGCTGGCATCACTCAGAGATGGAAGGTACTGGGCATGCCCTCCTAATAAATGAGGTTTGGGCCATTTCAAGTTTGAATCATCTTGGTGGTCATTCTATTCTAAATAGTATACTGATAATTAATGTTCTACTGAATTTCTTGTATTATAACAGACCAACAACTGCAAAACAAATCAGGAGGAGGGACTGAAAGAAGCATGAGAAGCAAACAAAATTCCATTATGATTTATACCTAGGAACTTAAAATTAACACCAGAACAGAACATATCTATTAACCAACTGTTCTCTGGGATTTTTCTAAGGTAGAAGAGAAGAGAACAGCCATTGCTTGTTGCCTTTCTTTCATGGACAAATTACTTGTAAGTGAAAAACAACTATACTCAAATCTCTGTGGCTGGAATTTTCTGTTGTTTTTGTAAACTTTAGAAATATCCTTTTAACTGTTTTCAAATATTTACTTGAGTCAACTAAGCCACTGACATTGTGATTAAAACAGGCTTTATTTCCTCTCTTCCTATTAAAGAAATTAAAATATAATATGATAAAATTTAAAACTCTTCCTTTCTTTTGTATCATATTATGGAACAAAAAATACATATTTAATTGCTGATATAAAATGATTTAAAGCCAAAAGAAAATTTGATGTTTCTTGAAGGAACTAAAAATCAATGGTTTCTTCTTCTCTGTGTATTTAGAAGAAAGAATATTTGGAGAAAAAACACAGGTGAGAAAGAATTTTATTTCTACACTGGCAAAATAAAAAAAAATCCTTTCCAAAATTCTTTTTCCTTTTGGAAAAAAGAAAAGATTTTCTTTTATTTTAATCTTTATTTGTGAGGCATTTTAAAAAAAATTTAAGGCTCATGAGGCTTCTGGGGGGGGAAGTGTCAAGTACTAAGGATTAAAATAAGAATGATGAGTGGAACTGATTTTGATCAAGATTCAAATGTTATGAAATTTAACTAAAAACTGATTAAGTTGATAAGAACAAATTTAAGAATGATTGTAATTGGAATCATTAAAAGAAATAATGAAAACAAAGGGTTCTTTTTCAAAATATAAAATTACAAGATCTATTCCTGATACCTGTCCTCTGTTTGGCTCAGTATGTCACTCATCAAAAGCTACAATCCAACCAGAATTAGTTTTTATATATGGATTATAAGGCATCTTATTAGAATCATAAAATAATAAAACGTGAAGCAGCTTATATGCTCTAATTCATATCCATGTCATTTTGTGGGAAAACTGAAGACTGTGTGCTAGTCTTCTTAGAGAATAGTAAATAGGGAAAAGTTATTTCCACTGAAAAATTAGCATGCTTGTTTCTAGGCAAAGAGACTCAATACCCCTTCTCTGCTTGAAGATCATGGCAAATAATGTTAGTTTTGTAATAAATCCCCCCAGCTTAACATTTTAAGAATATATTTGTATTATATGTGTGTATGTTTGTATAAGAATATATGTAACTTTGTCGTTACATATATAATTATCTTAATCAATATTTAGTGAGGGCTTTCTGTATTCCAATAACTCTATTAGGTACTTTAAATTCAAAACTAAAGAAATCTCTAGTCACGGTACTCATGATCCATTAGGAAAGGGAAATAATTTCATTAAAAGTCGATTCCTTAATACTCCTCTTTACATCGTACTAATTGAATAATCAGCACACTGGTGGCAAAAAGAACTGATTAGCCTTGCATGTGACATCAGAAATGGCTTCCAAGAGGAAAAATTGCTTACTCTGAATTTTGCAGGATTTACAAACTGAATGAGAAAGATAAGTGTTTTAATGACGGGGTTATAGTACACAGAAAAAAAAGAAAAACAACTATAGAGTTGCACAATATCAGAGTGATCTGGGTAATAATCAATAGTCCTATATGTCTGGAGTGTAGTAGTGGTACATAGAATGGTGGGTAATGAGACAGGAGGAATAGGCCAGAGCCATTTTGTTGGAGCACAGAATGTCTCCCTAAGAACTTTTAACATTTCTAGAAGTCAATAGAAAGTAACCCTCTACCAAAGTGATTTGAATAGTGAAGTAAAATGTCAATATCTGCAAACTAGAGATCTTTCTTTAGAAGAAATATAAAGAATAAATTGCAAAGGCAAAGATTAGAAGAAAAGATATGAGTTAAGAGGCAGGTATAATGTTAGATAATATGGTTTGTCACAGAGGCACTCATTTATAGTATATTCTTTATATTTTACTTGGTTGCATGTCTGCCATTTATGATATGATTTATTAAAGCCACTTAAAATATTTCTGTAAGTTAATATTTGTACATAGGTGTGTAAATGTAAATATGCATATATGCATTCAAGAGTTGGGAAATATCAGGAAGGGAGACAGAACATAAAGACTCCTAACTCTGGGAAACGAACTAGGGGTGGTGGAAGGGGAGGAGGGCGGGTGTTGGAGGGGAATGGGTGACGGGCACTGAGGCGGACACTTGACGGGATGAGCACTGGGTGTTTTTCTGTATGTTGGTAAATTGAACACCAATAAAAATTAATTTAAAAAAAAAAGAAAAAAAATAGGTAGAACTTCAAAAAAAAAAAGAGTTAATATTAAATACAAACACACTACCTAATACATTGAGGCATCCTAACTTCTAGGGATATTCTTTTTACTCTAATAAAAGATGCAGATGCATTATTTAGAAAAGAGACAATATCAGTCTAGCATCACTGAAATGACATATGATAAATTAATATGATATATAAGTGATTTTTGTTGTATGAGAATTTTGGATAAAATCCTCATAAAATAAGTTAGTACAATGCTATTATTACAAATTTATGACCATAATCAACCACATTTATGAAAGTTATATAAAATAAGCATGTACAGCATTAGAGAAGCAGGAAGAGCTAGAGGCAAAATATTTTAATGAAAAAAAGGTAAAATTGAAAATGCTCATAAAAATAGTTATTAAAAAACATGATGGTATCCACTGCCCTGGGACCAGTGCTCAACAATTCCTTTCCCCAAACTGGAAATTGACAGCCCCGAGATTACTCCCATAAGGACAACTTTAAAAAAATCTAATTTATGAAGAATCACTTTGGAAAGTACATTTAATTTATTTATAAGTTTAAAAGAGATTGATTTCTAGTGTCATTACTTAAATGACACTAGAAATGGAAAAGACATTGAATTTTTAGTTTTCAGAACTTTTTATTTATGAAATTCTAGTTATATTGCTTTCTTCTCACTTCATACTTTAAAGAAATAAAGAGGGAGCTCATTTTGAGTTACCACTTATTCTAAGTTTGGTATGCTATTCTTTTATTTTATAAAAAGAAACATGTATTCTGTTTTACTTAGGTGTTTCAATAACATAGAAAATAATTTATCTATATTATTCTCCATTGTGCTATTAATATTATAGCAGTATACTTTCTCAATGAAAATTCAAAACACTCTCTTCAGAATTAACCTGGATGCCAGACAGGGAACATCATGATTCTTGTAAAATACCCACATTTTTCCCACTTATGTATGACTGGATCAGCGACCCTGAACTCTACTGTTTCGGGAATGAAGAAATAATACATACCTCTATACTAAAATTTAGAGTTGAGATACATAAAGTAGAAGGAAAAATAAACAATAACGTTATATAAAATGTTCAGACCTTTGTTCCAATTATTTTTGCTCTGTAAGAAGTCACTTCCCAAGCAAGCCCATTGTTCTAAGATGACTCTGCTTTCTTTCTAAATTGGAAATGTCTTTGATTAAATGGGGAAGGAGCTGCAAGATAAGACTTACAGTAAATAAAAAATGTTATAGTTAAATATCTCTAAAACTATCTCCCTTTTAACAATGGATATCAATAAAAAGTAGCACCAATCTGGAGCATACTTGATGCTTCATGTTGTTCAGATGGGAAGAAAAATACCCAAGAATAGCTGCCATGTACTTTCTGTTTGGGAAAGACTTCTGTTTTGACTTGAGTTTTGGGAGATGAAAGATGACATCTTCTTATTTTTTTCTCTCATGCATTACCCTGGGGTGAACATAACATTTTTAAAAACCATACAAAAATGGGGGAAATAGGACCATGGTGTTAGATTGTGAATCTGTCAAGTGTTCAAAGAATTTGAACCTTGGCTCTCCTACTTGACATGAGGAGTTGTGCTACTCAAAGAGTCTGCAGTAAAACATGGTAGGCAGAATTTGACAGATAGCCATGTGAGGTACTCAAAAATATATATCCTTGATTGAAAGGCTGGAAAGGACTAGATAAAGTGCTTAAGAGGATTGTGGCTTTTAATTAATAAAATTACTTACTCGGTATGACTTTTCAGAAATGATACAATACCAAATCATTATTTTAGTATCACAATAAAAATAACCATCATTTGTCAATTCATGTTATTTGGTAAAAAATGCAATTTCATTTTAGGGGTTTGTTGCTTTAGACCACAGGCAGCTATCTTCAATAGCTAGATGAACATACCACAATAATTTCTGTATCAATTATTTTTTCATAGCATAGCAAACCACCCCAAAACATAGGAGCTTAAAACAATAGCATTTACAATTTTCATGTTTTTGACTTGATTGTTCTTATGCCCTGAACCACTGTGGGGACTGGATGGTCTATGGGGACCTTATTCCCATGCCTGAGCCTTTAGATAGTATGGCAAGGATGGCTAGCTAGTACATAGAGGTGACTGATGCCTCTCTCCATGTGGTCTCTCATCCTCCAGAAGTGCAGCCCAGTTTATCTGCATGTTGATGGAAAAAAAAAAAGAGTAAGAGCAAGTCTCAATCTGCATGCTTTTTGCAAACCTCAACTTGCGCTATGTTTGCTAATGACCACAGGCTAATATAAGTCATATGTCCAACCTAGATGCAACATCTAGAAAAATAAACATCATTTCTATTTATGAGACTCTTCAAATATGATTATCATGTCTTTCCAATCTACCAAAATGTCCTAAAGTGTAGGAAAAAATCAAGTATTTGGTTTCCGAGTGTTGTAACAATTTTAATAATCTGAAAGAGAATCCACCTAACAGCTCATTGCAGCATTTATTTTAGGTATTTCCAACCCAATTTTGACATTGTTCTAAACCCTCAGAAAAAGGACATAGTATTCACCAAGATTTTGAAATATTTAGCCCATGTGCTTTTTTTTTTTTCTAAGTGTTTATCATATTATATACTGTTGTTGGCAGAATGATGCCCACTCACTTCTAATTTCAGGGAACACAAATATTTTTTGGTTCTGCCCCAATCAAGAGCAGGCTCTGCCCCTCTCCTCCTTACTGAATGCTTCAGTCTACAGATGTCCCCTTGCCACTCTCCTGAGGTATCACTGGAACCGGCACCAAACAAGGATCAACAGATCAGGCTACAGGTCACCTTCTCTGTGACCTCAAGTGATCTTGGATCCAGGGTCAACCTATGACTCTGCCTTCAGCAACCACATCTCGAAGTGGACAGGGGTTCATCATCCCAAGAACCATAGCTTGGGCACCTTATTTTTATTTATTTGATTTATTTTTTTAAGAGTGCAGTTTTGTAGATGTTAGAGGGGTTTTTATTTCCTTGATTAACATGATTTTCTAGGTTGTAGCATCTAGGACACAGCAGTGACCTCAGCGTTAAACTTTTATTTCTGCCCCCCTTTTCAGAGACCTAGGTAGCATGGCAAGGGTTTGGCCACTTCCTGCCCAGCCCTGAGCCAGGCACCACCACTATCTGAAAACTCTATCAGAAATTAAACTGGTTTCTCCAAATAAACAAGCAAATAAACAGATAATGTACACTTGGTGTTTTGTTTTTATTTATTTTTATTTTTTTGGGATCCCTGGGTGGCGCAGCAGTTTAGCGCCTGCCTTTGGCCCAGGGCGCGATCCTGGAGACCCGGGATCGAGTCCCACGTCGGGCTCCCGGTGCATGGAGCCTGCTTCTCCCTCTGCCTGTGTCTCTGCCTCTCTCTCTCTCTCTCTCTCTCTCTGTGACTATCATAAATAAATAAAAATTAAAAAAAATAAAATAAATTTATTTTTCTATTTTTAAATTTATTTAATTAATTTATTTTTTTTACCACCTGGTGCACAGCTATGTGTAAAAAGTTTGCTAAAGCCATCCATCTGCACAAGGGACAAGTGGGGGAAATACGTTCATCTGCCTGCAAAAGTGAGCAGGGATTTCAGGATATAAAATTGACTCATACCTGATTCCAATCAGTGTATTTCCCTATGAAGTGAACCATTCAGCTGTTACAAGGTAGGGTTCCTGCAGGTGGCCAGATTATATTGTCCTCAGGTCACCCACAGGTTGGTTTCTAGTACAGGGTTAGACTCCAAGGTTAGACTAGGGCCTCTTTTGTCTACATCCTAATCCCTATAATTTATGAATGTGTTAATTTACATGGCAAAAGGATCTTGGCAGATAATTAAATTAAGGATCTTGAGATGGGTAGCTTATCCCAAATTATCTCGTTAGACCTGATGTAATCGAAGGTCTTTCTAAATGAACAAGGTAGGCAAAAGAGTTAGTGTGAGAGTCAGAGGGAGATTTGAAGATGTTTACTGCCATCTTTGAAAATAGAGGAAGAGCTAAGGCATACGGGTAGCCTCTAAAAGTTGGGAAAGGCAAGGAAACAGATTTTCCCCTGGAGCTTTCAGAAGAAAAACAGCCCGCCAACACCCTCATTTTATTCTGGTGATACCCATTTTGCACTTCTGGTCTCCAGAACTGTGAGTTAACACATTTGTGTTATTCAAAGCCACTAAACTTGTGGTAATTCATTACAATAGCAATAGGAAACTAATACATACATGTATTGTTATACTCTTGCTACTTATTCTGACCCTGATAAAACGTAAATTTCAAAACAAATTAATAAAATGCATTGTCTCTCTGCTAGATCTGCTATTCATTATACATTCCATTTTTCTGTTAAAGGCATTCAACAGATACTATTCACATACACAACCACTAAATAACCTTGATTTCCTTCTTTTCTTTTGCCAATGAAATCCTGCAGCTCCTATCATCTCCAATGTCTCAAGAATTCATCCTCTCTTTTGTCATTCCAAATTTACTAGATCAGTCCCAGTCTCATTATTTCATGTTATGACTATGGCAACAGCTTTCTAAATGGTCTTCCCCTGCTTTTCTCCAATTCTATTTATCCTAAGCATTGTTGTTATCAGATTTTTCTCCTATAATTAGTATGATTACATCATATCTTTTCTAAAAAAAAATCCGTGGTTACACACTGCCCACTGAAATTACATTAAATTATTTAGACTGCCAAAGTGCTCTGTAATCTGAAGCCAAGCTACTTTTCTTAGTCCTTACTATTTTTCCTTCAAATTCCCTGACCACACAATGATGTTTCCCATACATACCTCACTTTGTTTTTTATCTTTGCCCACTCTCTTCTGTTTTCTGAGAATGTACTTTCCCATGTCACTATATTTCAAAGTTCCACTTGGCTACACTCAAATATCATCTCCTTGATATCTTTGCTCAAAACTACCTTCTTCCACCTTTGAATGTCCATAGATTCATCTTTCTTTGTGAAATTACATCATATACTAGATATCTGTCCTCTTATTGACACATATCTTTTAGCCTTTTATTCCTGCACTAAAAATTCAAATTTTCTTCTATGAAATCACTGTTTTTCCCTCTTCATTTCATTTACTTCAAGTGGATCTGATTTTATTTTATTTTATTTTTTAAAAGGTTTATTTATTTATTTGAGAGAAGGAGAGACAGGGGGAGAGGTCAGGGAAAAAATCCCAAGCAGACTCTATGCTGAGTGCAGAGCCCAAGGTGGTGCTCCATGTCACCACCCTGTGAGGACCTGAGTGGAATCCAAGATTCAGATGCTCAATTAACTCCATCACTCAGACACCCTAACTTCAAGTGGATCTGATTTTATTTCTGAGTCCAGAGGTATGTGAAGTTGGCTTAATCAAATGTATTTTATTTTTACAGAGATTTGTTCCTAGCTGGCCACATCACTCTATTGAGAGAGTAATATGGGACTGTAGCTCCTAGTTGTCTTGCCATTCCAGAATCCCCAAGAATGAAACAAATAGCATAAAGACCAAAGCTGAGTGATGAAGTAACAATGCGTCTACTGACTAGTTTGTACTGAAACCCGTATAGCTGGGACTCTTCAGTGAGTTCACCCAAGTTTGTCTTCTTTTTTTTCCCCATAAGCAACTTTCTCAGGTATTCTAGTACCTGTAACATAAGGAATCTAACTGATACACACAAAATATAGCACCTCATATTTTATATACTTGGGAATACAGATGGTTTCATCCAATAGACTAAACAGCCTGAAGTTAAGGTTTATTTTTTTAATTTTTTGAAGGTTTATATATTATATATATAAATGTATATCATATTCCCTTGCTTATAATGGGATTATATGTAATCAATGAATCAGAGGATGACTTTATCAATAAAGAGGGCTTTTGGGGTGCCTGGGTGTCTTAGTCATTCAGCAACCCACTCATGATTTTAGCTCAGGTCATGATCTCAAAGTCATGAGATTGATCTCTGCTTTGGTCTCCACACTCAGCATAGAGTCTGCTTGAGATTCCCTCCACCCCTCCCCCTGCTTGCAAGTGCTCTCTCTCTGTCTCTAAAATAAATAAATAAAATCTTTTTTAAAAAGTAAAATAAAGGAGATTTCCTTTCAGTTAGCAAGTGTATAGGTTACGGATATTAGAATCACAGATTTGGAAAATAATGTTTCCCTATCTGAAGACAGAAGAGTAATAAACCATCCAACAGATTTAAATTATTTCCTACTTTTAAAGATCTCCAGAGAAAGATTAATATCTTCTTACTAAGCTCAGTATCCCTAATAACTCTTTTCAATGTGCAAATTTTACTATCTATAAATTAATTCTAGAAAATCTAATTTATAGACTTTGTGCTGTCATTTAGATTATTTTTCAATTAACTTTAATATGTGATTCAGTTAACTTAATAATGTGACTATTAAGCTACTGTCTCCTAGCTCCATATATACTCTTTCATATTTTGCTTTGAGATTCTGTCCTGGGACTTTGTAAACTATATTTCTTCTCTGCAAGGTGGCTTCCTTTTTTTAAAGATTTTTTATTTTTTATTTTTATTTTTTTCATGAGAGACAGAGAGACATAGGCAGAGGGAGAAGCAGGCTCCATGAAGGGAGCCTGATGTGGGACTCGATCCTGGGACTCAGGGATCACACCCTGAGTCAAAGGCAGATGCTCAACTGCTGAGGCACCCAGTCGTCCCTAAGGTGGTTTCCTTTTAAATTCAGCTAATATAAGATATCAGATAAATTGGTCAGTAGGGGACATTAGACTGAAAGGTGAGAGACACAGAATCTTCTCCTCCCTCTCTCCATGCTGTTCTTATCAGCACCACCAAAGCAGCATTATAATAGGAATCTGTTTGTTTGAATTGCTTAGATGATGGTACTTGACCAGGTGTATTATAAACATATATGTGGTATTAGTCTAGAGCTGTATGTCTTAAAAAACAGAAGTTTATTTTCTCACAATTCTAGAAACTGGAACTCCAAGATCAAACCAGAATTGCTTCCTGGGGAGACCTCACTTTGTGGCTTTTAGATCGACACATTCTTGGTAAGTCCTGGCGTAGCCTTTTCTCTGTATACACACTGTCCTGGCATTTCTTCCTCCCATAAGGAGAACAGTCCTATTGGATTAGGGTTCCACTCTATGACCTCATTCGACTTTAATTACCTAAAAGCCCTGTTTCCAGTCACATTGGGGATTAAAGCTTCAATATATGCATTTTGGGCAAACATATTATGTATTAGAGATACATAACATGTCTGTGTATTTTTATGGGACTCTCCTATGTGTGCATTCTGCAGAGAAATAAAACAGTGAAAATATTTTACAATCCAATGTTAAAAATTGTACTGCCTTGTTTCCAGAGTTACATTTTTTTAAATTAATGCACTATTTTTTAGAGCACTCTCAGGTTCCCAGCAAAATTAAGTAGAAAGCAGAGTTTTCATACACCTCCTGGCCCCACACATTGTTGCCATCTTGCATCAAGTGGTACATTTGTTCCATGAAAAGAGAGCCTAAGGAGAACTAGCAGAGGATTGTCAATACTGAGTATCACTGTAGTCATCAAAGTAACCATATAAACAGGAAAGAGGACCTGGATAGTCCAACTGCTGGACAATGAGAAGTTCACAGAAAATTCCACTACAGGAAGACTCCTCAGGGACTGAATAAGAAATTTTCCTTGTACAGGGGGAATCTGTGGCATCTTGGGGTTTCATTTCACTGTATTTTTTCTGTTGCAGGGTAGATTCATTGAATATCTTTAATAATAATAGTAATGTTCTGCTACCTTACTAACGTATTTGCATGTTGGGATTCAAAATTTTATCATATATAAATCTGTCAACTGGTGAAACTATTCCAGGTTAGGTTTCTGGATAAGGAATTGGTCTGAGATAAGGCACCTTTCTAAACTAATCTGGTTTTATTTGTTTCCCTTGTTGTTTGTTTGAGGTTTTTAATTTTGTAAAATTAAAATTTTACTAAATCCTCACCTTTGAAGAGGATTCCCAAGTAACAGCTGCAGTTCCTCAAAGATATGAGTCCCTTTTAATAAGATGTTTTAACTACACTAACAGATTCGCTGTGCTTTATTTTACAGAACAAAATTGACTGACAGTACCCAACAAATTGCTGAATTATATGACTTCCTACCCAATGCAAATATATTAATCTGCAAGGCAGAAATCAGTTTTCAAAAGAGCCTAGTAAAATTTGGGAGTAGGCTGGCATTAGAATACTTTCTCTAAATACATTGAATTTATGCTATACTTTTTATTCTCTGTTCATAAATATGATTTATGAGAAACATCATCTAGAAAACACCAATAGCCCTCCCATTTTACAGATACAAAATTGGAATTGTGAGGAAATAAAATGCTTTGCCCTAATTCACCTTGCAAAATGATGCTGAAATCGAATAATAAATGTAGGTATTCTAATTCTTTTTTTAAAAATATTTATTTATTTATTTATTTATTTATTTATTTATTTATTTATGAGAGAGAGAGAGAGAGAGAGAGAGAGAGGCAGAGACACAGGCAAAGGGAGAAGCAGGCTCCATGCCGGGAGCCTGACATGGGACTCGATCCCGGGACTCCAGGATCGCACCCTGGGCCAAAGGCAGACACCAAACCGCTGAGCCACCCAGGGATCCCCAGGGATCCTAATTCTTATTTAACTTCCATTGTGCCAGGCTCTCTCTTTGCTTGTATATTACAATAAACTGATTCACAACTGCTGACTCAGAGTATTCATTTCAGAAAATTTTAATATCCCAAAACAAAATTAATATTTATATTCCATGAGGAGGATATGAAAGTGAAAAGACTTAGCAGACATGCATTGAACTAGTCACTTGAAAGCTAAATTGAAAATAATTGAAGTGACTATCTAGTACGTATGTTTATTTACTCAATACCCTCCATTTAAAATCTTGCTAAACATACAAACTCTGCTGATAGAAACTGCCTTTATTATTAATTTTTTTCTTCTTTAAAAATAAGCTTTCAATGTCTTATTATATCTAAAAAGCAGTAAATCTATGAATTAGATAAATGGAATATTTATAGGAATCAAAGTCACATTTCATAAACTGTGGACCATGGAAAAATTGATCCTCTATAGTAACCTTACTATGGATATCAGTAGTCCTGTCTCCCTTAAGTAACTTTTAGGCAATTACTCATGAACAGCTTGAGAATGTGGGGGTAATGGTGATATACAGTGGAAAATATCATATTTGTTCACATAAAGTTGTTGAGCAAAACTGGATTTAAAGCAGATGAAAGAAGGTTACCAGGATGGGAAGAGGTAAAATTAGAACAGACATGAAGGAGACTGGACAGAAAGATAGGAATGGCTTTTTGGAGCTGAAATAGCTACAGGATTTTTCTACCCTTTAGGTTGAGCCACTAATGCCACTGTCAAATATGTGAAAGCTGCCCCAGAGCAACTTTAAAGGAGAGACAAGTTTTCTGCATTAGTTTATCAAGTACTTTCCCTTCCTTACTTACTGAATCTGAAAGAAAAAAAAAAAAAAAACTATTGCCAGATATCTAGTTTCATATAGGCTGACAAAAAAAAAAAAAAAAAAAAGAATTTTACAGCAAAAGTAGATTAATGGAACTGTAAGTTAAATAGATTGGGGAAAATGTGAAATCTTTCAAAATAAGCTATTTTAATTTAATTAATGAATTAAAATAAATTGAAGGCCACATAGAGTTTAGTGCAATTCTCCAATAAGAATTTCCTGTAAAGAATTTCAAAGTCAGGCTCCAGTTCAAAATGATGATGTAAAAAGATCCTGAACTCATGTCCGCTCATGAACACACTGAATCCACAGCTACATATGGAAACATTTCCTCTGAAAAACAAAAACTAACTGAGCAACACCTACAAATCAAGCAAACTAAATTAAATCTACAATGGAATAGGTAGGAGAGGCTGAGATACAGTCTTGCACACACTCTGCCCCCAAGCTCAGCAACCCACAACTGGATAGAACTCAAAACCCTGAGGTTTTCCCTGAGGAGCAAAGGATTTGAACTTCACAAGGCACCTCAACTTTTAAGACCTGCATCTAAGAGATGAACCTTCAAAATATCTAGCTTTGAAAGCCAATGGAGCTTGCACCCATGAGACCACAAGCTATAGCAAACTCAGAAACAATTAAAGGGTTCCTGCACAGGGACTCATCTGACCCAGAGGCCAGTGCAGTTAGCTGACTGAAAAACACCCAGACTTTGTGCAAAAAGGGCTCATTTGATCTTCCCAAAGCATTGGTTTGAGAGGCAAACATCTAATTTAACACACATATAAGGGCCTGCTGAAATAGTCTCTGGAGACAGAGGCTAGTGGACACCATCTTTGTGTTTTCCTTCTGGCTCCCTTCAGCTTGCCTGTATCTCCCAGAAAAGAGGTATACAGAGACAAATAGATGTATGAAAATATATTCAGCATCCTTTGTCATTAGGGAATTTCAAATTAAAACGATGTTTTACATCATTGCATACAAAAATTTGACAATGTTAATTGCTGGTGAGGATATGGTACAAGAGCAATTTGTAATTCATTGCTGGTTGGTAGGCAAAATGGTACAGCTACTTTGAAAGTCTGTAGATTCTTACAGACCTAAACACAGTTTTACCATATGCTGCTAGGTATTTACCCAATTGATTTAAATACTTATCTCTACACAAAAATCTGCACACAGATGTTTATAAAGCAGCTTTATTCATAACGACCAGAAATTGAGTGTGTCAAGATGTCCTTCAATAGGTGAGCATATAAACAAAGTATTGTACTTTGTATGATAGTGTAATGACACATACATGACACTGCACATTTATCAAAAACCACAGAAGTTGAGTGAATGAATCTTAACATATGCAACATTTTTAAAAGGTATTCAGGATGTTGGAAAATTCTAGACTGGAATGCAAAATGCAAGAAATGCAAGAAAATAATCTAACTGTATTACAGATATATGAAACAGCCTCATTTAAGAGAATGAGTGGTGGTGGCAAAGAGGTGCTGATCTAAATTTGGAAATGAACTGAATGAGTAAGGCCAAAGTAAAAATAAATCGTATGTAAGTGCATAATCCAATTGATAAAGTATGATCCATGAGACTATTGGTTAACAATTCTAATATTGCTACATAGGTTTATTGAAACTTATTAATTAATCAAATAAACACTTAGAATATTGGGGACAATAAAAGACATTAATCTTCCAGAGGGAAAAGAATAGATTCCCATAGAAGTAATGAAGCAGAATGGCATTGGATTTCTCTAGTTGCAACATTAGAAACTAGAAGTCAATGAAACAATGTTTTCATGATTCTGAAAGAAGAGGATTCCCAAACTAGAATTATATAAATAACAATACTGTCATTTACTCATAAGCACATAATGAGTATTTTCTTAGACATGCAATTTCTCAAAAAGTTATTTTCCCTGAATCCTTTGTCAGGAATCATGATCATTCCATCAAAACAAGAAAGAAACTGAATGAAGTGGAAGGCACTGGCTGCAGGATACATGGGCTATGACCCATGACAGAGATGAAGGAAACTCCGTGATGACATTTGTGCAGCAAAGATCATCTACACTAGACCAAATCAAGAAGACAGAGGGTTTCAGGAGGAATATCTTTAAGGAAAAAATGATGTATTTTATTAATTTCCAAATTTGTTAGCTTAAGAGGTGATATGCAGTATTGCAGAGAATTTGGTGATGAATTAATAATAGAGAGAATTCATAACTGAACAAATAAAAAAGAGATGATTATTTATTAGCTCCTAGAATGCCGAAGGAGTATAAAAAATTGAGATCATTACACACTATTGGTTCAGTTGTGAATAATACTTATATAGTCTTAAGAAAATAAACTTAGAATTGTGCTCTAAACAAAATTATGATATAAAACTCATTGAGGATATGGAAAAAAAAACAAAGAAATATGTTTGGGAGGGTAATATAAAAGGACTATATCCCCATCTTCCATACTGGGAAATCAGTAGATAATATCTAAAACTGAAAAATAATGTCAAACATGATTGCAAGCATGATATTTAGAAATTTCAGGATATATATTCAGGGAAGTGTTTTCACATGAGTAGTGGCACTCAGAATGGAAGGGATAGAGCAGGGACATACATCTCAGGCTCTGACCCTGTGTAGAGCTATTTAATTTTCTACATTAGGAATATATGAGATTGTCATCTAAAACCTAAATAAAGTTGAACATATTGAATGATGCTCAGTTAACCTAGCATCGTGTCAGTCTTTAGAGAACAGTTGTGAATTCAAGGAGACTTTAATGGATTTAGGAAATGAGTTCCTTATATTAACTAGCAAGATATTTTCAAAAATGAAAATGCTATATTTTCATTGCTTTATATAACTAAGAAAAAAGTTGGTGGAAGATTTCCTTATTAGGTAGCCAGTACACAATTACTTAAAGCATGAGAACATGGTTTAGCATCAGCTGTTTATGAAATAGATTGTGAAAAAACTCCCATAATATGGGGGGAATATATATCACTAGATTTGCAACATATAATTCTAAATATGCAGAAGTCATTTTCTTTTTTGGAAAAGTTGAAATAGGAGAGAAGTGAAAGTAAAATGACAACTGAAGAGCATTTTTTTTATCGCTTTCATTACTAAATTGAAGAAGTACACGTCTGGGTGGGAGAAGCATTAAGTTCTGACCTCGAAATATAACAAAATCGCATTTTAAAAGCTCCTTTGTCTTCTAAAACCTCATACAAAAATTTCAGCCTACTTGCATTTCCATTATCCTCCAACACAGTATACAACAACCAGAAATAAGTGCTATTTAAGATAATTATATTTGAAAGCTAAGGAGGAGGTAGAAGTAATTAATCATAGCTTCAAGGAACCATGAAGATCTATGAGCCAGCAAAGTATCCAGAGAGAAATGATGTTAAATTTATTAATATGTGATCTATGTATATATCGTATATGATTATTTGTGAAATCATCTACATATCCTCTGCACACCCTTCTTTTAATTATGAAATTACTTCTTAGGAAGAGTAATACCTACTCCAACACACTATAATTGTTACATTGTAATAATTATCAAAAACCTTAAGCAATTATCAAAAACCTTAAGTTATATTAAGCAATTCTTTAATTGTATAATAGGTAAACATAGAATTTTTTTCCAGAAAATATCCGGGATACAAATTTTTTTTATAAAATATCACTAAACATGTGCAATTTTATTATTCACTGTCAGAGTGAAGTAGTTTTACTGTCTTGAAATTTATGGCACAATTATGGTCCAGATGGCTTCTATTCTGATTTCTGAACTGTCACATGTCACTTTTTAAAAATTCAACCTTTAAAATATGTATATTATATGTGAGTTTTTTTAATAAATGGAAATGAAGATTTAGATGTATGGTATGTTTTCTCTTCATGGCAAAGTTTCTCTTCTTATCTATAGTTACTCAAGGCATGTAGGGAGAGTGGGAGGGAGTCAAAGATCTAATGCAGGGGTACTTGGGTGGCTCAGTCAGTTAAGCGATTATGGGTCTCACTCTTGGTTTTAGCTCAGGTCATGATCTCAGGGTCCTGGGATGAAGTCTGTTTGTCCCTCTTCCTCCTCCTCTGCTCCTCATCCCACTCTCTCTCCAATAAATAAATAAAATCTTAAAAAAAAGATTTTTAAAAAATCAAATGCAATTAACTACTTTTAGTCAGAGAATTTCCATATTCACTAAAACAAACCTGTTTCATTATGTTGCTTCTTTTACCTGAAATATCATTCTCTCCCACACACTTTCCTATTATTGACCACTTAATTACTTAACAATTCTTTCTATGAACCCTTGGCTAAGATCTTCCCTGCTTTTTCTGCCATAGTTTGTTTACATGTTTATATTTTAATTTGTATATTTATACTCCTGTCCCTAACAAAGTAACTGGATGTTCTTCAAGAATAAGAAAGCCATCCTGGGGACACCTGGGTGGCTCAGTGGTTGAGCGTCTGCCTTTGGCTCAGAGTGTGATCCTGGAGTCCCCGGATCAAGTCCCACATTGGCCTGCTTCTCCTTCTGCCTCTGTCTCTGTTTCTCATGAATAAATAAATAAAATCTTAAAAAAAAAAAAGCCATCCTGGTCATCTCCACACCCACAGTGTCCAACAATATACCTGTCAAATCCATCATTCAGTTAAATATTTGCCAATAGAATGAAAAATGAAGTTTAAAAATTACAAATATTATAGGGGTCTATTCATGCCATTTTCCCACTTTATCTGCTGGGTCATGGTGTTGTTCTTACTACCTATATGAACTCATACTAGAGTACCACTCAGAAGGATTTGTTTCAAATATTTAGGAAGTAGCCTATCATTTATGTCTATGGAATTTTAATGTGTATTTATGATTTGCAAGAGCTTAGTTTTAAGTACTGAAATGAATAGCATCTGTTTCATAGTCATTGGTGCTGTAGATGAGTATCTGAATCATGATATTGAACAAGATAACTCCTAACTGAAACGTTTTGCTTTCTCCTACTGATCTTCATAGTCTTCCTTGTGCAATTTTTCCTGCTTTCCTATTCTCCTTCTTCTGTCTTGTACCAATCATGTCCATCATCATTGCTTATCTCTATCACTGGTAGTTATGGTTAACATTTAAATGGCAACAGAAGCTTCATAAAAATAGTGTCAGAGTGTCTCCAAAAATATTTATTGAACTGTAGCGAGAATATAGTGTTCAGTTAGAAGTATCTAATGGTAAACTCTATCTCCACACATTCAATTTCATTTTAAGCTCAAGGTTCTTCTGAATGAACTACAGGGCCTCTTCTATTTATATCTGAGCACTCTGACTGTCCTGCAAATGCAGGACAAACTTATTCTACAAATAAATTCTGTAGAATTTATATTTTGTGAGAACTTTAGAAGAAAACAGATATCCATTGGTTGTTTTCTTTTCCTCATGAAAATACAAACCCACTGTGATATGATGCATTCAATTTTATTATTTTATATATACAAAAAATAATTTAAATAAAGCTGCAATAATTTTAACCACATCCATATAAGGAAAATCAATCCAGATTGTATACACATATGCTCCAACTTTCATTCTCACTCCATTTTATCTTCCTACAGAGAGAGACTCAATGAGTGGCAAAGAAGTAAGTAAATGGGGTTAGCACAGGTGCTTTCCAAAGTGAGTGAAAGCTTCTCTGATGTAATTCTATTACACTTACTGGCTCCACTGCACTGTAGTACACAGTCTTCTTTACATTATCTTGTGCGGCTTGGAGTTCACCAACATTTGTTGTTTTGAGGAGATGTACCCAACCATTAATACAGAGTTCATCACTGCCATTGCAAAGAGCTTGCCACTATAGTTTATTCTCCATAGTTTGTCCTTTCTTTGTCAACTGTAATAAGGGGGTATTTAAGCAGGCACTTAATGCGAGGACTGAGAGCCCTTGCTAATTGGGCCATTAATTAGGCCACTCACTAGCTACCTATTCCTATTACAAGGTCAACTATTATTAAAATGAGGACTATTTCAAGCCAGGAAACCAAGAAATGCTATCTTTGATCTCTTACACAGCCACCAACTGGTCATTTTCCTTACCATTTGCATTGTGAAGCTAACAGGCTCTGTAAGTATCAAGGCTATTTAAGAGAGCCCTATGGGGGAGCCCTGGTGGCTCAGTGGTTCAGCGCTGCCTTGGGCCCAGGGCATGACCCTGGAGACCCGGGATCCAGTCCCACGTCAGGCTCCCTGCATGGAGCCTGTTTTGTCCTCTGCCTGTGTCTCTGATTCTCACTCTCTCTCTTTCATACATAAATAAATTCTTAAAAGAGAGAGAGAGAGAGAGAGCCCTATGGGTCTTATACATATGAAAGAAGCAAGATTCACTCCTCATAGGCTATAAGCTATGCCTTTAAAATGCCCCTTACTTGTAGGCTGCCATTTGGTTGTTCCATCCTGCTTTGGTCTTCTGACCTCAGAACTAGAATGTGTAGAGTTAAGAGTGGTTTCCTCATTTAGATCACCTAATTTAGCACATTGCGAGTAGCCCTTCCATACTCAGCACTGCCTTTCACATTGCCTTGTCCATTATTTGCACATCATGTATAATGCCTCTATTACGTTTTAAGCTCCTCTAAAGACAGAGTCTTTAAGATCCTCTAAGGATTTCATCGTTGTGTTCACTTCATGAGAGCCTTGAAAAATCATTCGTATTTGGTATACACTAAATACGTATGTATTCCAAGCAGCCCTAGATAGGTCCTAGATGTCCCCAAAGTAATTATCTCTATTAAAGTATTATCCCACTTAATTCTGTAGCTCCCTTAGCATATCTTTGCTTTGAACACCGTGTCACAATTATAATGTTCTTTAAAATGTTGTTAATATGCCTTGTATTAATTCTGTCTTGTTAGCTACATTGGCAAGAGCTACATGTTTTCCTGTGATGCTTTTAAATGAGTCCTGAGGCTAAAATATTATTGGCAGATCCAATAAAAGGTTTAAACATTGTTAGGTTGCATTTCCATGATACAGAGAGAGGATCTCATTTAGGACTTCCTGGCTCACACAGATAGCCTCCTTACATGTGATTTCTTATGTTTCAAGATGGTAATGCATCCCTAAACTAAAATCAATTTGTAAATTCAATTCATATTAAAAATACCAGGGAGTGAAAGCCAAGGCACAGAATTAGTGAGGCAGATGTAATACAAATATAAAATACAAGTAATTTCGTTGTCAGCCTGATCTTCACACTTTTTATCTATGTTTATCCTCCTTATTCTAGTTAAGAACATTTGAAAATAATTTAAGCAACAGAGAAAGATTTTATGCTAAGCAATAATAAAGGCAAGAAGAGGATCCAGAGGAAGATATGACGACTAAGTGTAATATGATATTCTGGATGGGATCCTGGAACAGAATAAGGACATTAGGTAAAAACGAAGAAATCTGAATAACATATAGACTATAAAATGTTCTTAAATGAAGACAAAAACTTCCTGAATCAAACGTCACACCTCACCTTACAAATCTGTATTATAGATCACTAGGATGTTGTTAAATGCCACTTCAGTTTTTAGTAAAAGCTATTCCAATGATATGATGAAAAAGAGAGAGCTCTGCTTTCTGTTATAAATGATGGGAAATTTTATAAAAATACATGTATTCCTATATTATATATAGCCTCCTTTTCTACTTTTATAACCATTAACCTATCATTCCATTAAGTTACAGTGTAGATTTTATGGTATGAATAATTCCATTGCTTATTATTTATAATTAGTTTAGGAAGTAAGACAATCTTTCAATACTTGCCAAAGCTCTGTCATATAGGGGACATCCATTTCTCATCTAAGAACAGTGCCAAGGCACATATTCTGTGCTTCTCTGTCTCACTACTTCTATAATATGCTCTCTTTCACTTCCTTTAAAAAATATTTGGCTTGTCCACTCAACCTTAAATCTTTTTCTTCATTTGTAGTTTCCCTAGATTTTGGATTCTCAGTCTATGAGAAGATTGGAAACATATTTCCAGAATGGAAGGGAAAAAAAAAAGAATTTCTTCTTATTATTATCATTATTTATAGCTCTATTGGAATCTCTAGTTTTAGAATCTATACAGATCATATTTTGTATTAAGAAACCAGGTGGAACCATAGATTTATTCATATCAATTTCAAAATATTTAGATTCTATTTTTCCACAACACCAATACCTTTAGGACCATTCTCCTCAGTCCTCATTCTCCTAGTCCTAGACTAGGAAAAAAAAAAAGAGTGTGAGCAACATGAGCTCTGGTCTGGGAGGCAAAACATCTGGTTTCTAAACAAAACTAGATTAGAATTGGCTATTTATTCTCAGGCCAGTTCTGTGCCCTGGCATCACTTTCATTACGGACGAGTTGAACCCCTTCTAAATCTTATACTCTGTGGATCTGAGGTGGAGAATGCAAACAGAAATAGGATTAGAGGAGAACCACAATAAAGAGTTGGCACCAACAAAAGCAGAAAGGTATGGCTCACCTAGCTGGTCTCTCCTGAAGCTCATGTTAGACATAGCCCCCTCAAAAAGCCTCTGTCAGCATACTCCTTAGCACAACTGCCCATGCCTCATGACTTCACAAGAAATAAGCTCTCCCTTTCTGATATCAGTTAGTGTATCATTCCTTTTATAATCACTTTAATGGTTTCTGCCCTTGCTTATAATTGTTTATGCATACCTCATCTTGAAGAATGTATTAAATGAGGAAAAAACCAAATTAATATATGAAAAAGTATTATGTTAATCTTACATGGGCACAGTAAGTAAATCAAAATTAGAATGCATCTGACTATATCTTCCATGCCTGAGAAAATTAAAAGGTTGAACAAATTGTTTGAAAAGCATTACAAAGTCTTTTCATACAGCATAGAAGAAAACATTAGTATCCAAGCAACTCAGATAAAATGCTTTTTAGTCTGGCAAGCTTAAAGCAAAAAAAAAAAAAAATGAGATGTATGCTTTAAGAGAAAAATTACTGGTAATTATACCCCTCTCTTAGATAAGCAAAACTAATTCTCAGTCTTCAGTCTATCACTCAAACATTTACTCAAGTGCTAGAAAGGAATCTAAAGCATAGCCTCTGCATTTAAGACACTTTAAGACACTACTCAATTGATAAAGAAGATAAAATGAAGACAAATAGTTCTTTAAATCAGGTGGAGGGCAGATCAAGTGCCAGAATAGTGGCTTGGATCAAAGTAGTATGCCTTTCCAAGGATGAAGACCTGCTTTAGATTCAGCATGGGGCAGGCATCAGAAAAGGCTTCATAAAGAAAAGTAACTTGAACCTTACCTTGAGTAGATAATAACTGGGACTTAACTGAGGTAAGAGGAGGTATATGTGTGTGTGTCTGTGTGTGTGAGTGTATGCACGTGTCTTTGAGTTGTGTGTGTACACATGCTGTTTTGCTTTCTTTGTTGTATATATTCTGTTTGCCCCCTTGGATTCAGGATTAAGTTGCTTTCTTTTGGAAGAAAGAACTAATCAGACTATAACAGAGGTTTCTCTAATGTTTCATGTTGAGTTCAGCTGGATAATGGTAATCTTATGCTCAAAAATCAGAAGGTCTAGAAGAAAGTTAGAGTATTTATTCCTCTGGATCCCATACTGAATGATTATTTCAGGCTGGCCATGTCCACGAACCAAAGTCACAACAATTTTTAAGATCATCCTTTTCACATAACTCTTTGCTTCCAAGTTCTAATAAATACTCTAGATTCCCTCAAGACCTAAGATTAATAATAACTACACTGTTACTAACCTAGTAGGTAATTAATTTTCCTTCATGCATTTTCTGTAGCCTGCCCAAAATCTTTGTAACTAGGTCTTAAAAAATAATTCTTGAGTTATTCTAACATGAGCATACCATTGGTTTTGTCCTGGAACACTGTGTGATGCCTATGGCCCCTGTGATGAGTAGCTGGGAAACATGGAAGTGTGTACACATGAAAGAATGATCAGAATAAAGAGACTCTACATATTGTGCAAATCAGAAGCTCTGAACTTAGGGAAGGTAGAAGAACACAACAACTTCATCCCAAATATTGATATTCAGGTACATTCTTTAAAACAGATGAACATGAGAATGAACCTTTGGTAACTTCCTGCATTTTTTATACTTCCTTCTCTCTTTTCTGAGCTCCAGATTCCTCATAAGCAGACCATGTGGTTAAGCCTCCTCAGCCATTTGTCTCCCACTCATCTTACTCTAAGATGTTTTATTTATTTATTTATTTATTCATTCATTCATTCATTCATTCATTCATTCATTTATGAGAGACAGAGAGAGTGGCAGAGACAAAGGCATGGCAGAGACAAAGGCAGAGGGAGAAGCAGGCTCCCCACAGGGAGCCCAAGGTGGGACTCCATCTCAGGACCCCGGGACCACGACCCAAGCCAAAGACTGACACTCAACCACCAAGCCATCCCCGAGTCCCAGGATGTTCTTATTTGAAGTTTCCTAAAACGAGGTTATTAATCTGGGGAATCAGATGTCATGAATTCAATTAAAATTATAAAATGAAAAGTGTGTGTAGGGTACCTGGGTGGTTCAGTCAGTTAAGCATCTGTCTTCAGCTCATGTCCTGGGATCGAGCCTCACATTGGACTTCCTGCAAGGTGGGGAGTCTGCTTCTCTGTCTCTCCCTCTGCCCCTCTTCCCTGCTTGTTCTCTCTCAAATAAATAAACAAAATATTTAAAAAAAAGAAAATTGTGTGTAAATGTGTATTTGTGAATTTTTCTTAGGAGAGAGAATCATTGGCTTTCATTAGACTCTCACCTGGGCCTACATTTCTCCTTCCCGCCACACACATTGTTTTAATGTGGTCTGTTGACTTCAGATACCAGGCACATGAAGGTATCTAGTGGTGCATTTAACATGATGGATACGTAGTACACACATTTTGTATTATTGGTCTACAGTGTAGTTAATTCCACTGTAGTGTTCTTGAGTCAAAATACTTGGGGATCAGGTCATGAATCTAATTAGCTGGGAGACATGGAAATTTTTCTTAATCTTTTGATTCTAAACTGTCCCAGGTATAAAAAAAAGAATAACAACAAAATTTTTATAGCAGGGGATTATTATGGGTGAAAAGTAAGAAACGCTCATTGAAAACTCCTTGTAAACTATAAAGGAATAGTACCTAGCCAGGAGTATTTTTATTTTAAATAGTACTCTTGCCCTTTAGCTCAGATAATTTCTCATGATGGGTTCAAGCACCATTTTTGCATATTTTAGTAAGTTATTTTACATCATATCAAGAAGTTATTGTTAACTGATCCTGAAACTAAAGGTCTTCTGAAATTCTTCTCATGACAATTTCTACACAATTAACTGCAGTAATATCATTTTATTTAAGTTGGAAGCATTTTAAAAATTGGAGTTAATATCCTTGAAAATGTTCTGCCAGTAATAATATGTATTAAATCATATATTATCACTTTCTCCTTATTTTATGAGAGTTTGAGGTAGTTAAAAAGCACATTTATTTTAGTGCCTTGAGTCAATTCATTGTTGTGAATCTGAGACACCATTATGATAGTGAAGAATTAAATTTTTTTTTAATTCAACTTCTGACCTTCATTATTATGTGATTCTGAAAAATTTGCGAAGCTTCTTTCAGTGTTTTCAACTAAATTGTGGATATTCATGTTCACCTCATACAAAGAGCACAGATAACATGATCTTTATGTTTTCTTTGCACCCTAAGTGTGAATAACTTCCCATGGGACTGTTTTGCTAGACTAAAGACATGGAAAGCCTGGGAATTTACCTTCTTCTCAGGAAGATCTTTAAATAATGACTGACTGGTGCCAGCTCCATCCATTACAACTGGGATACACTCTGAGGCATAACTTTCTCTATAGACATCTCTGAAGGAGCAGGCTGATGCTTTCCTCCATAGAGCTTTGCCTACATTGCTTATGAGTTGCCTTCCTTCTATTCCACCCTAGCCCCCACCTCATTCACTTAGTGGATTCACCCAGGAGCCCTTTCTCGTTAGTCACTGGCACAAGGATCCTCATTCAAGGTCACTTCCAGGAAACCTGAGCTAGTCATAGTGTCCAGAATATTATACACAATCGACAATAGGGGATGCTATAATAATACTAACATTAATTATTTCTAAAAATAAAGCAACTTCCAAAGGTGAATATTTTATGTTCATGAAATAACTCTTGGAGAACATAGATTACTATATTTTGGAACCAACAAACTGCATTCACCCAAGGCCACATACTTTAAAACATAAGTTCTTTGACAGGAAAGGATATGTGGAACAGTATCTTGACCAAATAGACGCTAAATGCCATGTCCCTGATAATCCTTATTAAAAATTCTCTAGCATCTGCTGAAATTTAAGTGATTCTCCCTCCATAAGTGAATATAATTATCTTCATAGCTTTGTCTATGGATTAATCAGAGAATCAAACTTTGGGCTACATTTCTATTCAGAAAACAAAACCATAAAGAATCTCCACATAGTTAAATATACAAAGCAAAATACTATTTGGGAGTTGTACAAAATAGGGCCATTAATCAGAATTCCTCAGTCCTGTTGCTTCTGTTGACTTCATATGCTCTTAAATCTATTAGTTAATCAAATTTGGCCAGTACTTTGTAAGATGAACTCTGCCCTTTATTTCAAAGGATAAACAAATTTCAAATAATAATAATTTGATTAAATTTCTCTGCTAGCAAGTGTCACATTAAGCTTTAATATGAATAATGATTTATCGGTAATTAAATACATTTGCAGATTACATTATTCTGAAGAACTGCAAGTTTTTTCTGATTTATTGGATTGATTCTGATAAGAAAGTTTAAGACTTGAATTGACTAGAGATGACTGTGGGTTCTGAATTAAGAAGCAAAGGTCTTGGATCATGAAAGCTTTATTTTATGTTTTCCTATGCAGTTTAGCAATAGGAAATATTGAAAACCTCTATTATCCAGAATTTTTTAAATCTACTAACAAATCCACACAGTTATAATTTACATTCCAATTTGTCTTAGAAGTTGTGTTTTTTTTTCCTTTCCACCTTATTGATATATCTGGCTTGCTAATACAGAACATGATGCCAAGCTGCTCAGGAGAACTCAGCAACTTGGAAACCCAAACACACTCAGGAGGTACTTGTTTCTATAATGCTAAGAGCTCAGAGACTATAAGGAAAACTATCAAGAAAAAAAACCTTCAAGAAGCCAAACCACCAACAGGATCCTTCCTCTTGTCCCTATTCTTTGTTACAGAGTTGGTGTTACTCTAAAGATTAGTAAAAACAGTTCTGCATTTATTCTATGTGAACCAGTGTGTGAAACACTTTGCCTGAAACAATTTGTTTAATTCACGAGGTAGATAAATTTATTATTCTTATTTTCTGAGTTTACCTTAGTAGTGGAGGTGGAAATTAAATCTAGCAATCAGAGTCCACAGTTTATGCTCTTATCCATTATAATATTCTTTGATGAAAATATAAAATATGATGTTTTAATAGAAAGAAGGGATTTTGACTAACATAAACATTGGTCAAATTTACACCCATCACCTGGCTCTCATAAGTATGCATCATGACTTTAATAAAGTAACTTTTTAGACCTTAAATGTTCTTTCTTCCCTATGTTGTAACAAGTCCACAAAAGACAGGTGCTTAAAGTGGGGGTTCCTGAAACTTGTAATAGATTTTACATATTTTCTTTCTTTTTAAAAATGTGATTTATCCTGCTACTATGAATGCTTTGTCAAAATTTCAATTGTTATATGACCTGAACATTTTACTGACTGACCTAATGTTTTAAAAACCACATGAATTCTTACTGGATTCCCAAAGGAGCTGCAATTTCAAATATCATATTTTCATGGCACTGCATGCCTGCTGGGATGGAGTTTCAGTCAGTTATTTTTTTCTCATGTTGTTCCTAGGGATTTTTTGCCCTCTTTTGTTATATTTATATTTTTATGAAAGAAACTACAAAAAATCGCAAAGAGATATAAAAAGAATTGCACAGGAAACCAAGAAGTGGCCTGGAAGGAAAGGAAAAAAAAAATGAAGTATCAGACTACTGCATCTTGAAACACAATATTCCAGATAAACAGACGTGACCTAATCTGAGGACATGTAAAGAAAGGCATGAGAAGCTGTAAAAAGTAAATTCTTCATGAGTGAAGGAATTCTGAATGAGTGACTCAGATTTAATTCCAGTTTGTCTCTAGTTTGTCACCAGAAAAGGCTGGTTTATACACAATACAAATTCCTCATGCTCTAGCCACCCTTGCCTTATGGGAAGATTGCTTGTGTGTATAAACGAACGGAGTTGTTTCAGGAAAGAGCTCAAAATCAAGGAGTCTAGCCTGTAGCGCCAGAGTGGAAGGGAAGATCACAACTGAACATAACAAAAAAAGAAAGGTCTTGCCTTTCTCCTTCATCCTAAATGAAGTTATTAATCAGCAATTAGAGCTCATGGCTGTCACCAAATCACACTTTTTCGAAGACAGTAATAGCACTAGACTACCAGATTTATGATGAATGATAAAGGAAGGCAGATATTTCAGAAGAGATGAGTTGGGGAATTCAGAGCTGCTAAATTTAACTATGAAGATAGATGTGATTTTAATTAATAGTCTAAGTCGATAAAGAGATACATACATTACATTAATAAGGGATAATATGTACTTTAAACTACAGTTGAGGCATTGGATCTGAAACCTGGAGTCTTGGTTTGAGTTTGCTACACTGAGAGCCCAGCCATGCAATAGGTCAGAGGCCTGCAGCCCTGGCATCGGTGCCTAAGAAGAGAAACTCCTAGAAGAAATGATGAGGTCTGTTCCAACTAGCATGCAGCCTTTCCCAATACAAGTATTGCCAAGTGAAAATGTTATAGGACTTCACATAGAAGGGGGAGAAAAATCCTTACTCATGAAATCTTAGCTAATGCAAACTAAAATGCCTATAATATTCTTTTGGTGACAGATTTAATCTTTCTCTACATTTGATCAATTACTAATTCAGAGGAAGGTAATGCTTTGCAATGTTTATGGTAACACTTTGCATGCAAAATTCAACGCGCAATAAGTTTATAATTTAAATTATTCAGTCAACTAAATGCAGACATTCAACTAATGCAGTTATGTCTTAAATCAAATTACACATGGCAACAAGTTTGTAAGTTTGTATAATAAGAAAGCCTTTATTACAGAAGAAAATTAAACTTAACAGCAGTTCTGACCTATTAAACTCACCAATTGTACCCAGCTTGCTTTAAGAGAACTACATATTTAATGGCCTCATGCTCCACGGAATGGCAAAATTTTGAAGGCTCTTTCTAGCTAATACCATCAGCCCAACAGATCTGCATACAACTTTCACAATAGTAAAGCAAATGGACTGTTCTGTCCTGAGAACACAGAACGAGCAGAAACAAAGCATAGATATTCAAAGTAGTCAGTTAAAAATAATCTCTACATGTTCATAGGAGAATTTATTTTATTTTATTTAAAAAAATATTTTTATTTATGAGCGACACTGAGAGAGAGGCAGAGACATAGGCAGAGGGAGAAGAAGACTCCTTCTGGGGAACCGGATGCGGGACTCAATCCCAGGACAACAAGATCACAATCTGAGCCAAAGGCAGACGCTCAACACTGAACCTCCCTGGCATCCCAGTAAAATGAATTTTAAACAAAAAGAATTCAAGAAAATGGGCAAGTTTTGCTTGTCTATGTACTAATAAATATCTGTACTAAAGAGCTCACATTCTAACACATTATAATTTTCTCAGTATTCTCTGGCTCTTCAAAATGTGTTCAAGATTCCCTTGATCTAAAACTTACCAATCATGAGAGAGACATTCATAAGCCTTTTCATTGGACTGTGGATGTCTTACAAGTATGGGTTCACTTTTATGGGTCCAGTGCTTAGTAGAACACCTGGCAATAGAGCAGTGTTTTTTTTTTTTTTATAATGAGTTGAAATGAAATACCTTAGTTCTCTTACTTCATTGATTTCTGCTCTTCCCAATCATCCTTTTCTTCCTTCTTTTTCTCTTCCAGTCCTCTAAATTTAAACATTCCCCAAGATTTGATGCTGGACCTCCTATTTCTCTCAAACATGACATCTTTTATCAATGTCATTCATAATAATGCATCACATTTGAAATGCCATTTCTTCTAAGACTTCTAAAGTCTTTCCATATATTCTTCAATTAGATGAATTTTCCTGACTTCTTTAGTCCACAGTATTCTGTACCCTATTTTTCCCACTTAGTTTATTTGGCCCTATAATATAATAGTAACTGAAGGACTTATATCTTTAAGTCAAGAGTGTCTGCTCTCAGAAATTGGAACAGAAGCTAACCACTGATCCAAAATGATATAAGCCATGTTATTTCCTAAATCTTAAAACCAAAGTCCAATTTTAAGAGAAGGAATCATTTCAAACCAGAATAAAATGTATATAGTCCTAAAATCATTGGCCAAGAACAAAACAGACACTCAAAGTTACTCTTTAATAGCTAATTTTATTTGATTAGCAATTTTTTAAAGTTTCCCCATTTTAATTTCTCCTTCTGCTTGTCTTCAGCTTCCCACATTGTTCCTTATTTTAATGAGGAAAAAAAAGGAGTATCAAAGGTGATTTTCTATAGGATGCCATGACAATAACTATCAACTACCTGCCTTTATACATATGGCTCTCTCTTTGAAAAGTTGTCAATGTTCCTATCTAGAGCCAACTCCTCCACTGCTGCACTGGATCCCATCTCCCTTAATTACTCAGACATTACTCCAGTAATTGTCTACATGATCCTCAATCATTTAATACATCCCGTCAACAAACAAATGTGTTGAAATACCTTCTATCTTATGAGAGAGAGAGAGAGAGAGAGAGAGAGAGAGAGAGAGGGAGAGAGGGAGACAGGGAAAGGAAGGAAAGAGAAGGAAAAGAAAGAAAGAAGATAGAAAAGCCCTCTAGATTCCTATATGGTATCACTCATTCTTAAAATAAAATCCCTTCAGGGCACCTGGCTAGCTCAGTCACTGGAGCACGTGACTCTTGGTTGCAGGGTCATTGAGTGAGCCCCAAGTGTGGTATGAAGTTTGCTTAAAATCAATCAATAAATAAAATAAAATTCATTTTATTGTCTTTACTGGTTTTCTCTTACTTCTTATCCCTGCACCCTCTCAGATTTTCTTTAATCCAGATTTGATCTCACTGCTCCCCTGGAATAGCTCATCTTAGGGTGACAGATAAATTCATATTGATAAATCCAAACATTATTGCTTAGTCCATATTTTTAACTTATGCTCTTCATTTGACACAACTGAAACACTTTCCCCATTCAGTATTAACTTGTCCCACGTCTAGGCACTTGAAGACTGGCCTATGTGAGAGAAATGGTGTCCTAGAAAAACCCCAAGGAAGTAGGCTACAGCAGAGTACTTAATGGACTCGGTCCAGATGCTCTCTCAACTATGAATTTCCCAACTACTCGACCTAAAAGCCGCACACTACAAAAGCCAGGATCTCACTCTTCAAGTATCTGTCCACTGGGTCCTTGTGTCTTCCCTGAGAATGATGGGTTTTTTCAATTTTATTTGGTAATGGCTTATTTAAATGTTGTATCTATATTACCAGAGAACTGATAAATCATTTTAAATTGTTATGTATTATATATATCAGACTTTGATATTAAAGATAAGCTGGCATGATAAAATCAATTATAACGCTTACTATAATTTCTGTCAGGGGTAAATGGGAATTGGGAATTGGAATTGGGTAGTCCCTTTTCCAGAATTCTCTGCCTGAATCCCAATCACAGCAAAATTTACTTGAATCTATTTTCTTTGATCACAAACAGAAAGATTCTCAAGGCAACATTATTCCTTAGTTATGCTATGAGTTTCCTTAGTAAGCCCAGACTCTTGCTTTTATCTTGAATGCTTTATTGATGAATACCTAGCATAAATTTTATTTCGTTCACATTTCCTACTTTAAAATGCTCAGAGCTGTCAAAACTGTCCTCAGATTAAGACGTCTAAACCATTATTTTATTTTCTTGTTTTTTATTTAAGATTGCATTCATTTATTCATGAGAGACAGACAAAGACAGAGACAGAGACAGAGAGAGGCAAGGGGAGAAGCAGACTTCCAGTGGAGCAGGGAGCCAAATGCGGGACTCGATGAGGGACTCATCCAAGGACCCTAGGGTCACGACCTGTACTACAGGCAGACGCTTAAATGACTGAGCCACCCATGCACCTATTTTCCCCTGTTAATAAAGATTCCTTTCTTTGACTCTTTTGGTGTCCCCCAAATATTTCTTCTAACTTCTTAAATATATTTATCAGTGTGTATTTTGGGCTCAAGAGTGGAGAACCAAATTCCATCTTTAGAAATTTTATCTATAATGGTAAAGAAAAGGAACCAGGGTAATTGATATATTTGCATTAGAAAATCAAAGCCCCAAGTACTACTTTCCTTTCAATATACGAATTTTGCTCTTAATTGTATAAAAACTGTATTTCACTATCCCTAAATGGAAAATGACTCTATAATAAATGTTTTCACTTCTTCAATTAAATTGAAAGTTTTTATAATTCATAACTTAATATTCACAAAATAATTCAAACAGTTTAAGTGTAACTTAGAGAAGCATTTTCTCTGTATTCTCTACTATGCATCTACTCAAAAAAATAAGATTTCATAAGAGAATTAATTGTATATTTAATATTCTAATGCAAATAAAAAGCACAATTTGGGGGCATTTGAAATGGATCTGATGAGACTTCCTGAGTCATTGAATCCAATCTCAATATAATTTACTTTAGGAATTGCTAAGTGAATTGTCAGTAGCCAGTTTATTGTAGAATGTCTTCAGTCATGTTTTTATTTAAAATGGTTAAAATTAAATTGCATTAATTTTTATTCAGGAAAAATACATAAATTTTCCAAAATAATATGAGTCAACTCTGACTACATATTTATACAAATACACTTTTGCTGGTATTGAGTGGAAATACAATCATACTCCTTTGCTGCGTTCATTGAGATGACAACCAGGCCAGCTGTGGGGTAAATATTCTATACTTAGAATATAGTTGTTTGATAATTGAGACTAGGTAAATGGACTCATCAGGATGAAACGAGAATGTTTATTCTAAATGATGTAATATTATTTTTACTCAATTTAGTTGGGCTTGCTTTCTCTATAGGTATGGGAAGTACCTGACTTTACTCCCTGTGGAGATGAGAACAGAAGAGACAAGCCATAAGTTAACAAAGACTTAGTGGCTAACAACTAAATCAAAGAAGAATAAAGCAATGTGTTGAGCTGAGGGGTAAGAGGTAAGGCGAGATGACAGAAATTAGGAGAAATGGATCACTATAATAGCAAGGAGCAAAAGGGGACACTGGGATGTGAAGACAAAGTCAGAAGAATGCTAGAAAAATCCAAAAATATAAATGAAAAAATATAGATTTAGGAATTTATAAGACTGCCTAGTATATACTTGTATATACTATTAATTTGTATGCAAAACTCATATAATTACAGGGTATGACATAGAAAAAGAAACCAGCCTTCCTACCATTAAGATTCACCCATTGTGATTAGGCACACTGACAAACTCTCATCTTACTGACAATAAACTCTTTACTTCTTCACCTGAGACCTTTCTCTAGAATGTTCTTATCTTGAACACAGAAAGCCTAGAAATGTCAAAAATTTTATATTCCAGAAAAAACTTAATCAAAGATGGATCTTAATGGTAAATAACTACCCTTAGTACCTATGCCTCTGAAGGGACAATTCTGAGGTAAATTCAACAGAGTTTTCAGTTTCCAATGAGACTGAATCAAACTTGCCAAAATCAGTAACCTGCAGATGAATGCACTAACGATTTTTCTCCGTTCTTTGTTTAACTTTCCCAATGCTTCACTTGGGCTTCCAAGGATCATCTTCCAAATAAACAGAAGTTCTTGAGTTAGTGTATGCTCTGGGGTAACTCAAACTAGATACTTAGACGGGGATCCCTGGGTGGTTCAGCGGTTTGGTGCCTACTTTGGCCCAGGGTACGATCCTGGAGTGCTGGGATCGAATCCCGCATCTGGCTCCCGGCATGGAGCCTGTTTCTCCCTCTGCCTGTGTCTCTGCCCCCCTCTGCGTGTGTGTGTGTGTGTCTATCATGAATAAATAAATAAAATCTTTTAAAAAAACTAGATACTTATAAAGAAAAGACACAGTAAAAACCAGAAGTAATATATTTTTTTTTATTAATTCTACTACTTAATATAATCATAGAGAAGTAGTCATTGACTTTGACCATTTTCACACTTGGAAACATGGATTACCTATTCACATTACTTGCCTTGTCTATAGCTTTTTGTTATATAGCTTCAAAAAACTGTGTATTCTTAAGGATATTTACAGGACTTTGGGGGTGGGGGAAGGGGATACATCTGCATTAAAAAAAAACAGATTTCTAAATTCTTTCATATTTTCTGGCATTAGTTTCACATAGCATTAATAAAAACATACATATATAAATAAAAATTAAAAATACAGCATCAATCTGCAGAGAAAGCATTTGACAAAATATAGCATCCATTCCTGATCAAAACTCTTCAGAGTGTAGGGATAGAGGGAACATTCCTCAACATCTTAAAAGCCATCTACGAAAAACCCACAGCAAATATAATTCTCAATGGGGAAGCACTGGGAGCCTTTCCCCTAAGATCAGGAACAAGGCAGGGATGTCCACTCTCACCACTGCTATTCAACATAGTCCTGGAAGTCCTAGCCTCAGCAGTCAGACAACAAAAACACATTAAAGGCATTCAAATTGGCAAAGAAGAAGTCAAACTCTCCCTCTTCGCCGATGACATGATACTCTACATAGAAAACCCAGAAGACTCCACCCCAAAATTGCTAGAACTCATACAGCAATTTGGCAGTGTGGCAGGATACAAAATCAATGCCCAGAAGTCAGTGGCATTTCTATACACTAACAATGAGACTGAAGAAAGAGAAAGTAAGGAGTCAATCCCATTTACAATTGCACCCAAAAGCATAAGATACCTAGGAATAAACCTAACCAAAGAGGTAAAGGATCTATACCCTAAAAACTATAGAAATTTAGAAAGAAATTGAGGAAGACACAAAGAGATGGAAAAATATTCCATGCTCATGCATTGGCAGAATTAATATTGTGAAAATGTCAATGTTACCCAGGACAATTTACACATTTAATGCAATCCCTATCAAAATACCATGGACTTTCTTCAGAGAGTTAGAACAAATTATTTTAAGATTTGTGTGGAATCAGAAAAGACCCCGAATAGCCAGATGAATTTTAAAAAAGAAAACCATAGCTGGGGGCATCACAATGCCAGATTTCAGGTTGTACTACAAAGCTGTGGTCATCAAGACAGTGTGGTACTGGCACAAAAACAGACACATAGATCAATGGAATAGAATAGAGAAACAAGAAGTGGACCCTCAACTTTATGGTCAACTAATATTCGACAAAGGAGGAAAGACTATCCACTGGAAGAAAGACAGTCTCTTCAATAAATGGTGCTGGGAAAATTGGACAGCCACATGCAGAAGAATGAAACTAGACCATTCTCTTACACCATACACAAAGATAAACTCAAAATGGATGAAAGATCTAAATGTGAGACAAGAGTCCATCAAAATCCTAGAGAAGAACATAGGCAACTCCCTTTTTGAACTTGGCCACAGTAACTTCTTGCAAGATACATCCACGAAGGCAAAAGAAACAAAAGCAAAAATGAACTATTGGGACTTCATCAAGATAAGAAGTTTTTGCACAGCAAAGGATACAGTCAACAAAACTAAAAGACAACCTACAGAATGGGAGAGGATATTTGCAAATGACATACCAGATAAAGGGCTAGTATCCAAGATCTATAAAGAACTTATTAAACTCAACAGCAAAGAAACAAACAATCCAATCATGAAATGGGCAAAAGACATGAAGAGAAATCTCACAGAGGAAGGCATAGACATGGCCAACATGCACATGAGAAAATGCTCCGCATCACTTGCCATCAGGGAAATACAAATCAAAACCACAATGAGATACCACCTCAGGGCCAGTGAGAATGGGGAAAATTAACAAGGCAGGAAACCACAAATGTTAGAGAGGATGTGGAGAAAAGGGAACCCTCTTACACTGTTGGTGGGAATGTGAACTGGTGCAGCCGCTCTGGAAAACTGTGTGGAGGTTCCTCAAAGAGTTAAAAATAGAGCTGCCCTACGACCCAGCAATTGCACTGTTGGGGATTTACTCCAAAGATTCAGATGCAATGAAACGCCGGGACACCTGCACCCCGATGTTTCTATCAGCAATGGCCACAATAGCCAAACTGTGGAAGGAGCCTCGGCGTCCATCGAAAGATGAATGGATAAAGAAGATGTGGTTTATGTATACAATGGAATATTACTCAGCAATTAGAAACGACAAATACCCACCATTTGCTTCAACGTGGATGGAACTGGAGGGTATTATGCTGAGTGAAGTAAGTCAATCGGAGAAGGACAAACAGTGTATGTTCTCATTCATTTGGGGAATATAAATAATAGTGAAAGGGAATATAAGGGAAAGGAGAAGAAATGGGTAGGAAATATCAGAAACGGAGACAGAACATGAAGACTCCTAACTCTGGGAAATGAACTAGGGGTGGTGGAAGGGGAGGAGGGCGGGGGGGTGGGGGTGAATGGGTGACGGGCACTTAGGGGGGCACTTGACGGGATGAGCACTGGGTGTTATTCCGTGTGTTGGCAAATTGAACACCAATAAAAAATAAATTCATTATTTAAAAAATACAGCATCAATCAATAGCTTCATGTGGAATTAGTAAAAAAAATAGCAAAGTTTCTAAAATTTGGTGAGTCTGGAAGTATCCTCTCAAGAGCACTATAGATAGATATTTATAACACCAGGAGAGAGAAAATAGTCCAACAATTTTTAAGTTAAGTATTTTTATTGGGTTTCTCATATTCAAACTTTTAAAATGATACAGTGAAAACTGAAATAGAATACATGATGAATCTTAAATAACATCCATTGGATATTTAATTACTTTATTTCCTTCTAAAATTATATGCTTCCTAAAGAGAAAATCTCTATATTTACTAAAATTCTTTTTAAATATTTCTTTATTTACATTTTCTATTCAGTAAAAATTGTTTGTTTATAAGGAAAATAATAGGCTGCTATGCGGGATCCCTGGGTGGCGCAGCGGTTTGGAGCCTGCCTTTGGCCCAGGGCGCGATCCTGGAGACCCAGGATCGAATCCCACATCGGGCTCCCGGTGCATGGAGCCTGCTTCTCCCTCTGCCTGTGTCTCTGCCCTCTCTCTCTCTCTCTCTCTCTCTCTCTCTGTGACTATCATAAATAAATAAATAAAAAATTAAAAAAAAAATATGCTGCTATGCTTCTTATCATGATTAAAGTTTTTGATTACCTTAATTGAAAGGGTTATTTATCCATATAGGATCATCCAACAGGTTCAAATCTCTTTTAGCATTGTGATATAAACCATACAAATCCTAAAAATAACCAGTTGTTTTATTCTTCTAAAAGATTTTTTTATTTGAGACACACAGAGAGAAAGAGAGCAGGGGAAGGGGCAGAAGGGCAGGGATAGAGAATCTCAAGCAAAATCCCCACTGAGCTTGGAGTCTTGACAGGTGGCATGCTCTTACAACCCTGAGACCATGACCTGAACTGAAATCAGGAGCTGGTCGCTTAGCCACTCACGAAGCCCTGGTTGTTTTTAAAAACCCTCCAACAGATTATAATTTTATCTTGAAAATTTTCATTCAAATTTCCTTTACTAAATATGGATCATCCAATATGAAATCTTAGTCTTCTCACAGTTACATGCTCTCAGAAAATTGTCAGTATTTCTCATAGACACATAAAAATTAGAGATAAAAACAGTATAGGAACTAATCAGCAATGGACTTTTAATTTATTATAAAGCTACAAATTAATGAAATTGTATCATCCTTATTTTATATGCATTCAACTCACTTAATTCTTGGAATTAAGAATCAAGATGTGTGAAACTGCAATTCTTCAAATGTAACGATGATTTTAAGTCTGCTAATTTAATGATGAGCATATCCAAGGACATTATTTTGTAATTCAATTATTTCTCTATAAGTTGTTTCACTTGTCATAAGCCAAGTCATGATTTATTCTTAATATACTTTTCAAAGATCAATAAAGATAATGTGTTCTATTGTGAAATCAATTGAAAATAAATAACTACAGTCCATAATCAAAGATGAGGTAAGGATATACCTTGGAAATTTAAAAATAATAGAAGAGATAAAGTAAATAAATATTCCAACTGAGATGGTGCAAAAATTAGAAATTGCCAGAATGGTACAATATTTTGACCTTTCAAAACAAAGATTTTCCAGTCACCGATGCCCTTCTAAAAAGAAGCAATACTATTTTCAGGCAGCTATTTTTGCCTATGCAAGGAAGGTTAAGAACACTATACCTTCTTTTGCCCTCAAAACCTCCCTCTCAACTTGTAAAGACAAGTTGAAAATGGCAGTGGTACAAAGACTGGAAAAGGAAAATACTGTTTACTTATTAACAAATGAAAGTTTGAAATTTCAATCATAGGCTTATATCTTCCATGCAAACTAAGCAAATATTTTATATCTTATTTAATGAGATTGCATTTTTATTTCAAAAGATTTAAGTAGACAATAAATAAATATGCTCTCAATAATCATGATGATTTATTTTTTCTCAATAAACTTTTTGAGTGCCTCCTCCTTAATAGGCAATTTTCTTTTTTTTTTTTTAACTGGGAGCGAAAGCAGAGTTTATTGATATATGATACACATTAAACATATATTATATATACATTCACAGAGAGAGAGA